>NC_052549.1:5471611-5771611 GCF_016699485.2 Gallus gallus
TTGCCATTGAAAATTAACTTGTTTGTTTTGTTTCAGTCTCGATGAAGGAAACTCACCCTAAAAATGCTTTTACCAATGGTAATTTTTTCTTGTTTTAGGAACTGATATTGCTGCTGGCGAGGAGGTTGCAATTAAGCTGGAATGTGTGAAAACCAAACATCCTCAACTCCACATTGAGAGTAAAATCTACAAAATGATGCAGGGTGGAGGCAAGCAAACTTTCCTTCTTCAGAAATTGAGTAGTTGGTTTTTTTTTTCTCATTTTGTATTTGATGTGTCTGCCACCTGTAAGTATTCAGTGGTTCAGAGCTCTTTGAGTAGTAGGAAAGGTGGAAGAACAGATGAAGGGCAGTGCCTCAGTTCTTATGTGAGATAGGGTTTAACCTGGTTTGCTCTGATGTAGGAGCACAATTCTAAACTTAGTAAATTCAGGATAGTTTTTTCTTTCATGTGTTAGCATTCCTTCATCTGAGGTACTTCTTTGCAGTGGGTGTTGTAAGATGTAATGGCATTAGTGGTAGAGAACAGGAGTGAAGTAACTGTGGTATTTATCCTAGCCCACCAGGAGAAATGTTTGAGAGTCCTGCAAATGTAAAAGTTTCATTACGTGTAATGAGGGGTAAAATATTTCCTGTATGGGTTTGCAAAGGCCACATCAGCTTCTTCTCAGAATGAACAGTGCAGGGGAAGGTGGCAGAAGTTTAGTAATGGCCCAAATAAGGATTTTTCTGTGAAAGGAATTTAGGAAAAAATAATTTACAGTAAATAAGAGTGAAAATTCTAAATGAGTTAATTACAATCTAGGTGATTATAAGCTGGATTGTCTTTAAGGCCCCTTTCAACCCAAGCCATTTTGAGATTCTATAAGTGAAGAGGTTTCTATACCTCTTTACTTCTAAAGTGCATATAATTAAAGAAAAGATAATTGAAATTCTGAGTGAGGCTATCTACAGGTTTAATTCAAGACATCTGAGAATTTGTTTTTAGTTCTTTGTGGAATAATTTTCCCAAGTTTCTCCATAAAATGAAGCTGACTTTAATTTTCCATCTAGATGTATAGCAGTATATAGCATGTCTCATAAGCAATGCTATCTTGGTAGGGATTCAGCAAACAACAAGTATCATAGAACTGGAGGGAAGGCAGGAACATGAAGTGGGGGTGAAAATGTATTCCAAATTGTAACCTTAAAGATACATACTTTACACTGATTCTTGTAGGCTTTGAAACTAATAATTTGATTTCTAAAGCCTTTTCTAGCAATAGAGCTCAGTGTCAGTGTCTTTATTTTCAGGGTTCTGATTTTCTCCTTGTTGCTGTTTTGGAGACTGCATGAATGTTGATACATGCAAAGCACTTAAGGCTGGAATCCAGCAAAACCACTGGCTGCTTTCAAGTTGCAGGCAAAACACAAAGACTGGGAGGGGACTGGGCAAGAAGACAGCTATTTTCAGATCTCTTGTGCTCCAGTTTTGTACTGGTCCAGCTGTGAAGGGATGAAACACTTAATTTCAAAATGCCTGAAAGTATCATAAAATATTAAGGGTCACTGTAGATACAAACACTGACAGTAATGACTCTTAGAGTTCATCTTAAGAACCCTGAAGATCTGTGTGTATGAACTTCATAAATCAAATTATGCTTAATAAACTGTTTCCTTTTCTTCCAGTGGGTATCCCCACTATTAAGTGGTGTGGTGCTGAAGGGGACTACAATGTCATGGTGATGGAGCTGCTGGGACCCAGTCTTGAAGACCTCTTCAATTTTTGTTCAAGGAAATTTAGTCTCAAGACAGTCTTGTTACTTGCTGACCAAATGGTAGGGAACTGCATTGTTGTTTGTGACTGCCAAGTATGTTAAGCTAGTTAAAATGTCTTGAGTGACCAAGATGTATTTTATTGAACTTTTTGTTCATATTTAGAGGTGAATAGGATGTATCGTTAGAGGGGGAAAAAACTCGAGATGAGTTTTGTTAAATATAACATGTTGTATCAAAAGTGGTTACAGAGTTTTAATTTGGTTTGCAGTTTGCAAGCCTGATGTTATGGCTCAAATATGAAGGAAGTTTTTAGAAACAAATGTAAAATAGACACAGGGAAAGAGTTGGAGGGAAGGTATACTTATTGTCTTCTAAATTATTCTCTTTAATGCTCTTTTCCAATAAAATCTTTATCTGGTTTATCACTAAGATAATGTGATAATAGCGATAACGTTGCTAGCATTTTTCTGAGAGAAAAGGGTATGACTGATATCTCAATTGTTTTTTGTCTTCTGTATGTAGATTAGTCGAATTGAATATATTCACTCTAAGAATTTCATCCACCGAGATGTGAAGCCAGATAACTTCCTAATGGGCCTGGGGAAGAAAGGCAATCTTGTCTACATCATAGACTTTGGATTAGCAAAGAAGTATCGGGATGCCCGAACTCACCAACATATCCCATATCGTGAAAATAAAAACCTAACAGGAACTGCCCGTTATGCATCCATCAACACTCATCTTGGAATTGGTGAGCTGGGAAAAGCAATGAATAGAACCTTCACAAGTGCTGATGCACATATTTTCAGTGCAAGTTGATGTTGCTTTTTGGGGGCGTAGAAGACAGTCCCTATTTCTGGCACTCATGACACAGTATGCTTGGGCTTATGCCTCTTGGGGTGGGGTTCAGTTTGTAATTCTAAGGAGTAAACACATTTCTTTAATAGTTGCAAGGGTGATAGTTTTTTCTAGTGCTGGGTGAGTTGAACATGGATGTAGTGACTTTCATCTATCTGTTGTATTTTAAGGACTTTTTGACACATTATTGCTCAGTGTTCTGTTTTTTTCCACTAGATAATGAAATCTAATGAGTCCACTTTTTTATGCTGTTGTAGAGCAATCTCGCAGAGATGACTTGGAGTCCTTGGGCTATGTACTGATGTATTTTAACCTGGGCTCCCTCCCCTGGCAGGGACTGAAAGCAGCAACAAAGAGACAGAAATACGAACGTATCAGTGAAAAGAAAATGTCTACACCCATTGAGGTTTTGTGTAAAGGATATCCTTGTAAGTTGCTCTTTTGTGGCACTAGGCCCACGTATTCATTTTTCAGTGGTATGTCTTTATTTATGCTGTCTAGCTCCTCTGTCTATGTTTGAAGCATATTTCCAGTGCTTTTTTCCTGCAGTTGGGCATACTCATGGGAACGACACCGTGCTTTCAAGACCGGGATCTTTGTGTTCATAGACTGTTTCTACTTAGCCTCTGTCTTAACTATTAGTAAGCAATCGCTGTGGTGCTCTTGAGTTTGAAAGATAGCATGATGTGTGTGATCTGCACTGTACTGTGTGTGCATGCATAGATACTGGCTGGATGACTCTAACAGCCAAATAACTTTTTGAGAAGCTGCCCATCTCTTTGTGTGTGGATATTCTTTCTTGGATAAACCAGACTGTACAGTCAGTTGCACCTACTGCAGTTGTTTTGTTCTGGAATTGTCACTCCCAAGTTCATTCAGTCTGGCCTGACCAGGGCCAGTGTCTGTGAGGGGTGTAAGAATCCCTCCAAATCCTGGCATCATCCCTCAAAGCTCTGTTTCTTAATTTAGTATTTACACCATAGTAATAAATAAGAATTTCTGATCCATGCAGAATAATAACTATGTTTTAAAACAGTGTTATCATATTAGTTACCCTCAGGATATTGTTCACCTTTCATGAAGTGGTCTCTCTCTGTTCTTTCTTTGCCCTGTCCTTGGTCAGCTAAGTATGATGATGGGAACTGTAGCTATGGTTAGGACTGTATGAAAGCTTATTTTCTTTCGAGTGTTTCAAAAGTGCTGTTGTGCATGTTCCTTTACTCATTAACTATTTCTTTTCTCTGAGGTTAACAGACAGAAGATAGTCAACTTTTCTTGTGCTGGTTGCTAGAATTCCTTACTTAGTGTGAATTATTAATACATCATTTTAGCTGGAAAGCCTTGAAGTCAAGAGGTGGTAGATTGACACTGATGTATCTCAGAGCACTGAATTCACAACAATGTTCTGTTTTTGTTGCATGGCTGGTATTTTAGCAAAGAGATGCTATTCTGTGTCCTGCAGTACGCTAAGTTTAAATACATTCAGAGCAAAGAAGGGCAAGTAAATCTTTTCTTTGCTGAAATGTAGTTTTAAACCTTTCTTCTTCCTCCTCACTCAGTCCTCCTTGCTATTGATAAATGGAGTCTTTGCCTAATCTGTGATAGACAAATGATTTTCTTTTCAGACAATACTTTTCAGAGCAGATATGGTGCAGCCTTCAGTAGATGTCTAGTATTACGTCAGTATTCTTATGTTTGGGAGATGGTATTTTTTTTTAATGATTCTGAATCATAAAAAGCAAATGTGAAGCTGAAGGAGAAAAACAGGCTTTCTTTTATTACAGCTGAATTTGCCACATACTTGAATTTCTGCCGTTCTCTTCGTTTTGATGACAAACCTGACTATTCTTACCTAAGGCAGTTATTCAGAAACCTCTTCCACCGACAAGGCTTCTCCTATGACTATGTGTTTGACTGGAACATGCTGAAATTTGTGAGTAGCTGGAATCGCTTTCTAAACCAGTTTTTTGTAATGCTATTTTTTTTATTACACTGTCAATTTTGGGTTCTTAACTGATACCTTAAGAGTGTTTTGTCCCAGAAGGTTTATTGTCTTAAAAATGAGGTGAGGGGGAAGTAGGGAAAAGCAGGACATACAGGAGGCTTTGGACTGGAATTTAATGACAGAGTTGTGGTTACAGGCTTGTCAGTGTAGGAGGCTTCCTAAGGTGCTTCCTCTGAGGCAGTTGCCATGTTGGGTAGCTGACTTCTTATTTTCTCCTATCTTGATCTTTAGCACAGGTCACATGCAACAGTTTAGGAAGTGTCCAACTGCCATAACAGCATGTGTGTGTATTAGCAATTTGAAGACTATCCCAGCAATTGTATGAACTGAATCTGTGATAGTTCTCAAGAAATTTTACCGAGTAGTTAGCCGATCAAACGTCAAGTTGTTCAAACGTCAGTTCTTTGTTTTCAGTATTTATCCAGATGCATAGTTGTAAGCTCAATAATCCCTTAAGTTGTTCACTAGTCCTGACCCGTAGGGTGCAAGCAGAGGGGCTGAAGATGCTGAACGTGAAAGGAGAGAACGAGAGGAGCGGCTGAGGCATACACGAAATCCAGCTGTGCGTGGATTGCCCTCCACTGCTTCTGGCAGGCTGAGGGGAACGCAAGATGTAGCTCCTCCTACTCCTCTTACCCCAACTTCACATGCTGGTAAGTAAGCAAATGCGTGGGCAGATGCACCTCGCAGACTGCTTTAATTTGCAGTTTGTTCCTGGTCATTGGAATTTGAAAAGAAAATAAGGATATGGGAGTGGTATTTGTTGGAGTGAGTCAGCAGTTGGATTTTTTTTTTCTTTTTCCCTCTTAATTTTCTGTAGATTGAAGGTAATTACACACACTCGTTACCTGCCAATTGCTACGTAGAGTTATCTGTGAACATGAGATGAAAGCCTTGATTTCTCTGCTTTGATCTCATAGAATTTACATGTGCAAACAGCATAATTTTTCCAGTGACTGCATTTCTATTGCATTTCTATTGCATTCCTCATTCTGAAAATTCTAATGCAACTTTTCTCACAGCCAACACATCCCCTCGACCGGTGTCTGGTATGGAACGAGAAAGAAAAGTGAGTATGAGGTTGCACCGTGGTGCTCCAGTCAATGTCTCATCGTCTGACTTAACAGGCCGACAAGACACCTCTCGCATGTCCACTTCACAGGTAAAAGAAATTCTTGTGTAATGGAAAAATGGGTGTAATTTGCTAAAGTTAATTTGCCAGGTAAACATGCCAAGTAATTGTTGTGGTTTCATACTGATTTTTCAGACAGTGTTGACTTGAATAAATACTTGAAATTTGGCCTGAATGTTTGTGATGTTGGCGCAGATGACTAATTTTTTGATGTTTTTATTTTTATAGTTTTATGCAGAAAGTGTAAAGTGCTCAAAGTAAAAAGGAATCATTGGTGTATGTGTTGTGCAAAAAACCTAGAAGAAAATTTATACTAAATTACAGGTCCTCCAGTTGGTGTGAGTCGTGTTTCCACATGAATAGAGCAGAGATTATTGGTGCAGAATAGACAACAAATGATTGGTTAAAAAAAAAAAAAAACAACAAAACAGAAAAGAGCAGAAATCAAGAAATGCTTTAGTGCAGTACTTTTTAATTCTGAGCAGATAAGAAGCCACATACATGAATGATAGAGGGTTCACAGCAGGCCCAGTTGAAGAAGATGGCAGGAGTATGAACGATGCAGTGATTCATAGCTGTAGTCTGCACTGAAATCATTCTCCTTTTGATTTTAAGATCTTAATTTTAAGATTGGCAAATAATATTTTAAATATATTTTAGGTTTCATGCTATTGCAGAAACATTCTTTTTTTTTTTTAAGGTTTTAACATAGGCTAATGAGTAGCCTGGCTTTGTGTCATTTACCTTCAGCCTTAACTGCACAGTGTGGGTACACTGCAACGTTGCTGGGAGAGCTGAATGTTAGGAGAACTGGTGCAGTTGCCTACAGGTTTTTAATTCATTCCTCAGCACAGTGCTGGAGATCTAACTGCATAATTTTTGCTGTGGACTGATACTATTCCTTGTTGACAGAGCTGTTAATATAAAGAAATTCAGTTCCTTTTCACTTCACAATATAATTGGCAGAATGAAGTATTTTGGATAATACATGTTCTTATACACAAATCCTCAGCACTTGAGAGCTTTCTTTTAGATGATGGTGAGGTGGGTGTCTCTAGTGAAGACTGAGGGGGCAAGGTTGTTTTTTGTGCATGGATTCTGCATTGTGGTCTACAGTATAAGTGGAAAAGAGTTCAGACAGCGGAAGGATTATGGAATCTAGTAAAATATAAATGTGTAGCTGACTTCATTCTCTTTCTGGGAATAAAATGAAAGCATATGGGATGGAATGAGGTTGCAAAAAGAATGTGAAGATGATGAATACTCATATTGAAGAAGTTTTTGTTTTTTTAATCGATTTCAAAATGCTTTTAGGAAAGAAGGAAACTTCCTTCTGTCAGCTGTATAATGGGGATAGAAACAGGCCAAAAACCAAATGAGGAATTGGGAACTGTAAAACTATTTCAGTGCTTTTAGGCATAGCCACATCAAAGGGCTCCAAGTATAGATGGTGCTGTGTATCCCTTTAGCAGCGGGCCTGGCTTTAGCTGTTGTTCAAGATCTTGACCTTCAAGATGTCAGTAATTTGGATTAGAGTAGTGCTATGGATTTCTAGAAAAATAGCTCTGTGAGTTTCAGATCCTCGGGTGGTAGTGCAGATAATTAAGATAACAGAATCACAGAAGGGCTAAAAGGGGCCTCTAGGAATCATCTCGTCTAGATGACTTGGTTGCTTGAATTAGGTGTGCAGTGTAATATGCTTCCTCATTCAGGCACATAGAGGAGACTGAATTGGATTGGAAAACCAATTGTGCTTTAACAAAAGTGGAGTGGAGTTTTTGGGGTTAGTTTTCAAGTGAACGAAGAGCTGAACAATGTAGTTACACAAACGTTGGTGCTTGTGCAAGGAGTGAACAATGCAGAAGCAGAAATGACTGGGTGAAAATAGTTCACAAGGTAAGGCTTTGTGTTGTCTTTGGTGGCAGGTCTTGCCAGTATAAGTTACTCACTGAAGTACGATTCTTACCACCGAAAGTGGTCACTTTGAAGTATTTTAAGGCAGATATTTGCTTTTAAAAGAAGTACCAAAACTAAGAGGGCAGAACAGTGCATACTTACGTTCTGGTTATCTATACTCCTGGATAGAGTGTGGCAAAATGCAGATCTGGAGTTCTGGAAGCACCTCTGCAGTTTTGGGCTCCTCAGTACAGGAGAGGTTGGCATTGTGGAGGAGCAAGGTCAGTGAAAGGCCACAAAGATGAGAAAGGAATCATCTAAAATAGGAGCAGAGGCTGAGAGCACTGGATTCATTTAGTTAGAGAAGAAAAGGCTCAGGGTAGATAAAGATCAAATATGCATAAAAACCTCATAAGTCCATGTAGAGAAGGTGCAGCCTGACCCTTCTTGGTGTACTCTCGTGAACAGATGAGAGGCAGTGGGGACAGTAAAATGAAATTCCACTTAAACATAAAAAAATAAAAAATAAAAAACCAACAAACCTTCACTATGACAATGATCAAGCACTGGAACAGGTTCATCTAAGAGGTTGTGGAGAGTGACTTTAGAAATATTCAAATCCCAATTGCACCATGTCCTGGGCAGCTTGCTCCAGCTGACTGCTCTGGGCTGTGTAATTGGACTAGATGATCTCTAGAGGTCCCTTCTGACCTTGGCTATTCTGCGAGGTCATGGTCCTGAATATTTGCTCAAATGTAAAGATGGTTTCCTAGTGAAATATGAATGTCTCTGACATTCTAAGCAAATTTCAGGTACTTTGTTGCTAGTCAGGCAAGGGTGTAACAGACCTAAGTGTAATTATGTTACTTGGCTGTGATAGGTGATTAAACTTGATTAGTCTGAATGTATCTTAAAGGTTTTCTTCTGTATTACTGACTTGAAGCTCAGTGTATACATTGCATTTTTTTTTCTAGACGTTGTGGGGTGTGATTCTGCCTAATAAGCATACTCTTGAGATTGTGTAGGAATATGGATGGGTTTTTTTGAGTGATCTTTAAATTGCCAGCTGTATAATTTGTGGCATGATTGCATCTCTCTGTACCCACCCTCGAGCACTCTGCTCCAAACATGGAATCACTCCAGGTATGGAATTTGACTTCTTTACAATAGCAGCATAGTCTGGTTCTTCTCTGGGTTTGTTAAATTAATCATTCATCACCTGTCATTTTCCCTTAGTTCTTACCAAGGCACTGAACAGCTGCTGACCATTAGTGATGGCTGAATAGCAGAACGTTAATCAGTGGTGGCTGAATCAGAATATAACTTAAGTATCCGGCTTGCATGGCAAGGCTGTTAAGAACAATTTTGAGTAGGTGAAAAGAATATTAAAAAAAAAAAAAAGTATTCCATGTCTTATCAGGAAAACAGTAAAGAACAGCAACTACTTATCCATGCATGTTTTCAGATATGTTAGTGTTACTCAATGAAGTGGTGGTGTTAAAGATGACTCCGTGTTTTTAATCTATCCTACTTTTTTTTCAAACAGTTTTAAATCAGTTTGGGCTGAAACTGAAAACAAAGATTGGGAATATAGATTTTGCAAACCAAACTTCCATTACCAAAAAAAAATAGGTCTGATCAGAGAAATTTGACACTCATGGAAAACCAATGTTTGGTAAGGATAGCAAAATGGGCCATAGACGTTCCCACCACCAAGGCATTGTACCTCGGTCATCCCCAGTAAAACTACTAGCACTTTGTAGCACTAGGTAAGAGGAATTTATTAAAATAACAACTAGCATGTCTCCAAAAAAGGGTTTGTGGAACTTAATGTTTCCAGTGAAATGAGAAATTCTGCAACACATGCTATTTGTACTTTATTGATGGTAGAGAGTGAATGTAGTAGTTAAGAACTGCAAGTTTTCAAGGTGGTTTGATGGTGATAAATGGTGGTGAGAGCTGGGCAGTCACATAAATATGTAAGGCAGGACTCCAAAATCTGATCATAATCAAGAAGTGGAGCCCATTGTCTGTATATGGAAACTATATCTGTGATAGGTAATAACTGAGGAGGCTGCAGTTCGGTGCTGCAAAGGTCAGTGTGATGTCATAATGGAAGGGTGTAATTTCATCCTTGAATATGTATATGATGCAGTAATGAACAGGAATAAGGAAGTTTTTTCATGTCATTAATGAGATGGGTACTGGAATGTTGTCTAGCTCAGTTTTCAGTATCTTGAACTGCTGAGAAACTGAAAGTAACAGGAAAGCTGTGCTTGGGAGAACATGATGTACACTGAGGTTTCATATTGGTCTTTTTAGTTTGTCTGAAAGATGAGAGATCACCTTGATTTAGTTGAAGCAGAATTTTGGCGACAGCAGTTATTGTTCTAACTTCAGTTTATGCAGAAAATACACATAAAGCTCCTTTTGCTCAGAGATGAAATACTCATGTTTGGAGAAGAGTGATGCAGAGGTCTAAGCAAAGACAGCCACTGAGACTGCTTCTAAGAGATGTAGAGGATCATCTGTTCCCTTTGTATTTGTGAGAAAGAGCTGGATTCCTTTCCAGGTGGCATATTCAGAGCTAAAGCAAACCTAAATTACTCAATCTCAGTGCAGTGTTGTGATAGGAGCAGGACAGAAGGTTGCACCAGCTGCTTAAAGATTCTTGTACTCTTAAGCTGTATGGATGAGTTGTTCACTAAGTCAGTTGTTAAACAAACAAAAAAAAAAACCTTAGTGAAGAAGGCACGAGGAGTCCTATAAACACTGCTTTGAATCAGTTCTGTCAGTCCAGGCTGCACAGACTGCATCATAAAAGCGTGAGTATGCAGTGATCATCCTAAGAGTGTAGCTGCAGGTGAGTAGCCTTCATTTCCATTCACAAGAGGTTTGGTCCTGTAAAAGCCTGCTTCAGTTGAACTGCTCATGGTGCACAGTAAGTTGCTCAATATTATCCTATTTTTTTTTTTCTCCTGAATGTGGCATGTTCAGCACCTGACAGTCAAAGCTGTTATAATTCCTGCTGGTAACAGATGTATCTCTCCCTATCTGGAAGAAGAGTGCTGCACAAAGAAATATTTGAACAAGTCTCTTTGAAAATAGAGGTTTTTAGAAAACCATAGCTAACGCTGGCATCAAGAAACTGAAGTGCTTCCGAAGTGCTGACGTTCTTCCAAAGCCTTTACAATTTCCATCTCCTTATGAGCAAATCTTTCTCCATATACGTATCTTAGTAGGCATCGTACTCTGTGTTGTTCTTCTGCTCATATCTGCTTTCTCTGAAGACAAATGATTTGTTCCTTGTACATACCTCTTAATATGCTAGAAATGTCTGATAGAAATCTGAAATCAGAGCTCTTCAAAAGATACGTTTGCAACTGCCAATTTAGGTTGGATATTTGTAGACATCTTTATATACTGGGGCAGTGGAACTGTTACAAATTGCTGTCTTTTCCCCTACCTCAGAATAGCATTCCTTTCGAACACCATGGCAAGTAGCTGCTCGTCTCCTTTCGTTGGAAGGCAGCACAGGGTGAGTCCTTCTCCTTAGACACCAAAGCTTTGGCTGGGGTGGGGAAAAGCATTTGGAAACATCAGTCTTTGCTTCTTCTCGCATCTCATAGCTGCACTGTGCCTTCCAGTCAGACGCTTGATGCAGCGTTGTTTGTTCCCTAAAGGTAAAAGTAAATGTCCTTCCAAAAGTTGAATTACTGCTGCTGTTCCATTTGGATTTTTTTTTAGCAGAATTGACAAAAATAGTGGCTTGAAGGGTCCATAAAATCACTCAAGCATCAGCACTAAAATAATCGGCTCTGAAATGGAGATGGTTTAGAATCATGTGTCTTTCCAGGAACATTCGTGCAGCAGTGTGCCATCTATTCAAAAACAGATCAGCTTCAGAACTGTAAAAGCAAAATGCTTGTGTGAAGAATCAATTAACTGTATTACTCAAAGATTATGTCTTGTCATTAATGGAATGTTCTGCTACAGAAGTATCAATGCCTTATATTCTTCTCCATTCCTTAAGAGCTGACACTTTTAAAAATGTTCAGATACTAATGAGAATCGTTTGAAACTTGAGCATCTCAGGGGCAGGCAGACTTGGATTTGGGTACTTAGAACTCCTTTCCACTGTTCAGCATAGTAGAAGTTTCTGCCTCGCTGTGTGCAACTTTCAGCTTTTTAGTCCATTCTGCTTTTGGCAATAACAGATTTCATCGCAGAAATAACAAGTTTCAGTTAGAATCTGAACTTTGATAGCAGAAGGCTTTCCTAAGTATTTCAAGACCTTCTTCTTTGCTTTGCTTCTTGTTTAAAAAAAAAAAAAAGGCCATGAGATTTTTCTGTTCCTTGGTAAATTCTGTTGTCTGACTCCATCTGCTGCCTCACTTCCTTTCTAAGGCCAAAGCTTGCACTAATCCTGTATCTCTGGTTGCTGAAGAATCCTGCTGTTCTCTTCTGTTTTTTCCTCCTGCTTTGTGTGCTTGGCTGACTGTGCACAGGCTGCTTCTTAAGCTGTTTTAACATTAAAAGATCCAACTGTAAATTGCAGCTTAACACTTTGAATTCTGATTATCAGAGCTTGTTTGAAAAATAATTTGTTCAAAGGAAAAAAAAAAAAAGCAAACATTCAGCTTTGTGTTGAAAAGACCTGTGTGGGAGGAGTCCAGGTTCTGTTCTGCTTAGGGCTGTGTCTGCATTGTTTGGCCTTCACTGTATGTGTTACTATTTGCAGCTGCTTACAACTTAAAATAATAGTGATTAACGATTCAGCTATTTAGATATGTCTTGCTTCTTAAATTGCAGTGATATGTGGTTGCTTTTCACTTTCACAGCACAAGTGTTATTGAAATAATATTGCACTGTTACTGAAATAGGTCAAGCTGAAGTAATCTGTGCAGTGAGTTAACACAATGCTCAACGACCAATGAAAAGCTATTGAGAATATATATATGTATATATACTTTTTTTTTACCTTCTGGGATTTTTTCCCCAAGCTTTATTATTCATGTAGTCTATTTCTGCACATTGGTAGAGATTTCATCTGGCTTGGTCTTTCTTCTGTGCATGCTTATGTTCTGTTTACTTATCTTCAAAACGTCTCCTGGCTGGAAAGGTAACTTTTCTGTGTTAACTTCTAATAAAGGAGGAAAATACAGGGGACTTCATGTAGCTAAAGGTGGGTGCAATACACCATGTAGCTCACTGGATTACTAATTCACATTCTCACTTTTCACACCAAATGATTTGAAAATACATTGAGAGCCACTCTTGTGTTAACTGGAAGGATCTGTGCTGATGTTGTCTTGTTTTTGGCTTTGGTAGATTCCTGCTCGGGTAACTACTGGTGTTCTCCAGTCCACTGTGCACCGATGAAAATTTATTTTGCCATGGAGGGCAGATAATGCATGGCTGATCTCCTATGTTATCAATGGCTTTACTAGCAAAAATACCCTGAACTAGAGTGGAAACAATACGACTGGAGTTCTCCATGTGACTTAAAAGGCACTTGGAGGAACATGGACAGACTCCAGCAGCTGCCATTACAGGACACTTGCCAGAAACCCAGTGACCTTAAGAGAACCCTGTGGTAACAGGGCTGGAGAAGAAAGATGGTTTACAGAGTTGACCGTCTGTTACTGGATGGCCATTTCAGTTTTCCCTCCACAGGCGGCAGACTTTACCCCCTTTTTATTATTCCACTGTAACTATAAATCTTTTACTTGGTTTAAGAACGTTTTTTGTATCATTTTGCTAAAATTATGGGCTTAATTCTCTGTAAAGAACTCTTGCTTTTCTCTGATTTAAAAATGTAGAATACAAGCAATCCTAAACTAAAGACAATGACTTGAAATTTGTTTAAAAAAATTAGTTGGCAGGGAGCATGTAAATGAATCAGAGTCCTCTGACTGTATTCAAACCGTTCACTTCTTTGTATTGTCTCATTCTGACTGAGAAGGTTTTCTCACAGTTTTTAAAGCTGTTAAGAGTTTTACTTTACTGTTCAATGTCTTCATTCACACTTACCATTTACCTCCCCGTGTAACACAAAGGAATTCTTAATGTTCTTTTGCATAAAAGAGAACGGAAGACTCCACAGGAGAACCTCAGTGTAGGAGAAATGGTGAAAATCAATTTCTTTTTTTAAGAATACGAAGAATGAAGTGAAAGACACTGGAGTTTAAATGGATGGTTTCAAATCCTGTTTTTATCGGTACCATTTTGTTTCCTGCACTCTGGGCTGGGTTAGGTTGGAGGGTATTGCAAGTGGACAATGCATGTTGCCACCTCGGTGAATGAATGTCACATTCAGCATCTGTGTGTTCAGACAGAAACCAGCCACACTTCTGATTCACACCTTCTGTTTCATGCCAAGCCTCAAAAAAGGAATTAAAGCGTTCCTGCTATGAAATCCTGAGGGTTTTTAAAACTCAGGTGTGTACCATATTTAATTCCAAACTGTATTCAACCTGAGTATTTCTAGAATCATTAGCTAGGAATGGATGGCTCGCTTTGGTTGTCCAAAAAACTGTCGCAGGTGTTGTTAGCAAATGTCCTTATTAAATATGGGAAATGCTTTATATTATTGCCACTGTAAACAGTCTCATAATGCAAAAATAGGTATTTTGTCCAAGTAGTGCTTGAAACAGTACCAGAAGTACTCTTCATACCATTGTTACAGGAGTCACGAGAGGTTCCATGCTGGGAATGAAAATACACATACAAGGGTTGTTTAAAGTTACTTATTGCAAGAAATTCTTCTGTGCTTAAAACCCGAACTGCTAAAGGCTTGCTGGCCTTCCAAGTTTTAGGAAGAATGATTTTTATTGTTTAAAAATGTGCAAATTCACTGTTCCCTCCCCCCAAAAAGATCCACTGATTAAATACAGTTCATTTTCCTTTGGATGTTTTCAGGTGTTTTCAGGACATTGAGTATTAGCTTGTGTGTACTCTGGGTCTGACGGGGCAGTGTGTTTTGGCTAGTATAGTGGGAAAGCTAAAGAGCTGGGTCCATATATAAGTTTGCATAAGAGAATTATTTCCTCAGTCACTATAACCTTTGGTATTTTAGGCATGTGCACTACCATTTGAACAGTTTCACACTTCACCGTGCTTTCCTTGTAAATATCTGTGGTTAATAATGTACTGCTAGAGGGACTTGCAAAGGCAGCAGCCTCTTTATTCTCTCTGTATCTGGAACATTAGATTGCTGTGCTATACTTAAAAGTTGATTGCAGACTTCTAGAATTGTTCTCAGTTGTGGGCAGTTTTTCTCCTTCGTAATAGTTAAATTCCATCATGCGGGACATCGTTAGACTGTCTGTATAAACCTGTGTATTGGAAACCAGTATCAGAGCACTTCATTTGTACTACCACTGTATTTGTGTACTTTAACAATTGTGTAAATACATTCATAGTGACTTCTATTCTTCTTTGGTGTAACTTACTTAAAATGACTCTTTACTGTTTACTTGATGTAACTTTTTTTAATCTTTTTTAATGGATTTCTGTACATAGAGCGCTGTCCATTGCAAAGGTTTGATGAAATGGTGATAGTGCTAGAATGTCAGCTGAAGGACTGAGGGTCAGAATGAAGCATGTAAGGTATGCAGAGGGGAAAAAAAGACATCCATTGCTCTGCTCGCAGGGAGCACCTCTTTTGTCTCTATAAATGTTTCTGTTTGAGTATTGCTTCTTTTCTAGAAGTCATCTTTACAAAAGCTTTATTTAATCAAGTGATACGCTGTAGTGAGAGGAGGTACAGGAAAGAGAACTGCTGTTGAGACTCGATTGCTTACAGGAGGTAGGAGCAAAGCAACAAGAAATACTGAACTCTGCCCACAATGCCTTGTGTAGTACCAGCTTGTGCTATGTAGTTCTCAAAAGGAAATCTGAGGGCAAACACCTTCAGGAGTACTCTGTTTCTGATTGATAGGCCTTTAAAAGCTGGAAGTATAATTAGTTTATTCTCATTTAAAACTATGTGCTTTAATGTGGAAAACATCACCCGTGCTGCAGTTGTACGTAATCGTGATGGCTACCAAGTTCCTGACCTCTGTGTGGTACGCATACCTTGAAAACAACTGAAAATAAATGTTACCCTGTTCCAGAGGTACTGAAGTAAAGGCGTTCAGGTAGTCTGTGTGTTCCACGTTAGCTTCACCAACGTACTTGAAAGCTCCCTTGGAGGAAGCTGTGCAGCACATGGCAGCACCTCGTCCTTCCTTCTGCAGCGGAGCAGGGCTGCCCCGAGCACAGCTCCTGCCTGTCTGCCTTCCTCCATGTTACAGATCTGAGCAGCAGCTGCTCTGTAAAAAAAAAAAAAAAACTGCCCGGGGCAACGCTTACAGAAATGGAGTTTCCCAACGAGAACCTTTAAAGTGGAATTTCGGGTGTGTGAGTAGATCATTGGCTGGACTGTACGTGTTCTTTTCAATAATATTTTTTTCTTTGTAAAAGAACGAAATAAAAAAAAAGTATTTATTTTATGGGGTTTTGTAATTCTACTTGGCAAAAGCAGCTCCTTTTAACTCTGCTCGTTTCACGTGTACAAACAACGCTGCTGTTTGTTTAATAGTGCTGGACCATATGGTCAGAAATGTAGGTTTAATTCAGTTGTGAGGAAGCGTAATCCACCATGGATTTAATCTTACAGCAGTGCAGCTCCTGCAGTTAACTGAATGAGACATGTTAGCATGTTTTTGCCATTACGGAATGCGGCACTTCATTATTAAAAACAATATTGGTTTTTCAGGGCCTGCATTTCAGTGACTGTGAATCTGTATTGTATGAAGCACTTGTACCATGCAGTATGTTTGTAACAGGAGAGCACTCAGCAGCCTGATCCTCAGTAAGAATCTGTTTCACAGCAGAATCCTGTTAGCTATCCGTGAGTATGTGCACAGGAGAGCCACTCTGACTGCTCAGATCTTTGTGGGGTTTTTCTCCTGTATGGTTTGGATTCTTTTAGTGAGACTATCACGTGCTGCAGGCAGATGGACAGCAGGAAAATTGGATGATCTATTTATCCACAGTCCATAAAACACAAAAATACACAAAAAAGCCAAAGTAACAAATGATACAATTTTAAAGTAGTTAATGTGGGAGAATTTTCTGCACTGTCAGATGTGAGTAAGAGCCAGCCATAAAAAAAAAAAAAACACAGCTATAATAAACAAATAGGAATGTGGCGGTGGGGGGGGGGGGGGTGGCAATTATCTGTTGTATCCTAATGCTTTAAGCCCTGATCTGCTGTGTTTTTGTCTTCTGTGGCCATTCAGGATACTGGTGGGGGGAGGGGTGGAACAGAGCTGGAAATCGATTGGTACATTATGGGCTGGGAAGAAAATGTGTAGTCCTGTTTCTCTGCTCCCACTGCTAAGGAATAGCATTTTAAGGTTGATATTGTGAAGCTGTAGATCTTATGGCACTTCTTTTCTGCATGGGTAAAAAGACTTTTTCAATTAAAGAAGTGTAAAGACTAAAACTTAAATGCAGTTCTTCATTGGCTTTGGCTTTCCACTGAAAGCCTTTAAAATTCTGAAACAGCAGTAGTCAAAGAGTCAGAAGGGGAAGAGCAGTCCTCACTTTTGTAGTGCATTCACCGAGGGCCAGTGAGGAATTTGCCAGCTGGAATATTGCTGAGACGGTGAAGCAGGTGTTGAAACTGGTCCAAGAACAAGCAGCACGTAATTAGAGGTAAGTAGCTCCTTATTCTGTGTACCTCTTAACTTTCCTTGCAGTCTCAAACACAGGACTACCAATCTCCTGGGTTGTGTCACTAGAAAGAGATTAAAGAGCTATAAGTTCAGCACTTTCTTCCTACTTGCATGAAGACAAGCTCTGGGCCTGGAGTACTGACAGGGCCGTTAAGAGGCCGTTAAGATATACGTTCCAAAACCATTGCTTCTCATTTGCAATGCCTCTGCTATTTTCAGAGTTGTTCACTGTTCAAATGCTAGCAGATCGCCTTCCTTCAGCAGTTTGATTTCCTCGTTATGGGTCCAGCAGCAGGGACAGAGAGCAGTGCAGTTCAGGTCATGGGTGTTTTCCTTCACAGTGGATGTCCATCTTGTTTCAGACTCGGGAGAGTAACAGAGGCAAAGGTAAAACTGGTTTTCCCTCCCATGGATATGCTATAAGCACGTGATATTCACTTCTGTTGCTTTTGTCTACCTGGTAACATTCATTCTTGCAGCAGATCATGGTTTGATCTGGTGAGTGGGGATAGCAAAGCGTTTGATTAGACCCTAAGTCTTACCTCTTTAACTAAACTAGCATTAAAAAGTGATCATACTTAGATTTCTAAATAGGTATTAGAATATATCTTAGAAGTGAATAAATATTGACAGTAAACTGGACCTAGGATCTTCAAAGTATAGATACACAGAAACTTTTGAAGCTGAACTTGGAGAGAAATCTTGGAGGAATCTCAGCAGAGATGCTCAGAATTGGGTGAAAAGAGGTGTGACCTTTCCACATCCCCATGCATCTAGATAGCAAAATGGAGCTCTTCCAACTCTGAAGGGTCTGTAGTTTTGATTCACTTGGGTGCAGCCTTGGGAATGCACTTTGAGAAGGCGGTCTCAGCCAGGTGCCCAGAAAACACCACAAGTCCATTCTTAATGTTTTCTTGGAAGCTTTCAAGATCCAAGTGCAGTAAAGGGCATCACAGGGATCAAGACAACTCATGGACACTGCTTCTGTGTGGCCCTGTGAGCACATCCAAACAGAACCCAGTCACCAAATCCGGGTGGGAGGGTTTTTCTTTCTAAGCTTATTTTCTCACATCCACAGCTTTTGATAACCAAATAAATATTTATTCACTATTTTTGCAACAGTTGACTAGAAAAGCATCAAACAAATCCAGGTATAAACGTACACGTAACATTAAAGTGCATTAACAGGAAACAAATCATCTTGTTGCACGAAACCAAAGTGTACTCCTGTAATCCCAAAGAGATCTGCAGTAGGCAGACAGAGGGAGGTGCACAAATCAGTACTTACCATTGTCACATGTAATGTTTGCGTGCTCCTGCACATTCTGCTTGGGGCTTTCTACCAAATTTAAGCTTTTCTTGGGAGAGATCAAAGGCGCATACATGAGTGCATTGAGATCTACCTTTGTGAAATGTGGTTGGGTTAGAGGATGATTTTACATCACCTCACACCTGTTTTGTTGGGTTTAACAATTAACAATCTCTTCAGTCCTTCATGTCATCTCAATTCACAGAGTGCTCAAAGGCCCCAACAACTTCAGAATTATGCTAGACTGTATGCTAGGAGACTCTTCATCAGTTTTGGAGAAATAATCTACGAAAGCAATCTTTCAGTTGCTTTTTATTACTATACTTGGATATATTGCACCTGGGTTTCTGACTGCAGTTACATATGTTTCAGCAGTGTGTGATGGAGAGCAAATGACAGCACTGCCTTTGAGACATGTGGTTATTCCAATGTGTAGCTACCCATCTTCCACCCAAGCCACAGAATGCTGAGGAGGTGAAGGCTGAACAAAGGAGGGTTCATCCACATCTCTGTTGTGCAGCACTACTGCCTCTGCACCCAGACAGTTCTCTCTCCAGCCATGCTGGGACTGGCTGCCTATTTCTTCCAAATACAAGAGCACTGAGGGGTGTTGGGGATTCAGGGGGTTTCCATCTCAACAGTGCTGAGGTTAAAGCAATACTGTACCAAAAGACCTGACGGAGTTTGAAGGCAATTCCTTGTGAGTTTGCAATAAGCACAGCGAGGTTCATAAAATGCAGGCTAATCTTGCTAAAGG
This sequence comes from Gallus gallus, assembly GCF_016699485.2. NCBI lineage: Eukaryota > Metazoa > Chordata > Aves > Galliformes > Phasianidae > Gallus > Gallus gallus. The sequence goes on from NC_052549.1 coordinate 5,491,051, forward strand.
GTTCAGATATAATCCTTCCCTTCTAGTATGTAGTAGATGTTAGCTGGGTGGTTTTGGGGGGGCTTTTTTTTTTTACATCTTGGGTTAGGAGGAGCTGAACGTGAAGGCCTGTTTTGCTATGGCTGTAGAAGCAGTTGGGCAGAAGCCCCAGCACAGCCTGACACTGAGACGTGGTTGTCCAGGCAGAGCATCTGGCACAGGTGGAGGGTTCCTTCAAAGGCAGTCAAGGCAGGGGAGAGAAAAGGAAAGAGGACTGCACTGTATCCAATATAAAAAATAAACATTTTATTGAGTGCAGCATCCGTTTCTGTGTAAAATCGCTACCGAAAAATAAAATGGTGTTCCTAAGGTTTAAATTTGTCCTAACAATGCAAAATCATTGTGAAGGAATTAGCAGAGTGGAAGCTGGTATCCAAAATAATCCCATGGGTTGTGGTTTTGGCCCTTCTTTGGTTGTACTGTATCTGCTAAAATGACCACATGTGGGACAACTCATGATCGTATTTCTTCCGTATACTGCCTTAGAATCCCCCCTGAGAAGAAAATAGAATCCATTACAATTAAGCCTATTTTGAAGATTCTTACTGCACTCATAAATCCCACAGGGCTTTTTATACACGTTTCTGAAAACTGGGTTGAAATAGCATCATTTTATAGAAAATACTACATGTTTTCAATATGTTTGTGGGGAAAAAAAATGTAGAATAGACAATATACTCTATTTTTTTATACATGTAATAGAGAATGTCTTCCTTCTACCTTCCTTTCCTATTCAAAATCCTCACAGTGAATCTTTTCCCTTTCTGCATTTCTCCAACCCCTGCCTTGTCGGATCTGTTTGTGTTACTTCCCCTTCCCTCATTTGACATCAGACATGATGTAAGGACTACACAGAGCCTTTGTATAGTAAACAGGTAGCAGAGCAGGCCCAGCGCTTGATGAGCTCTCATTTAGTGCTGTCATAAATGTGATCAGCAGTTCCATCATCTTAAGCAACCAGAATGGCCCTCTGAACTTCTATAGATAATTAAAGCAGAGGGAAGAGGAGTAAATTAAACGTTAAAGGTAGAAATCCATCAAGTTTTTCCTGCGTTGCTGACGTTGCATATTAAAGATGTAACAGTAATGTGTTTCAAAGTAGTCCCAACCTGCCCCCTAAGTTACCCTGTAGCCCCATGTCTGATAGATGTAATCTGGACAATTAAAATGTATATACAAAACAGATACACTTTCAGAAGATTCTACTAAGCCTCCTGTCCATCTGGATGATACCTGTAATATTTTTCAGTGTTGCAGGGAAACTGTACTGAGAGCAGTGTATATGAACAGAGATGAACTTTGCTTATTGTCTGTTGGGATAGAGTCTACTCATTTTATTTTCCTTTTAGCATTCCCTAGGAACAGGGCTTGTGTGATCTGCTGAGGACAGTGCCTGCGATGTGCCTTTCTGTGTACAGTGTTTCCAGATGACAATTATAAAGACTACAGGTTTAGACAAAACTCATAGAAATACATTTGCATAAACCAAAGTAACAGGTATTATCAAAATTATACTAGGGCTGAGCCAATTAATCTGAAAGTCTAAAAAAAGTAAGAAATTCAAAGACCTAATGGAGACCTTTAAGTTCCTGAGATTTTTCTCCATCTCAAACTCTTTCCCCTTCCCAAAAAGCACAGAAAGGGAAATTACATTTAGCCACAGAACACAGCAATTTCACCCGTATTATCTGAAAACATACTCGTAATATATCCTTCCTCTATCCATGCCAATGAGCAGTTTCTGGTGATGCATGGCAAGACTCTACTTGTGTTCAGAAAAGCTTTTTTTGTTTACATAAAAAGTATAACCACAATGTTTCACCTTTCACTGATAAAGCTAATTTTCTGATAAAAGGTTGTCTTAGTAAATCAGCTTCCAGAGAGACCTGATGAGCTGACCGGCCTCCAGTTAATAACGCAGACGGCCCAGCCCTAAGCTAGTTCTATTTCTAAAATAAATAGTGTTGAAATTCTGTTTGACCCTCTTCTAAACGCTGTGTGGGCTTTGTGCCGTGCTCACACGCAGGTTTCTGGGTTAGTTACGACCTCGCCATTTTTTTCGGGCTCATCTTTTAGGAACTGCTCCACCTCAATGGAGTCCACCTTGGCATCCTCGGGAGTTTTGTCTTCAGATTTGTTTAATTCCTCTCTTTCTGCTGCTGCTTCTTTTGTGTGTGGTTCTGCTGGTTTTTTCTTAATGCAGAAGAAATTTCCCAAGGCCAGTACCAGCGCTGAGGTGGTAACTTCAATTCCAGCAATAATAAAGACAAACATGTACCTCCGTGTTAGATCCAAGAGTTTACCTAAAAAAGACAATACTGCAGGTAAATAAGTTTACACCAAAGTATTTCCATTATTTCACTTCAGCTTAGCAATGACTGAAAGCACTTCACATCCCAGAACATGTCCTCCCCTGCACACACTGACAGGAGCTGAACTGAAATAAAAGCAGTGCAGCCTTCAGATGCAAGAGATGAGGCAACCGCTGTGTACCTCACAACAAACTATGAAGCAGCAGGGTTGGCTGTTGGTTGTTACTGAACTTGCCATTACAAATTTAGGAATCTGAATATTTTGCAGTGTTGCCATACTTTGAGGTTACAAGATATATGCAGCACTATCAGTCTGCCTTCCCTGGAACAATCCTGATGCTTTAGAGCCTTTCTTGTCAAGTTGGTTATTTCTTTTTCCTCCTCTTGTAAAGTTTTCTTTCATCCTTCAAACCTACCATGGGTACAGAGAATCTGTCCTACTACCTTCCAAATGAAACTGATGGGATTCAATCTGAATTCCAACTCCAAAGAGGTTTAAATTTGATGATGTTTACCGTGTGTGAAACTCATACAATGCTATCTAACAGGAGATGCACTTCAGGCTTTCATTGCAAAAAGAGCAGCACCTCCAAATGGCAGCTCAACCAGTCCTTGCAAACAGATACAAGAAGGACAAAACATCCTTCCCTGTTCTGGGCTATTTCTGATTCTAACTGTACAAAGTCATGTAAGCATGTGCAACACAAGGACAACATGCACGTTGTGAGCGACTCGTTTTGTCTTTTTCACCCTGCAATGTCAACGGTTTTGAATTCTCAACTAAGTGGAATACTGACCTGCTGACGGCGGACCGATTAGAACTGCCATCGCTTCTGCCAGGAGCACCAAGCCAATAGCACTGGAAAACTTCTGAGTGCCAACAATAGCCATGAGAACTTCAAACTGAAGAGCACCTACCATTCCGTAAGAAATGCCAAAGAAAATGCAGAAGACCACCAGGCCACCGTAATCGACAGACATGGAGCCCATGAGATCTGTAAAGCCATTAAAAATCATAGCAAAACTGAAGAGGTAGACACAGCGTGGTCTAACCCACTTGAGACCAGCTACCATTCCGCAAATTGGACGAGCAAAGATATCAATAAATCCCAGAATCGTCAGAAGAAAAGCTGCTTTGGTGTCCTGATACCCTAAATCCTTGGCATAACTCACAACAAAAACTGGGGGAACAAAGAGGCCAAGCACCATGATAGATGCTGCTAGCGTGTAGATCACAAAACCACCATCTTTAAACACGCTGAAATCCAGGAGTTTTTTCTTTGCTTTCTTCTCAGCAGGTTCTTTGGTAGCTTCAGATTTTTTGGGTGGCTCCAAAGGTCTCATTAATGCTCCACATACACAACAGTTGAGCAGCATCCCACCCAGTATAAGGAATCCTCCTCTCCAACCATACTCATGTTGCAGTATCTGCCCCAGCGGTGAAAGGGCACAAAGGAACACTGGGCTCCCAGCAGCAGACAGCCCGTTGGCCAAGGGTCGGCGTTTGTCAAAGTAACGGTTTAACATGATGAGCGAAGGCTGAAAGTTGAGTGCCAGACCCAAACCTGTAACAGAAGGGACGAGAAGTTAATAGAGTCCTCCAAGAGCGCCATTAAAAAAAGAAAAAATCAATTGCAGTTTTTCTGATTGATGACCTGAGATTAGTTTTACTGCAAATGGACAAAAGAGCTCCATGGTAACAGGTGTAAGAGAACCCCACTTCAGTATTATTCTTATCTTTACTCTTCACTGATAACAGCAGTGGCCGTTAAACATACCAGAAAAAGATGCCATTTGTGATAGATAAATAAATAGGTGAATAAATACATAAAATCATTCTAGCTTTATCTGCTGTCTTAATAAAAGCCTGTTTGGATGATCCTGATCGTTTAGATATGTTGGTAGTATGAAACATCAGCTTAGAGCCAGGACATGGGCCGAGCCCATTCCAGCCACGTGTTCTGCTTACCGGTGATCACCCCTGCGGTGAGATAGATCTGAACGATGCTCGTGCAGAAGGAGGCTATCACCATCCCCATGGAGGCAAAAAGGCCACCTACCAGCATGACCGGGCGACAGCCAAAGCGATTGACGCACACGCTACAGAGCGGACCTAGGCAAGGAGAGGAAGTTATGGTTGCAGAGCTAAACCAGTTTTTACCAATGGTTTCATGTCAGTTCACATTTCTTTCCATTTCACATTTCTTTCCGTGCTTTGTCTATGCTACGAGGCCAATCCCAGAGGGTATTCTTTCCTTTGCAGTCAGATATTCCGTTCCTTTGTACCACCATGCAATTTTTCATCATCTGTAGCATCTACTGAGTTACAGAGGTTTAATTTTATATGCAAATTGTATGTTCGTAACTAATTCCTGCATTTACATGCATAAAAATTTTTTGAATGCCTTACTTGTACATGAGCAATAATAAGCAACCATGATTCACACTGTAAATGTCAGTATGATTTACAGACATCACTGTATGATGCAATGCTGGCTCAAAACCAAGAGACCTACCTGTTCCATAAAGCATGGCCAACAGAATGGAGGAAATCCATGCAGTGTCACTGTATCCAACGCCAAATTCCCGGATGAGTTCTTTGAAGAAGACACTGACTGCCTTTGGAAAGGCGTAGGAGAATCCTGTGATGATAAAACAGCCGAAAAGGACAGCCCAGCCCCAGCCTCCATCGGGAGCTTTGACGCCAGATGGACCATCATCAACTACCACTGCTCCCATGATGCAGCTCAAGAGGGTTCCCTAAGAAATCAAGACAAAAATTAGTTGATACACGTTGGGACAATTATTATCCCAAACAGGCAGAACGTGCACTACAGCTGAAGTTACAGACTATTTTAGAAGGAAAGAGCTAGTTTCTAAGCCTGGGATTTTTGTTATAAGACATTGGTAGAGGAAGCTCTTGGACTACTCGGGACATCTGGATGCAAAATCCTGGCACATGCATCACAAGTCCTGGCCCAAACAAACATAAAAGCTTAGATGTATAAAATCTGATAATTTAAGCACAATTGATTGGGATGTTCGTTACTAAAGAATGCTTTGGGAACTGCAGGTCACCAGGAACAATGCCATTTTACAGCTCTATTTCAGGACCAGACTGTCCCAGCCTGGTTGGCACAGACTTCTTGTCTAGAAAAGTGAGCACTGAATGTATGATTGTTAATAGGCTTACCCGACTCCAGGTGTCTGGCACTGCAGATGGCCGATGTGCTGACTGCCATAACAATATAAAAAGGTGCCTATCTTTTTAGTTTCTGCACTCTCACAAGTTTGGGGCTGGTAAATCAAAGTCTGAAGCTGCATCTCTGACATAGGGTTGTATGTCCCCATTTCAGAATGGTTTGTTTTTCCTAATGATGTCTGTATGATACAGAGCATAAAACGCTCTTGATATTTATTTTTTTAAAGCAGTAACAAAACAGCAAGGAGAAGGTGTACAAAATGTCATGCCTTCATGAGGCCAGCAGCTCTGTAAGCCATCAAGCAGCAGCACGCTTTGTGAACAGATGGCAGCAGTGAACACAGCAACCTTCAGCCCCAGGAAGGAATGGCTCCTGCCATCCACTGCTCGTGTTGCACCAAGGGCAGAGCGTGCCTGACCCACCTGGTGGCCTTCTGTGATGGGGTGATGGCACTGGTGGACAAAGGATGGGCAAGTGCTGTTGTCTACCTGGACCTGTGCCTTTGACATGGCCCTGTGCCGCATCCTTATCTCTAAACTGAAGAGAGATGGATTTGATGGCTGGAGTATATGGTGATAAGGAATCGGTTGGATGGACGCAACCGGAGGTTGTGGTCAGTGGGTCTATGGGTGGAGGGCAGCGATGAGCAGAGACCCGCAGGGGTACGTCTGTAGTGCCCCTCACCCAACATCCTTATCCTTGACAGTGACGGGGGGATGGGGCGCACCCTCAGCGGTTTGATGGCACTGAGCTGAGTGGAAGGGATGATGGCATCCGGAGGGACCTGGCTCAAAAAGTGGGCCCATGGGAACCGAATGAGGTTTAACACGACGTAGCACAGAGTGCTGTGCCTGGGTTGGGGCAATCCCCGACAGCACACGGACTGACAGAACGGGCTGCGAGCAGCGCCGTGAAGGACGTGGGGTTCTGATGGATGAGATGCAGGACTGGAGGCAGCAGTGAGCGCTGGGGGCTCAAAGGTCCCTGCGCCGCCCCGGCAGAGGGGCACGTCGTGTGGTACTCAGAGCGGTGAGGCCGTGGCACTGCGCAGAGCCGTGCCGACCGTCCCCGGAGGCGCCCGAGGCCGTGGGTTGGCTGTGGGGGGCACCCAGCCCACGGCACGGGGCGGAGCTCGATGATTGGTAAGGTCTCCTTCAACCGGAGCCGCTCCGTGATTCTGCACTCACAGAAGGGGGGGTTGGGCCCGGGCTGAGCCCGCTACGCCGCGGCACCGCGTGACCGCACCGCGCTGACGTGCGGCGCTGCCAGTCAGCCCGGCAGGGCGCGCGCCGGCGGCCGCCGCACTGAGACGTGAGGGACGTGACCGGGCGGCGCGGGGCGGGGCGGGGCGGGGCCGGCGGGGCTGAGCGGAGCGCCGCTCGCTGTGAGGGCCGGCAGTGCCCGCTGCGCTCCGCCCGCGCTGCGCTCCTCCCCCGCCCGCTCAACGCCCCGCGCTCCAGACAGAACCTCACACATCGCTCGTCGGTTTTAACCCACGCCCGGTTGTCGTGAACGCATCAGCATTAAAAGACGATTCACCCTCCAGAAATGAACGGCCCCGCTGCAAACGCGGCCGAAATTCTCCTCATCCATCTCCCGGCACACCGCAGCGGGCTCTGAGGGCTGCGTGCACCACAGCACAGCAGCGGTGGGTTTTGTTCCGGATTCCTCCATCACAAATGGGCCCTTCCTTTGGTAATGAACGTGTTTACACGGCAGCGAATGCAGTTAAATCCGCGTGTTTTCGTGCTGCTGGTATTATCCTCCCGTTTCCATGGAAACTGATATAAGCTCAGTTAGGAGGAATCACGGGATGGCTGGAGTTGGAAGGGACCCCAAAGGCCATCTGGTGCCAGCCCTGCACTGAGCAGGGACACCCACAGCTCCAGCAGTGCTCACAGCCCACCCCCTGACCTCGGCTGTCTGCAGGGATGGGGCACCACCGCCTCTCTGTGCAACCTGTGCCACTGCCTCACTGCCCGTGGTGTTAAACCTTCCCTATATCCAATCTAAACCTCCTCTCTTTCAGTATGAAACCATTTTCCCCCATCCCATCCCAACAGACCCTGCTAAAGAGTCTGTGCCCTTCATACAGCCCCTTGGGGGACGGGAAATATTCAGCTGATTGGGGGTAGCGCTGCTGTTGGGATCTCTGGGGCTGTGGTTCGGCATACACAGAAGTATCTGTATTATAAAAAACCGAAGGTGGAAACGGGAAGAACCTCATAGTGGTGCTCAGCCGCTGCCTCATTGCCACACAGCAGTGCTGCAGGGGCAGCGGTGTGGGTGGGAGAGATGTGGCCGTGTGAAGGCTGACCTACCGGCCTGGAGAATGTATTTAACAGGGGGACACCCAGAAACGTGCGTGACCCCCTCAGCCAGAGATAAATAATGGCCATCAGAGGGAAAGCGAGAACTTCAAACTGAGATCCCATATCAGACTGGGAGTAGACAGAACCCCACAGCCGAAAGGCAGACAGCCGAGCTGACACTGATACGTGCCACAAAGACAATAAGGATCCTCAGTTTAGAGGGAGGATGGATACACTGAAAAGCACAGAGTGCTCCATGCTGAGCACCAATAGAGGCCACAGACCTCTGCCTTTGCCTGTGGGCATCAAAAAGGAGGAGCAGCACCCAACCCCCAGCAGTGGCGGTGGGAGCCGGGCTGAGCGCTACATGCAGAGGGGCCGCGTTGTCACCGCTGGGCAGAAAGGGAAAGGCCTTCACCTTCACCTTATGCTGAGGGTGGAGGAGGGAAAAAGCACCCAAACAGGGGACAGGCAGTGACAGAGCTCCGCAGCAGGGTAACACTGCCACAGACAGCGGCTTTAAGGGCTTTCTGTTGAGTAAAGCGCCACAGAAGGGTGGCACAGAGGGGTTCAGGCTGACACAGAGGAGTTCAGTTTCGCAACATTTATCCCCGAGGGAGCGGTGCTTTGTTAACACACAGAGCTCGGCAGTTCCCCAACATAAAGCAGAAGCTGTGAGAGCAGCACCTGCAGCGGGGCTGGGAGGGTGGGGTGGGAGATGTGAGCAGGGGGGGACGACAGACACAGAGTTAGGTGGGTTCCCGAACACCACGCGGTGTGTGAAGCCATTCCAGCCACACCTGCCAAGCTGAGGCACCGCGCAGGAATGCGACCGCACGGCAGAGCGGAGCAGAGCCGTTGTGTGGCACAGCAATAAGCAAACAATAAGCACGGAGACCTCAGCGCCGGTTTGCTTTGACACGGGCCGGAATAAGGAAACAATTGGCACAACGCCTTTGTGAAAGCACCGCCGTGGGCACAGGGCTGAAATGAATGGCCGTGACACGCGGGGAACGCAGGGATCCCACTTCAGTGCAACGCCGTAACTTCTATTTTTGAAAGCGCACTGAAAGCAGCGGGATAACTCACATAGAGCTGGAGTCACGCTCAGCACTGCTGCTCGGAAAGGGCACCCGAGGGGATGCTGACAGACACACGTCCGCACGGACAGAGATAGGTGTGGTGCAGGGCAAAAAACAACCGCGGCTTTCAGAGGAACACATCCACTTCTCAGCAACAGCGCTGATCGCTGATAGGGTGGTGGGTGTATCTGCCCGGTGTATCTGCCCGTGTGCTGCCGGAGAAGAGCGGGCTGCTGCTGCCAGGTTGTGTTTGTAACGAAGGAAAGCGTTCACCTCGAGATTAAAAGAGCCGTTTCCTTCTCGGTAAGGAGAGAGCCGCAGGAACAGCTCATCGTCTGACCCGAGGGCATCGCTTTCGCACCAGCCGAGCTCGTGGCGCTCGCTGGTGATGTGCTCAGCGAGGAGAAATAAAGACACCAAAGCATCACCCGACTATCGCAGATAATTTGAAGAGCCCGGTTCTTAGGCGCTAATTGTAAAGGCAAACAGCCTCCCCCGCAGAGCAGCTGGGGCGGGGAACGCAACGGACGCGATGCTATGGATAAACCCATAGCGGGAACCGCCCGTGTCATCCCGGGCTGCGAGTAACAGCGTGCGTTACAGCGAGCGGGGACGGACTGATGAACCTCAGTGCAGCCACGGACGGCGGGACGCGGGGAGACGGGGGGTGGGAGATGGAACGGCCGAAGGAAGGGCAGGCAGCAGCAAACTGCCGGACGGAAGAAAGGAGCGCAAACCGGGAGAATGGAAAGCCTCGTGGGGCCCAGCGGGGAGGAGAGGTCGGGGAAGGGGGGAGGCAAACGCGGCGATGGTTTTGTAGGGAACGGGAATCTGCAGCAGCCTTTGGGAACGGGCGTTCCATTAACATGGCCGGCACATAAGCAGACGAGGCGCGAGAAGCGCGCGTCTGTGGCAGCTCCCGACCGACAGCCCGCAGCATCGCTGCCCGCCGGCATCTCCCGCAGCGCGGCCGGGGGGGTTCGGCGCCCCGCGCCTGGCGGAGCCGGGACGGACCGCGCCGCTCCCACCGCCCCGCGGCGCCGACCCGAGGGATGCGGCCGCACGGAGCTCCGCGCGCCCTCCGCCCGCCCCGCTCGGACCCACCGCGCCCCTCCGCACCCAGCGCTCCCCAGCATCGCGCGAGGCGGCTCCGCCTCGGTACGGTACCTGAGTGCAGATCCCCGCGCGCTCTCCGGACCTCCGCCCGCTCTCCCCGCGTGCTCTCCGGTGCGACCCGGCGCTGCCCGTCTGCCGAGCGCCTCGGCGAGGCGGGTCGCGTCCGCTCGCCCCTCCCCTGTCCCCGCGGGGCCGCCCGAGTCCTAGCGCCGCCACGTGGCCCTTCCCGCCGCCGCGGCTTCGCCCGCTCAGAGGCACGCGGTCGCGCTCGGTGCCGTCCCACCCGACCGCCGAGGACCGCCCGCAGACGGCACCGCCCGCAGCCCCCGAGCGGGTTGAGGCGCTCCGCTGGGAATGACGGGGTGCGGCCGCGCTGCGGGAGCGCAGCCCTACGGCGGGTCGTGCGGGTGGGCGCCCAGACGGGTCTTGAAGGTCTCCGGAGGAGAGCCCCTCACGCTGCAGGCATTGTGCCCATTGCCCCCTGTTCTATCGCTGCACACCCCCAAAAAGAGTCTGCCCCCGTCGGGTTGATTCCTGTGTTTTAGATATTTACAAACAGCGATGAGATCCCTCTCAGCCACCTCTTCCCGGAGAGAACAGCCCCAGGGCTCTCAGCCTTGTCCATGGGAGATGCTCCAGGCCCCCTCTCTTCAATGTGTTTGTGAACATCTCTTTCCTTATTTAGCTTCTTCTATCATGTGAGTGCCTCTAAGAGCTACTGATGCTTTAGAAGCAATTCAAAACGTAACTGTACCTATAGGATGTAGGTGACATATTGGCAGCTATTTCCTGGCTTCCCTTTCCTTTCTTCACAGCTCTCCATTCCTAGGCACCTCTGTCCACCCCGTGTACTTACATAGCACACATCCCTAAGGTTTCAATTAAAAGGTCTCCTCTGGGGCCGTGCATTTCTATCACGTAGTAACTCAAGTATAGGGGAATATCAAAACATTTTTGAAGGATGGAACTGTCCTTCCTTAAGCAGTGACGCTCAGAGGCTGTGGCAATGTTTGATATGTCAAGAGCTGTAACTGCTTTCCGGTCCTTTTGGGACTGGCAGTAGAGATCACACATCCTTATCACGGACTCCACCCCTTCTGCTGAGCTCCAGGCACTGCACTGCCTGCACCAGGAGCCCCACAGCACTCAGCGGGTTTTGTTATCCTGCAGTTACTTTCAGCTGCCCCAACAGCCTGCATTCAGGTAATGGTTGGCAGATAACAACCGGTTTGACACAGCCTTAAGATTAGCAGTGTGTGCCTTGCTGGCTGCATCCAGAGACCCGCTCAGCCCTATCTGCCTTTGTCCCTGAGTGGGTAAAAAAGGATGTGATGGCAAAGCTGAATCAGAAGTCAAAGCAAACGTAATGCACAGGAGGAAGAAAAACCTCCATGGAGTCTGAAGTTTCACATCTTCACTCTGTATTGTCCCATTTCATCAGCGCCTTCTCAACCACCAGAAGGTACCAATTTGTGCAACACTGCAACCACATCCCCTCCCCTACAAGTCACACCCCAACATCTGTGTATGTACACAGCAGTGAGAGGAGCGCTCCAAACATAAACCAGGTTGTGTGCTGTAAGTGCACTGAGACCTGGAGCACCTACTGGGACAGAGTCTGTAGCAGTTGGGATGGGATGGGATGGGATGGGAATGGAATGGGATGGGATGGGAATGGGATGGGATGGGATGGAAATGGGATGGGATGGGATGGGATGGGATGGGATGGAGTGGGATGGGATGGGATGGGATGGGATGGGATGGGATGGGATGGGATGGGGGGAAATGGTTTCATACTGAAAGAGGGGAGGTTTAGATTGGGTATAGGGAAGTTTTCACACCACGGGCAGTGAGGCATTGGCACAGGTTGCCTAGAGAGGCGGTGGTGCCCCATCCCTGCAGACAGCCGAGGTCAGGGGATGGGCTGTGAGCACTGCTGGAGCTGTGGGTGTCCCTGCTCAGTGCAGGGCTGGCACCAGATGGCCTTTAGGGTCCCTTCCAACTCCAACCGTCCCGTGATTCTATTTTTCAGCAGCACACATCCTTAGCCATTCAGCAGCCGATGAGGAAACTGCATCCAGAGCTCTGTGCTGTCACTTTTGGAGCCGATTCCTCCCATTGTTTTTGAAGAACATGTGAAAAGCATGCATCTGAAAGCGATGCACTCATCGGGGATGGCGTGCCAGGATAAATGACAGCCCTCAACATGGACACCCAGCTCACTGCATTTAATTCAGTGCTCAAACAAGGCTCCAGTGTGAGTGAGCAGAGCACAGGGCTGCTGCCCCTGCAGCATCCTGCACTCAGTCCAGATAACCTCTGAAATGTTTGAAACTGAGATGAAGGCACCGAGCCCATATCTGCTAAGTGGGGTTAAATAGCATCTCTTTAAGCAATAAATGTGCTACATTGTGAGTAAAGGGAATATGAATGCACAGCAAAGAGAACTCAAAGACAGTGACTTAAGGCATCGACCTCTGAACACAGCTTTGGGAAGAAATCTTTGTGGTTGTTAGAAACGGACCCACAATGCTGTGCACCCCGCTGTTGTTTATCTCTAAGTGTGCACATTGCGTGTGTTCTCAAACTGTCATTAGCATGAACTCATGAGGAGTCGTTGAGTAGGAGCTGCATCTGTCCAGCATACACTGTGACACTCAATTCGCTTCTCAGTGATGAAGATTCTTAATAGGAAAGAATATCATTTGGGCGTACTGATGGAGTTCAGACTGCACCAAACCTCCACTAAAACGTCCTTCACTCCGTCATTCCTTACAGGTTTCCAAATGAATACAGATCCTGCTGTGTTCCCTACTCCCATATTTCATTGCTGTTACTATGGCAGTAGTGATAAGAATATACCTTGGTTGCTCCGAAAGTAATGCCTCCTATTTCTTGCCATGGAAACGACAGCAGATACAACAACCACAATAACACTCTTTGACAGAGCTACAAAGGAATATTTTTCAGCTTAATCACCCATTCCAAATTCCAACCGCACTCTTTGCTGTGCCTGCTATCTGTCGGTGAGTCCCAAGTATTACCTTGACAGCACCTGCATGTATTTGTTCTCTTTAAGCTTTTGGAGACGTTTGACTTTTGAGGCATTTACCTTATTGACACTTGAACTAACTATAAAGCTATTAATTATAGCTTTATACTGCAACATTTTTAAGTGTTTGAACCATAACAGTGGACATTTCAAATGGCTTCAAGAGCAGCCAGCACTCCCCTTTGCTTCAAAAGGGACGCGTGGCAGAGCGTGCTGCACAAAGAGCCCTTGTAGGATGGCTATTGAAGAAACCTTCAGCCTTGAGGTTTCAACAATCTGTAGTTTGTTCCTAAAGCAAGGCTGGAAATAAAGGCTTTCTGTGTGGTTCTCAAGGTGCACTCCTGGAACGTGAAGTGTACCTACAAAGAGGTGCAAAGACTTAACAAGTATGAACCTACAGTTATACAGGTATGGGAAAGAGAGACATGGAAATCAAATTCTTCAAGCCTGGATGAAACTGGGATTTAAATACATCCTAAATACGCATTTAAGTGTTTCTAATATACAGCACCCATGTTTCAGAGATACTGGGGATCAGAAGTTCCTCTTCAAGCTCAGCCACTTTTACTTATACGATCATCTTTAAAATGTTCGTTTTGATTTTTATATATATATATATTTACTATTTGTCAAATACATTCCTCAGGGTTCTGTCGGAACAAGAAGTTCATTCATTTGAAGGAGAGCTGGCTCAAAAAGAAGGCTTTTCCTGGCTCGTGTTTGAACGCTCCGTCCCATGGCTGTGCTCACTGCGGAGCCCCCAGTGTGGCTCACAGAGCAGCCCCTCTTGTTGCCCAGGGGAGCACCTGTGTGTGCCCCGAGCAGAAATGAGGGTGAAGGGAATGGGATCGGCAGTCCAAGTAATGGTGGGTTTTGTGGTAATGGTGGGTCTTATGAAGGTGGGCTGTGATCAGAGCCTCACATGGGGAACGAGTGCGTGTTATTGATGTGACTGGGGACTGTCTGGGGATACCGGGGGGGGACAATGGTGAATTTGAATGAAGGGGATGGGTGGGGAGTACAGATTTAAGCACTCACCAACAGTGTAGTCATAGAACCATAGAATCATAGGATCACAGAATGGCCTGCGTTGAAAAGGACCACAACGCTCATCCAGTTCCAACCCCCTGCTATGTGCAGGGTCGCCAACCAGCAGCCCAGGCTGCCCAGAGCCACATCCAGCCTGGCCTGGAATGCCTGCAGGGATGGGGCACCCACAGCCTCCTTGGGCAACCTGTTCAGTGCGTCACCGTGTTTTGAGACCCCCATTGCAAAGCGTACATTACACTGGGCCTTGCAGCGTAATTTTTGATTGCCTAGAAGGTTTTGAAGATCATTTGAGGCCAAATCTCACACAGTGTGCTTTGAACCAGAGGTGATTTATACAAACAAACGAAGTATATCCCTTCAGCAACGGCAGCGTTCTGACGTGCATTACAGGAAATGTGCCCCGTGGCTTCCAGCCATGCGACTCATGGCAGTGACTCAAGGCAAATCACGCCATGCTCCCGGTTGGTGCATCACAACTTCCTCAGCGTCACGGCGGTGATGCTCTGATGGCTCACCCTGCTCTCACGGCTGGATTTATGTCCTGGGAGCAGAAACTTCATCTATTATTTATTGCTTTTGCAGCTTGGATGGGGCCCAGAGCAGCCCAGCCAAAGGGCTGGAACTACAGATGGTGTTCTTAGAAGAGACGTGGGTTTAACGAGGGGCGCAGCCTGGAAGAAGGACTGCTGGATGTCAACAGAGGGGACGAGGTGGGCAAAACGCGAGCACCAAATCACGGTAGCAGCTGAGGGAGTGTGAAAGCCGTGAGAGAGAGCGGGAAACGCGGCCCGGCTGAGAAAGGAGGAGGAGGGCGAGGGGAGCCGGCCGGCGGGGGGCAGCCGCGGGGGGCGGGGCGGGGCGGGCAGCGCGCTGATTGGCTGCCGGCGGGGCTCGCCAGAGGCCGGCCCGGGGCTGGAGGTGGGCGGGGCGTCAGCGCCGCCGTTGCCATGGTGACGACCCCGCCTCCGCCAGGCGTTGCCCGCCGCGGTTGCCATGGAGACGCGGCCCGCAGCTGCGGGCGGGAGGACGTGCGGGTCGGCGGGTACGGGCACGGGTAACGGGTACGGGTAATGGGTAACGGGTACGGGATGCTCCGAAGGTCTCCTCCGCCGGCACCATCACACGGCGCACGGCCCGCGCGTCATCCGCTCATCCCGCGGAGCTGCCGGCGCAGCGCCCATCCCGTTCCCTGCTCGCTCTCTCTCCCCGCTGTCCTCCTGCTCTCTTGCAGCCGCTCTGTGCCCTCCGTCTGCCGCCTCGAAGTCCCGGCCTTTACCTTCTGCTACGGGGCGCCCTTCTGCCTTCTCCCGAGGGCGGTGACCCCGCTCTGTGGCTGCCATCTGCTGCTGCCTGCCAGCCCTGGCCCTGTGAGCCCCCTGAGCCCTCCCACCCTCCATCCCACAATCCGACCCCCACCCGCTCCCCCAGCCGACGCTTTCCTTCCCTCCTTTTATTCCCCGTCCTCCCTCTGCACTGAACCCAGCCCCCCTTTGCTCCATCCCTGCTGTGCCATAGCAGTGGAGCAGCTGTGATGTGCCTCATGGAGGCTCTATGTGTGTGTTGTTGCCCTGTGGAGGAAACCAGCCGAGACAGAGACGCTCTGCTGCTGCAGGGGAGGTGGACCAGGTGACGCTGAGGGTCCCTTCCAACCCCAGCAGATGTATGACTGTGTGGTCGTTTCTTTCTCACCCTCTTTTTGGTGGTTTTGGAAGGAATGC
Organism: Gallus gallus; assembly: GCF_016699485.2. NCBI lineage: Eukaryota > Metazoa > Chordata > Aves > Galliformes > Phasianidae > Gallus > Gallus gallus. Next base: position 5,506,935 of record NC_052549.1, read on the forward strand.
AGGCAATGCTGCATCAGCTCTGCTGGAATGTTACACTCACATTACTCCTGGAGCACAGAAAGGAGAAGCGAGCGTGCATTCCTTATGCTTTGAGCACAGCGATGAGGACTGGGGCCTCTTGGACAGGTGGGGGTTTTGTGGAGCTCTGAAGGCTCTCATCATTCACTCTGAATTGTTCTCCAGCATCACCGTGCTCTCCTTGGGTTGGGACGTGATCAGCTGAAGCATGGAATCCATTGCTGTGCTGCCCAAGTGACACCTGATGAGTAACAGCTGTGACTGATTTACCATCCAGCCTCCATTTTCCTTTGCTAAAAGAGGCTGATAGAGATCTCACTGTGCTGAGATGAGGGCTGATGGGGGTACCTATCAGCCTGCTCTTTCTGGATGTGCTCTGAATTATTAGATTTTAATGGTCATTTTTGCTGTTTCCATTGCATGACTAAGCTGTGCTTGCTGTAAGATGTTGTCTCACATCTGTGCTGTTTCCTTGGCCATCTTTTAATGGCATCAGATATATTTTTACTGTTCTTCTTTTGCCTGTCCTGCATCCAGGCAACTGATGCAATTGATACTTAGAATTGCACTGTGAGCTCTATTATGGTCATTACCAAAACTAGTTGGCAGTTGGAAACACTGCTGCTTTTAATGGCAAAACGCTCCCTCCTCCCCTCCTAAAACGCGTTTCCAAGAAATACAGGGCTCTGCAGTGGAAAGCAATACTCTGAAATTACAGAAGTGTATCCTGCCTGTTTATGAGGCAGTCAGTGGAGATGGGCACAGATCCTGCAGCTCGTCCTGCACCTTTTCATCTTCGCTCATTCGTATTTGGCTGTGAAACCACCATTTCTCGTGTTCAATGTGACACACACCCACCTCAGGGTGCTTCTGTCCATTCACAAGCACTGTTGGTTCCATGCATGGCAGTGGGGGGAGGTTATCTTTATAGGAAAGCTATTTTTGTAGGAAACCACTGTTGTTTGTGTTTTGTCCCATGTTTCAGATGACTGCATGCATTGCCTTTTAATTCTGGGACAGCTGTAGTGATCTTTTGTAAAATAAGCATTGCTCACTGGAACAGGTTGCCCAAGGAGGCTGTGGATGCCCCATCCCTGCAGGCATTCAAGGCCAGGCTGGATGTGGCTTTGGGCAGCCTGGGCTGCTGGTTGGTGACCCTGCACATAGCAGGGGGTTGGAACTGAATGAGCATTGTGGTCCTTTGCAACCCAGGCCATTCTGTGATTCTGTGATTGTCTTCTCAACTCCCTCTTTCCAAAACATCCCTTGACTTCAGTTTGATCATCTCAGTGAATTAATAGACTGGCGTTGTAGTTTTGGTTTTGATTCCTGATGCAAAGGCCTTGTCTTACAGCGTATGGCTACGGTTAGTTAACAAAGCAGGCACTGGTTTTAAAGGCCTTTACAAAAGTGTTGTGATACTTCATCAGCTATAGACTGAGCACAGTTTCTTTCAGTGCTTTCAGAGCCCAGAAAGCATCTTGTTGGTGTATTTCATCTTTAATGTACTAATGGTCAGGGATGGAGGGGAAGAAAGATGGAGTTACTGCTTTTAGCTGTGGCAGACATCAGCTGTGTTTGGAGCAATGGGAGCTGAGAGGAAGATTTAAAGAAGCAGATTTTTGTGTAGCATTGCATGTTAGAGGCAAAGAGGCCTCAGAGCATTGCTTGTGAGCTCCCACTTCTGTCTCTTTTACAATCAACGTCCATTTCTGCTCACAAAAAGGAAAAGCTACCACTTGTGCTGTGTTGTAGGCTGTGGCACTGCTTGAAGGTTGCTAACAAAAAAGAGAAAATACAATTTCCTTTTAATTGCCTTAAGGATAAACATAAATTGTAGGCCAGCAGAATTGGAGGACCATCAGATTACTGCATCACTGTTGGGTTTATTTGTGGGGGGAAAAAATGATATTCAGACTGTGGTGTGCTTTAGCATCGCTTTTGCTGATCTGGAAATCTCTTTCTTTTAAGGAGATTAAAGAGGCACCATTTGAAAGGCGTGCTTGTCTGATCTGTTGTTCCCTGCAGCCCTGTGCTTATCCATCTGAGATTATCTGCAACCACTGACACAGAGCAGTGCAGCACAGGGAGGGAAGCTGTAATGACCCCACAGGGTTGGGGTAATCTCTGGAGAGATATGAGCAGATATTACTTCATTGTTGCTGTTGTTATTATTGTTGAAATCTACTGTGATACAGGTGGTACCTCTTGGAATGGATGTGTTCTCTTCTGCTGAGTTTATGATGGTGTATAAGGCAAATATGGAGAACAAACAGTAGGAAGAGATGGAAGAGAAGCAGATAAAGGGTCACACCAGACAGGAAAAGGGCACAGGAAGGATATCAAGATAACGGTAAGAAGAGAAGACAGATGCAACACTGCAGTTCATATTGCTGATAGAAGGAAAGAAGGCTGGTGAAGGTTTGGTCTGACCTGTCAGAAGTGTCTTTTTTCTTAAGGACTCTTTGCAGCTCTTTTGCTGTTCTGCTCTTTGCTGCTCAGTTAAAAGTGCAGCGTTCCTTTGAGCGACTGAATCGTTTTGTGCCTTTGTGCTCCATCTGTACAAAGGGAAAAGAAATGTTTTCCTGCATCAAAACATAGTAGTGTGTGGTCATTAGATTGGGAAATGTTATCCCTTGACAATTCAGTGATAGAAATAAAAGCAAACTCTGGGTCTAAAAGTGACCGACATCGGTTGGTGCAGGGAAGTTTACAGGTTAGATTTAAAATTCAGGTATAATTATTGTGTAAGCAGTAGACTGGGAGTGATTAGATAACTGACTTTTCTTAGTTATCAGTCTTAATTGTTTTCTATCATCTGCTGCTTCAGATTTATTCCAGTGTTACTGAAAGAATGGGAAGAGCTCCTTCAGTGGAAAGAGAAAGAAAGGAAAGAGCAACAAAACTGGCAGTTCCCAGCTCAAAAGGAGATGCTACACGTTGTTGTGAAGCAACTGCATGATATGCATGAAAATTATAACAAATTAAAAGAAGATTTTATCTATAACCTCAGAATTTTGGAAGAAAGAGATAAAGAGTTGGAATCCTATGATGTCACATTCAGTCATCTGAAAACATCTGAAAAAGCGAAGCAGGCAGAGATTAGCAACCTTAAAATACAGCTGGACAAACTGGAGCAACTTCTTGTCAAGGAAAGAAGAAAAAGAGCTGAACTTCATTATCGCTATCAACAAAACCTTGAAGAACATCAGTTAGAGCTGGAACAGTTTTGCAGGTGAGATGCAGATCGCTGTAAGTGCCATCACATGGAGTGTGTAGGACAACCACGTGAGCAGACCCAGTCACTTAGCATGGGTTTATGAAAGGCAGCTCCTGCTTGACTAACCCAGTTTCCTTCCAGGATAAGATGACTGGCTTAGTGGACAAGAGAGGCTGTCAGTGTTTACTTGGACTTTAGCAAAGCATTTGATACTGTTCCCCACAGCATTCTCCTGGAGAAACTGGCTGCTCGTGGGCTGAACAGATGTACTATCCACTGGGTATAAACTAGATGGATGGGTGCATGGAGTCATTGTGAATGGAGTTAAGTCTGGTTGGTGTCTGCTCACAAGGGGTGTTCCCCAGGGCTCAGTATTGCAGCAGTTTTGTTTCACATTTTTATGAGTGATCATGATGAGGGGATTAAATGCAGTTTTAGATTACAGATGACACCAAGTTGAGTGGAATGGTTGATCTGCTTGAGGGTAGGAAAGCTCTGCGGAGGGATACGGATGGGCAAGTTCTATGTGCCAAGTCCAATTGCATGGCATTCACATGATATTGCCACGAGAAGAGAAGGCTCCAGGGATAGTTGAGAGTGGCCTTTCAGTATCTACAGGGGGTATATAAGACATAAGAGGACAGGCTCTTCAGCAGGGTCTGCTGGGATAGGAAAAGGGGAAATGGCTTCCAACTAAAAGAGGGGAGGTTTAGGTTGGATATAGGGAATGTTTTACACAGTGACACAGGTTGCACAGAGAGGCGGTGGTGCCCCATCCCTGCAGACAGCCGAGGTCAGGGGATGGGCTGTGAGCACTGCTGGAGCTGTGGGTGTCCCTGCTCAGTGCAGGGCTGGCACCAGACGGCCTTTGGGGTCCCTTCCAACTCCAACCGTTTTATGATTCTGTGATTCTATGGCATTCAGCAAGGCTAAATACCAGGCCCTGCACTCGGGCCATAACAACCCTATGCAGCAGTATAGGCCTGGGGAACATTTGCCAGTCAGAAAAGTACCTGGTTGAACATAAGCCAGCAGTGTGCCCTGGTGGCCAAGAAGGCCAATTACATCCAGGCTTGTATCAAAATAGCATGGTCAGGAGGACTAGAGAAGTGATTGCTCCTCCACACTTGGTACTGATGAAAGCACTGTATTCAGGTTTGTGCCCTCCACTGCCAGAAAGACACTGAACTGTTGGAATGCATTCAGAGGGGAGCAACAAAGCTGGGGGAAACAAGACTTAATAGAAGTGGCTGAGGGAACTGCAGTTGTTATGGTGAGGGAAGATGTCATTACTTTCTACAAGAACCTGAAAGGAGGTTGCAACAAGGAGAATGTCAGCCTCTTATCCCAGGTGACAAGTGAGCAAATGACAGAAGGTAAGGAAATGTCCTCTAATTGCACCAGTGGAGGTTTAGATTGGAAATCGAGAAGAATTTCTTCACAAGAAGGATGGTTAGACATTGAAACAGGCTGATATGTGTGATGGGATCTCTAGAAGTATCACCAAGGGAATAGCAGTGGGACTGAAGACAAACTGGTATCATTTGACTTTGCTTACGTGGCAACATCTACTGGTCTGAAAGCTGCAAAGAAAGGGAGCAGGGGAAGACAGGAGAGTGGGGGGTAACTTAAATTATGGAAAAATGATGTGCTTGAATTATCCTCAGGGGGCTTCGCCAGTGAATATTCTCTCTGAAGGGCTCAAGGGGAGGATATCTGGCAGTGTGTGAGAAGAGGACGTTGCTTTTTAAAGAGTGCTGTTCAAATCCTCATGCTGTTTGGTAGCTGAGAGCTGTTAGTGGCAATTTTACATGAGGAAAACAACCACTGAACTTCCTTAGCAAACCATACAATGTACTCTGCATTGTGTGACCTTTTCAAATTGAAACTGGATATCTGGGAAAGAACTTGTATCACACTTTAAAAGGGACATCAAACAGTTTGCCCGCTGTGTATCGTGTTACTTTAAAAGGTTCGTTCAGTTCTCATGTGCAAGATGATTTTTAACAAGTGATTGCTTGCTAATTATGAGCAGTGGAAGGAAGGTAAAAAAGCGAGTGGTGACGGTTCCTTTAGGAAACTACTGCCTGTTGTATTTCCAGGTGTGTTATTGTTCAGCAGGTGCTTTCCATGTGTGTGCCACGTTAGTTCAGCAGAGATGCTCTTTAATAGAAGTTTATCTTATTTTTATCTATAGGTCGAAGAATGACCACACAAACCATCAACACGAGCAGTGTGTGAGCCTGAGACGTCATGTGGAGAGAAAACTCCAAGGACTGCAAGGAGAGCTCCCTGGTCAGAAACAGGTATAATATAGAGAAATAACGTCATATTGCTGCGACGACACCCAGCAGTCATTTATCGATTACGTTCTGATCAAACATTGCTGTCTTTTTGTAGGGCTGTTGTTGTTTTTGCCTTCTTTATGTTCAACTGGTGAGATGCATAATGACAGATTAGAGAAGTATGCACTACTTGTTTGGTAGCTGTGGCCTTACTTGTTTGGCAGCTGCCCCTTGTGAGGAACTGCTGGGAATGCGTTTAGTAATCTGAGATTGTGTAAGATTACTTGATGTAGGCTGCACACTGCTAAATTTGTTAACCTTGAAGCTGCAGAAAAGGTCGGCCTCTGGAAAGCAGAAGCAGCCTTGGGCAGGATGGGTAATGTATGTTGCTTATTAGCCTCCTGATTACAAGACTTTTCCCCCATTCTGCCTCTTTTATTGCTATCATTTCGTCATAAAAGAATTGTCTCACTAACTGGCAATGGAATTTGACCTTCAACTGTGATACTTGAGGGATAGGGTGCGATTTTTCTCACCTTTGTATATTTAAAAAACTTAAAACAATACCTTCCTTATTTTTGTATTAAAATGATATCACGAGGGCATCGAAAGAGGTTAATTTATGGCCTATCATCCAAACTGGTATATTACATAAATGAAAATGGTAAAAGGGATTGTTAGGCAATTACAGCTTGAGTACCCCTCCCATTCTGATCTCCTTGCCCTCAGTATATCTGCTAAAATAACCTGTCTGGGGGCGGTGAGGCTCTGGAACAGGCAGCCCAGAAGCATTGTGGATGCCCCATCCTGGAGGTGTTCAAGGTCAGGTTGGATGGTGCCCTGCGCAACCTGATCTGCTGGGGGGCAGCCCTGCCCACAGAAGGAGGGGGTGGAACTGGATGATCTTTAAGGTCCCTTCCAACCCAAGCCATTCTGTGGTTGATTATATGAAACCAAGAAGACACTGAATAACAACTAGTGTGAAAGGAACTTTAGATAGAGATAGGAAAGGAGAGATGCAGGACTAGCGTTGGCGTGGGTAACAGGTAAAGGAATCACAGAACTGGAAGGGACCCCTTGAGATCCCCAAGTCCAAACCCCTGCAAATCCCAGAGTGGGTTGCACAGGAAAGCATCCAGCTGAGCTTTGAATATCTCCAAAGAGACCCCACGGCCTCTTTTGCAGTGCTCTGTCACCATCTGGATACATTTTTCTTTGTGGGCAATATTGGTGATAGGTGGATGGTTGGACTAGATGACCTTAGAGTCTTTTCCAACCTTAATGATTGTGATTCTTCATGGTAAAGAAGTTTATCCTCACATTCATATGGAACTCCTTATGTTCCAGTTTGTGTCCATTGCCCCTCATCCTGTCACTGAGCACCAACAAAAAGAGCCTGGCCCCCTCTGCTTGGCTCCTGCCCTTGAGGTATTAAGCACTGATAATATCCCCTCTCAGCTTCTCTTCTCCATGCTGAACAGTCCCAGGGCTCTCTGCCTTTCCTCCTACAGGAGATGCACCAGGCCTGTAAGCATCTTTGCAGCTCTCTGCTGGCCTCTTTCTAGGAGATCCCTGTCTTTCTTGATCTGGGGAGCCCAGCACTGGCTCAGTGCTCCAGATGGGCCCTCCTCACAGCAGAGCAGAGGACACACCTCCCTGCCCTGCTGCCCATGCTCAGTGCAACACACACTGGACAGCCATTGGCCTTCTCGGCCACCGGGCACACTGCTGGCTCATGGCTGACCTGTTGGCCACCAGCACGTGTAGGTGCTGTTCCACAGAGCTCCCTTCCAGCAGCTCAGCCCCCAGCCTGTACTGATGCATGCAGTTATTCCTCCCCTGGTGTAGGACTCTACACTCGCCCTTGTTGAGCAAAAAAACACCTCCTATACTATTTTATTTGTTTCCATAGCTGATGCTAAAACTTTGGCTGCGGAACTCGTAAGAATTAACTCAACTAGTGATCAAATTAGAATTCTTAAGCTTATTGTCTTTCCATCTTAGGTGAAACTGCTGACCAGAGAACTGGAGGCCCTCAGAGAGACTGGAATGAAAGCATCAGAATCACCACAAGCAGCAGAATTGGTTAATTTGCAACTGGAGAAAGAGGACAAGTACAAGAATTGGGAATTAAATGATGCTGTAGCTGTGAGAAATGCCTGGTATTGTACAATCTCAACCACAATCAGACTAAACTGGTTTGCAACTTACTCTTCACATGTATATATGTATATTACATATATGTGTATATATATATGTATATATTTGCAGCAGCTTCAGATGGTATGCATGAACTAACTGATCTAGTAATAGGTATGGTTATAAGAGGAAGATTAGCCCTTTGTGTGAAATACCTGCTATTCATCCTGTATTTCAGGTTAATCCTGTTGCATTCCTCCTGAATGTAACCTGTCTCACTTTAAAAACAATATTTAACTTCGAAGTTCTGTTGGCTCAGTGATATCTTCTGCCTTTACATGAAAAAAGAGTACTTCTACCAAGCAGAGGATATAATGGAAAAACTTAATTCTTCCCACTTCTAGATTGTAGATCTTTTCTGTTTGTGCCATTTCTGACAATGATTTCTGGAATTCATTGAAACAAAATTGATCAAGTAAACTAGCAGTGCAAAAACGAATGGGTTTAGGGTTAGTGATAGGGTTAGGGTCCCCTGTGTCACATGAAACCTCACTTTATCTCTTTGCATGTTCCAGGGAGGAGGGGCCATCTCATGTTGATAAGGAAAAGGATACAGTGTCGGCTTCATTGGAAGAAGCTCCAATCAAACAGTTTAAAAAGCTGAAGAAACAGATTAGAGAACTACAGATGAGACAGAAAAGTCTGGAAGCGAAGCTGCGCAGGAAAGCAGGGAATCACAGTGCTCGTGTAAGAGAGAAAGATGCCCTCATTAAGAAGTGAGCCATGTGATTTTTCTTGTTTCATAAGTTGTGAAGAAAGAAATTCAGAATATCACACTTAGCAGATTTGGGGCCCAAATTGTTTAAAGGAAAAGCTCACAGTAATATATGGTAAATGAAAAATGCTATTTACAAAAGAGGGAAATGCTACTGAAGTTGTCAGCTAAGAGCTTGAAAATGGTGTGGTTTTATATTGTTTAAAATATTGTTTATTGCCTTACTAATTCATTCCTAACACACATCCTCCTCCCTGCACAGCAGGCTCAAGATAATGGCATTCTGTGTTGTGTTGACCTGTCGCTTAAGAAAGATACAGGCTATCTAGGAGTGTGGAATGCTTCTAGCATGAAAGTGTGCTAGAAGCACAGTGCAGGTTTTCAAGTTTGCAGAACATCGGCCCCATGCAGCTTCCCAGCTGAATTTCTGGCTCAACTCAAGGAAAGGCAACAGGTATCTGGTGCAGGGAAACGTTTAGGGCATGCATATAACAAAATACATATGTTGAAAAACGGGACGAGGAAAAAAGAAGGCAGAAAGGAAGGCCAAGGCTTTAAAAACAAACCATCACAACACCGGAAAATAAAATCAAATACTTTCATCCTCTGAAATCAACAGCTTTGCTCTGTGTATCACAGGTATAAGCAACAACTGTCAGTGGCAGCTGAGCAAGAACAGCTTCTGGAACAGAGTAAAACCCACGCAGAACTGGACTGGCAGCCCTGTGGGAATGCTGAAAATCACGAGTATCAGAAATTGGAGGATCTGACACCAAGTGTGTCCTTAGCTCGAGAGCAGGTGAGAAGTTCCCATTAACTATTTAGGAACTGTTTGTTGCACAGAGATCTATGGAATACGTCGCCTCATAGTATTCCTTGCGGACAATCTCTGACAGCTGCCTGTTGTACCTTGTAATGTAGTCAGGGCAGTCTGGGAGATGGGAATGCTTTTCTTTTGGCTTTAAAGCAGAATGAAGAAGTCTCTTCAGAGCAGCGCCAGGCCAAAAAGAGCTTCACAGATCACAATACAGCTTCAATTCTGTCAAGGGAACAATGCTAGACCTGAAAAACTCAGAGGTTTTTGTATGGAGGGGGGGAATGGGATGACCCTCCATTTTGTGAAGTGTACAAGCTGCTGCTTCTGAAAAATGAAATACAATATTAATATGTTTATTGCTTGGGGAGAGTTACTCAGTGTGCTGACAGTAATTCTCGGTGGCCAGCTGCCACACAAATCCATGGGTTCAGGGAAAGCAGTTGTTTCTGAAGTTTGGAACACAGACGTTTGCTCTGGTGTTTTATTTTACCATTTTCCCAAAAATTATTAGTAAGTATTTCTTATTATTGAGGAGATTGGACTTGATGATCTCTGGAGGTCCCTTCCAACCTCTCCAATTCTGTGATTCTGTGTGATTCTGTATTAATAGGTGTAGCATAGGAATACATCTGAGACCTGGAAAATCCTTGTCCATTTCACATTACGATGATGTGATAATGAAACAAAATTATTTTGCCATGTAGGCAGTTTTTGATGGAGTCAAAAGGAATGTGGGTTGAGTCCCAGTATTTTTCCTGTATTCCTTTTCTCTTTTTTTAATCTCTACTCTCTTTGTACTTGAGATACTCATCTACTTTCTTGTCCCCTCCTTCCCTTCCCTCTTAGGCTGAAGCAGATCTACAGAAGACTGACTACAGTTTGCATGAAGTGGAGTCTGTCCCTTCTACTTTCTCTGATAAGAGACAACAGTTATTACAGTCACCGCTCTCTAATCGTGGTGTTCTTCCTGAAGGAGAGAAGCAGGTTAGACAACACTCACATGTATCTTGGATCAGTTCATTTTGAGATGACAGCCTCACGGGGCTTGTTTCCATTGGATTTCTTGTAAAGAGTTCACCTGAGGCACCTGTTTAATTCAAGATGTAGACATATGTAGGCTGGAATGTACATAGGTTAGATGTCACAGGCTTTGTTATGTCTGGATCCCATACCCCCTGGGAAAAGCAGCAAGCTGTATGCAGAAAGCCAGTCCAAAACAAGACAATGTGCTGTAATTGTGACACATCACAATGGGAAAAGCTATTTTCTGGAATGTTCCTGAGGCACTTCATTGTAATTCAGGCTGGATTTTGAAGTTGGGAAGTTAGAATTTTAAGATAGACCTTCAAAATATCAGTTTTCTAACCATTTAAAATAACATATTTTGTTTTAGTATCACAAACAAGTTTTCCTTTCATTCCTACCTACTAAAATACACAGGTTAAAAAAAAGAAATACTATTCAAAACTGTAAACATAGTGCTGATTTGAAGGTGTGCTGAAGGGTTGTGCACTGCTACAAGTAGGAAACTGTCTTTTGTGACAGAATGAATGTAATGAGTGTGCTGCAGTGCATCCTACTGGGCAGTTACAGATGCTCAGCAGTAAGCCAGCAGTTTGTCATCAGACCTCAATGAGAAAACAAAGCAGTGTAAAGCACACCTCATGTCTTCTGAATCAAGAAAGTGTTGTATTCAGGAAGATACTTCATGAAAACAGTTTCTATAATAAAACACACAGAGGCAGATGGAGAGCACAGACTTCTTACAGGGCACGTTTTCCAATTTCATCTGACTCCGGACTGATCTGCAAACTGATCATTCAGTTACAGAGAGAATCAATGTACAGGTGAGGGAACTTCTTTTCCTGTTCATCTGCGCTGTTCTGTCCCATTGCAGTCTCTTATTTTTCTGTTTTACATTTTTGGCCTGTAGGACAAACCATACACATCTCAGCAAACCCAATTTTATCTCTGATTTATATGAAGGGCTGATGCTTCAAAACCAAATGAACAATAGCAAATATTTAGTATTCTGAATAAGAACCTCTTTTTTTCTCTGTACAATGTAACTTGTAAGCAATAGGGCAAAAATGATTAGATTTGAATCAGTGATTCTTCCTAAAGAAGCGATAGTGTGTTGGCCAGCATCTTGCTCAGACTACTAAAGCAAGGAATATTAATATACAAATACTATATAGTACCATGTGGTTAACATGTATGTTCTTTCTGCTGCTTGGTCTGAGACTCCATGAGGGCATGAGGAATCTTGTGCTGATCATTTTGGACTCTAATTTAGCACAAGAAATGTGAAACACCCCAGACTGGAGATTTTTGGTTATAATTACTTTTGAATATGGCATAGATTGTGTGTGCCTAACAGGAGCATGCTGCTGCCATACAGTGGCACACATAAGGGAAGATCTCTTGCAGAGACAGTTGCTCAGGAATGAAGGTTTTTACCGTGCTCCACTTTTATTTCACAGGCATTTCAATCTGATGATAAAAGCTATCTCAGGAAGGATATTCCTGGCTCAGAAATACAAAAGCTGCAGGAGCAGAATGCCAACCTTCGGGCTGTTATTGCACAGATGAGGAAAGAAATGGAGAGCCTCGATGAGCAAACGCCATCCTCAGTGCCTCAGAGAGAGCAAAGTGCCCCTGGCCACACTGCAGGCATCTCAGCGCTCACTGCTGCTGTCCTGATGGGAAGGGCTGAAGGTGCTGTCACACAGCTGGCTGTGTAACTGTCTGTTTTCTTAGGTAACAGCAAGAGTTTAAAACATCTCAGTGTTAAAAATGCACAGCGCTTTGAGCTGCATCCCGTTCTGCCAAACGTTGTCACAAAGTGCCAGGTGACCAATAGGTTTTGTTGGCTTTTCTTGGAAGCATTTATTATATCACTAACTACAAACCTCCATCTTTTTTTTTGTTTTTTTTTTCTTCTTGTTTTCCCTGTGGGAAAGTCAAGGCTGACAGCACAAAGAAAGGAAGTACAGAAGGTGCATCCACTACAGTTAGATGTATCTTGTAGTAAATTGATGAACATCTGTGAAGTTTGGTTTTGTTTGGCACCAGCACAGGCCTGCTTGGTGGGCAAATGGCATTTTTTATCATAAATATTCTTGTGCCTTTTGGAACCATGGAGAAAACAGGGACAGAATCAACTCCAACCTGAGGATGGAATATTCAGCTCTGGTTTCTTTTCATCTGAGAAATAAATGGGCGAGGTGTCACTTCCTCAAGGACTCGTGGAGGAGGTAGCCCTATTCTATAGCACCTCCTACCAATTATACAAAGGCAGGTGAATAGCTGTGGTGTCTGTCTGTGCCCCATTTATGTAAGCACTGAACCTCTGATAGATTTAAGCTATTCCAGAGCCACTGTGGATGGTTTTCTGTATTTCAGAAAACTCTGAGCGGTTTGGTGAAAGCTGTCCTGTTGTCCCAACTACTGTGCCCTCGTTACACTTCTCTCTTTTAATTTAATTAATTTACCCTTCTCTCATTTATTCTGACCAGCTTGCAGAATTAGTTTTAAACAGAATTTATTGTGTCGTTAACCCAAAAATGGGACATAATGAACAAATGGAGCGTGTGGGCGTTCTTAATGAATGTACACATATTCTGCTTGATGGCTTTGTTAAGAAGGAGAGTTGAGAAGCAATTAAAGCAAAAACTATTTTGAGTTTAAATTAAAAAGAAAAACAAACAAGAATAGTTCTGTCATACAGACGTTAGGGTGAAAGTCGGTCCTCTGTGTTAGGAGGTGGAGTCCGAAATAGAGAAGATTGATGGCTGCTGCAGTTCAACAGCCTCCAAGGTAACCAGTGGTTTCTGTCAGCTGGTCAATATGAGTTCTCAGAAATTAATTACTAATTATTTTTTTCCACTGCTGAAATCCTTCATTCGACTCAGATAATACTGCTTCTATCCCTTTGAAAATATGGGGGGGTTTTATTCAATCTCGAAGAGGGATTATGATGTTAAATCCGCATTGTTTAAGATGAGAGAGTAGCCTGGAGGGGTCCTTCTGGTTTGGAGAAATCCTCTGTCCTTTCCTTGCTTTGTCCACATTAACCAAAACATTCAGTCTGCCATTTTTACTGAATGGTAATTGAAGCATTTTTGGGGATTAATTTCAATTTATTGGTGATTTTGTTCCCACTGTAACAGAGAGAAACTGCTACATCTTCACTATTCCTGTTATACTGATACTGCCAGTTGCTCAACAGTGAAGTAATTCACTGCTGGAAGAAGAAAAACCTTCTGTCTGTGTACTCCCTGCCCACAAGCTGAGTTTTCTAATATCTCATCTACAGCCACGTATGTGTTGTGTAGCTGACTGATGTTTGCACACCGTGAGATCGCACAGCTTCTTATATTTCTTCAGCTCTGTTTACAGTGCATCTACTGAAGTGGCATAGATGAGTAACCATAAGAAAAAGTTGCTATGAAAACCTAAACTAAATAGAAATGTGTATTCACATTGTACTCTTCTCTATTTATTTAGGTGCACTTTGCACAGACCAAGTTTCAGGGAGAACCACATCGAGCAATATGGATGTCAGCTCAGCTAGCTCGGGTTGTATAGTAAACCCGGGCACAGGAAAGGTAAGAAGAGGTTTCCATCAGCTAAAACAGGGCTGCGTGTAATTTAGTAAATAGCACATTAATTTTGTCTGAACAGATATTAGAAATGCAACTTATATGCTGTCATGTTAGAAATGAGCCAGCAAAGATGGGTTTTTTTCAGTCAAACCTGATCACTCAAGCTTTTTTTTGATATATGTATATATAATACCTAAAATCTATCAATGTGCTTGTAATGAAGTGGCTAGAGATGGTGCTGTACATATAGTCCTGGCAACCCTCACTCTGTGCACAATCTGAGGGATGTAGGGATGGAGCGTGGCCCTGCTGGAAGGGACCTGGGGGTACTGGTGGTGCCAGCACTGTGCACCCTCAGCACAGAATGGGATCCTGGGCAGACACACGCCCAGAGCAGTACGACCAGCAGATCTGCTCCTCTGCTCTGTGCTCTGAGACCTCCCAGGAGCACTGTGTGTGGGTGTGGAGTCCTCATTATGGGGCAGACATGGAGCTGTTGGGGCACAGCCAGAGGAGGGCTTCAGAAATGCTCCCAGGGATGGAACGGCCCTATGAGGACAGGCTGAGGGCTGGGACTGTGCAGCCTGGAGAAGGGAGGGCTATGGGGAGAGCTGAGAGCGGCCTTCAGTCCCTAAAGGGGCTGTAAGATGGGCACAGACTCTTTAGCAGGGTCTGTTGGGATGGGATGGGGGAAAATGGTTTCAGGATAAAAGAGGGGAGGTTTAGTTTGGATACAAGGAAGAAGTTTTAACTATGGGCAGTGAGGCAGTGGTGCGGATTGCCCAGAGAGGCGGTGGTGCCCCATCCCTGCAGACAGCCGAGGTCAGGGGATGGGCTGTGAGCACTGCTGGAGCTGTGGGTGTCCCTGCTCAGTGCAGGGCTGGCACCAGATGGCCTTTGGGGTCCCTTCCAACTCCGACCATGCCGGGATTCCATCCCGGTTCTTGCGCGTCACGGCGCTGCGTTCCCCCCGGTGTCCGCTAGGGGGCAGCGCGGCACTGGAGCACATAGCAGCGGGACAGCCGGGAGGAACGCGTGATGCCGAGCAACGAGCGGGTCTGTGTGTTCTCTCCTACCTGTATGGCGGGGATTGCATTGAATCACGGGACGGTTGGAGTTGGAAGGGACCCTAAAGGCCATCTGGTGCCAGCGCTGCACTGAGCAGGGACACCCACAGCTCCAGCAGTGCTCACAGCCCATCCCCTGACCTCGGCTGTCTGCAGGGATGGGGCACCACCGCCTCTCTGGGCAACCTGTGACAATGATTTCTTCTGTGGTTTGATGTACCCCACATTGCTGATAAAACCTTGAAAACAGGCTCTCAAAAAACAGACTGTAGGCTTCAAATTTACACTTTGCTTTCAGCTCCTTTAAGGCATGTTTGTACCGAACTCTTAAACATGCAGACATGTTTTCAAAATATTTTTATAAGTCTCATCTGTTTTCTCAGGGGTCGAATAACAGAGTTATGGACAAAGAGATTCAGCATGGTGTCAGCTGCACGCCACAAGGAACACCAAATAAACTGAGGGATGCAGTGAGAACAACGTCAGTTCTGAGCCAAGAGAAGCAGCAGCTGATTGAAATGGGAAACAGGCTCAGAACGGATCTTGGAATGATATTAAAGGAAGGTAATAAATGTATTCTAGTGGTCACTTACCCATGTAAAAGAAAACCCATCCATCTGTTCCTTCTCTGAGCTGGAGAGGAGTAGATTTTAGTACAAAAGGAAGATGCTGCCCATGGCTGATCCTTGAGCTGCATAGGTTGGGTGAGACTGCAGTGCTGACTGGTGCTGCCAGCATAAGCTGTGCCAGGGGCTGCTAACACAGAGTAATGGCAGGCTTTGGTGTAGGGCTCCTTGGTGCTCAGATGTCAGTGTGGGAAATGGAAGCTGAACTGCTGCTTTGCAGGGCGGAGAAGCAATGGTTTATCTCTTGTGCTGAACACAAATTATTTATGGTAGTGGAAAGGAAAGCAAAGCGAGCGGAATCAAGAGTGTGTGTAAGGAGTGTCACTGTGTCAGAGTAAGTGATAAAATGTTACTGTGGGCTTTTAAATCCCATGCGATCATTACTCTGTCGGTAAAGCATAGGAAAAAGGAAAACAATGCTAGGCCATTTTCACATGGTATTAAATCTCCAGTGAGAAGACAGCCCTTGCTGGAAATGTCATTGATAATAACAGCAGAGAATGCTTTCCTCCATTTTTTTTTTCCTTTATATAGGATTTTGGCATCCCATCAGCCCAAAGCTCTGCACAGTTTGTGTTGGCTCTGGTGGCCTTTCTCCAAGAGAGCTTGTCAAAAGAACACAGTGTCAGCTTTCGGCTTTAAGGCACCTGCAACAGCAGCTCATAACACAGGTAATCACACACCCTCAAGAGTTAAGCCAATTGATATCATTATCCTTCAAATTCTACACCAAAATGCCTTTCACTGACATCAGCTCAAGTCCTTTTTTGGCACCTGGGAGGATTTGTAGCTGTGGGGTTCTATTTGGGACTTCGCTGTTTTAAACCTTTGTTTTCATCTAAGGAACTTGAGAAACACTTGTGTTGATGCAGTATAACTGCAACACTGAACTACAAGCGTGAGTTCCATAAAGCTTAGTGTTAAATGAGTAAAATAAGGTCAATTGAAGGGTTTGCAGTATGTTCTAAGATAGGCTTGAAAGTGATTGATCAGTGAACATAACTGCAAGTATTCAAGCTCCCCTGCCCAAATTATTGCACCAGCACGTTTCCCATTTATGAAGGCAGAATGTGTAATTAAAGGGTCTGTAGTCTTTTCTAACTAGAAGATAACTTTTAATAGTTAAGTAGTAGCTTTCCTGAGAGAGACAAGTGGATCAAACCCTGTAGTTAGTGGCAGACCTCCCAATGACTTCACCAGAGTCAAGATTTCACTATGTACTTTACCCAACTGATCATCAGATTTGTTCCTGTGAGGATTGTGTCAGAGCAGCTGATTGTCGTCGTGGTTTTGAGGGCAGCAAACAATGTTCTGTCAGAAGGGGTGACAGCAAGGGTTGTTGCTCTGAGGCATGGAACTCCAGTAAAATTATTAACCAAGTTCAGCTGGGGAAATACTTCCTCTGGGAACCTCTCTGGGTCACTTGTTTCAGTGAGCCATCACTGAGTAGAGTGGGATTTAGGAGTGATTTCGTTGTTGGTTTGGTTTGGTTTTCCCTTGTGGTCAAGTGGAATGTCATGTATTTCATTTCCTACTTACTTCCTTTCGTTCTTCCACTACATACTGCTCAGAAGGGTCTGGTTCAGCTGCCTTCACCTCCTCCCACCTTCCTCACCAGATATTTAGGCACGTTTCTAAGATCCCTCCTGACATATCTCTTCTGGAGACTAAACAAGGCACGATTCCCCAACTTCCTGTGTGCACAGCAGATGCTTCAATCCATCCATCATCTTTTTGGCTCATTGCTGCACGTGGTCCAGTATGGCTGTATTCCTTCTCCTACTTTTACTGCAATTTCTATTTTTCTCACCTCTCGTGTCTCCTATATTCTTTTAAAAGTCATAAAATTTTATCTTGCCTTTATAAAAACAAATACCTTTTGCAAATGCATGGTTTGCTGAGGATTAGTGTTTGACTGCGTGTTTCCAGTTGGTGTGCTGAACTCCAGGAGCAGTCCTACGTTTCCCACTGTAGGATTGCTTGGAGGTCCTGGCTGAAGTGGTATCACTGAGGCTATTCCAGCCATGGAGACGTTTGGGGTAATGTCTGTGACAGATGTGCTGGATTTTGTCCAAACTAGAAGCAAGGATCTTCCTTCTTACACTGAAGCTGTTCATCCTCAGTATTCCCATTCCAGGTTGTTTTACCCCAAAATGTACCCACTGAGAATCCAACCCCTCAGTTGAGGTTCATCTCCAGGCTGAACTTCCAAGCACTGCTGTTCTCATTTTTGTTCATTTGTCCTTTTTCCTCCAGGTGATCTCTCTTATTAGCCATAATACCTCCATTCCTGTGTTCAATATCATCATCCTTACCAAAAGCAGAGACAATTTCTTACTATCAGCTATAGACATCACACCTACAGGAATTTTAGTCTCAGTTATTTTATATGATGGGCTTGTGTTTCTTTAGTCCTAAATACATACCAAAAGATTATGTCTTATTCAGTGCTTCATTTCATCTCCTTTCCCAGGGTTGGAGCAGTTGACTTTTCATCAGATCTCACTTGAATTGCTACAAATCAAAAGTTGATGGGATTGTGGGATAATTAGTTTAGTTTTGTTTTAACTTACTGAGAAAGCACCTTTCTATGGCTGTTGTTCGCTTTCATTTTTCCTCTTTTCCCACCATACTTTGGTAGTTTTTTCTTCTGTAATTTAACCATGGGACAAAACAAAAGTGAAGGATGACCCTGACAACATAAAGCTGAGTAATAGGCAGGGTGATAGTAACAGCAGTAGTAAGAAACGAAGATCACAAACAAAAATTAGTAAGGAGTTTATTTGGAGGATAGTTTGGCCCTGTTGACCCCTGCTGAGAAAGGGATATATTTTTGTTTAGTATTATTTATACCTGATTATTTTAAATCTGGCAGTGCAACAGCAAAGTGAGCTATAAATGCATTATTTCTAGAGGCTGTGAGTGATTTGTGTTAATGGAATGTTTTGTGTCAGGAGCTGCAGTATGCAAAGCAACAGCATCTCTCCAGGATCTCTTCTTTAATTGCCTGCCCCATCTTAAAGGGAGAAAAAGCTCCAAGCAGCTGTGGAGAAGAAACAGAACCGCTGTCTGCTGAGGTACAGTGCAATTTTATCATCAGTCTAATTTGCCTTCAATTGGATTTCCCAACTGGAGTCCCTCAACTATGGTTTGCTGAGAGACTTACACATTTAATAAGTGATGCTTTGCTCCTGTACAAAATAGTGTTTGTAAGAGAGCTTTACTGTAACACTTAATAAACCAGGGTATCTCAATCACTTCTATGACATTCATCTTCTTGTACAACATTTCCAAATCTAAACCAATAATTTTCATTTTCTGATCTTGCTTCTGTGCTGAAATACTTCTATCTTTCTAAGACCACGAGCGTTAAACCATTTTCAGATGTCTTTAAAGTGAAAAGTGTGTATCTTTATAATAAGGCATTTGAACTTGCACAGGTTCAGCTCAGTTCCTCTGCTGCAAATTATGGGCCAAAGCAACAAAAGGCAGCTGCTGCATCCTCAAGGGTTCAAAGTCAGCCACCCAAGGAGAGCTCTGGTCAAGCCCAGCAGGTCTGGATTTCTTCATCTGGAGCACACAGTCCGTGCCAAGGTAATTGGCAAACTTTAGAAATGGGATCAAGCTCTTCTCCTCTCTGTCCTCAGAACAACGCTAAGCAAGGTGAGCATGCTTTGCAAATAATCACAGTATTTAATTCTTCTAGAAGAAACCAAGTGCAGTAGTGAATTCTGCCCCTTTCCATTAACTTTTTTACATTAGCACTCCTGGTGTTACAGTCCTGTGGTCTGAATCTAATGATCTGATCAGTTACTTTAAGGTACTTTTACTCGTGCTTCAGAGTTATCCAACCACTTAGAGGGTACAGCTCTCTGCTGTTAATGCCAATGTCACAGATACTCCTTTTATTTCTCATCTTCTTAAAAACACTTGTGGAAAATGCAAATACCCTTCTGCACTGACATAATCTAAACTTTATTTGGGGCGCATATGCAAGTATCTATCTGAACGCTGCACAGTTCATGTGTTGCCAAGGCACTGTTAGATCAAATTGTAAAGCTATAAATCCTCACTTAACGATTATTTTTATGGCAGCGTAATGGCCATAATGCTACTTAATGCACTGAGACCTAGAGGCTAGACATGAGATCATGAGCGTAGCACAGTATGTGCTGCAGGCACACTGAACTAGGGCTTGTTATTCACCAGTATTTTGTAGCCCCATGCAACAAGTTGTTCAGCCTGGAGAAGAGAAGGCATCGGGGATACCTGATTGTGGCAGTTCAGTATCTAAAGGGGGGTTGTAGGAAGGAATGGGACAGACTCCTTAGCAGGGTCTGTTGGGATGGAACATGGGGAAATGGTTTCAAACTAAGAGAGGGCATTTTTAGGTTGAATATAGAGAAGGTTTTTACACTGTGGGCAGTGAGGCAGTGGCACAGGTTGCCCAGAGAGGTGGTGGTGCCCCATCCCTGCAGACAGCCGAGGTCAAGGGATGGGCTGTGAGCAAGTAATGGAGTATGTTACCCTGGAGAGGTGTCGACTCTTCTTTATTGAAGGTCTTTGTAAGCAGAGACAAACATTTTTTCAGAATGCTTCAGGTCAATCTCATTTCTATTTCTTAATATGGGGCATAGACATCACTAAATTGTCTCTTAGAAGGCTTGGGGGCTTGTGTGGATTGTTTAATGCCAGTTTTGTTGTTATCATTGTCATTATTATTATTGAGTTTTAGTGGCAGCCATGGAGTGATGTGGCAGCCATGTAGCCTTTATATTAATAGTGGTCTGTAACCATGATGTAGATATCTGTGTGCAGTTATAAAAGGCTGACCACATGCAGCACTGTGGAGCAAGAGTGTAGCCAGCAGGCTAGGGGAAATTATTTGTTCCCTCTACTTGTGAGGCCACAGGTGGAGCAGTGTGTCCTGTTTGGACTTTTTGGTCCAGAAGGGATTGGCCAACTGTAGTTGAGCTCAACAGAGAGACTCTGAGATGGCTAGGGCACTGGAGAACGTGATGCACTAGAATGGAATGAGAGAGCTGGGTTGTTCTGTCTGGGAAAGAGTCAATGGAAGGTCTAAGAGAGCTGCTTTTACATAAAAAATATGTAATACCTAACAGGGCTTTCAAAATGAAAAATGGATTATAAGCACAGTTGTTAACAACAGCAGTGCACCACAGTGCCAAACTCGTGTGCATTGACAGAACTGTTGGACTAGAATGATGCAGTGCTGAGAGTCACTGTTCATGTGCTGTTCTGTGGGGCTGGGACTGAAAGAGGAAGAGTATTTCAGGTCAGGTCTCTATTGACAGGATAAGCAAAAGGATGTCTTTGAAACATTGATAAGTGCCATGCAGTTTCATGCTGTTTTGTGTGTGATGCAACACAACTGGCAGCCTTACAAGGACATCAGTTTCTTAATGTCTAGAAATTTCCAGCCACCATTGCAAAACCTACTGTAGATTTTTGAGGATCTACAGAACAGTGAAAGGGAAAGGTGATAGTGCCAAAGCAAAACGAGTGTAACAGCAGTAAGGGGTAACACTTTCTGGAGAACAACCTTAATTTGATCTCTGCATCCAGATTTACCCCAAGAAGGTTTAAGAGCAGAGCTTATTCATTGCATGCAGGCCCTGAAACACTGCATTGGAAGAACTGAACTTCAATAAAATAAAAACAAAAAATATATGTTCTGCTTAGCTTTCTCCATTAGGAAATTATCCACATGGTATCCTTAGTTCTACTGGTTGGAATTCTACATTTTAGAAAACAAACAAAACAAAAGAACAAACAGTGCTGAGCTTTCTTGTTTCAGGCCATTCACTTTATTATATCCATCAAACACGTGGTCACAGTGAATAGAACCGGTACTGAAATAGAGCAGCTTGGTAGGTGTCTTTCAGATATAAGTGATGCACACACAGACTTGAAAGCTGAGTAACAGGAGATGATTTGGAACAAAGGCAAGCGTGTCTGCTTGCTTATTCAAACATCTGTTTTACAAGTTCAGTGCTGTACAAATCTGTCATGGCAGTAACGATGTTTTATGGGCATTCCTTGTGAAGCAGCAAAAGATGTAGTGTGATAATTATTTTATTTTTTCATGTACATGCCAGCAGGTTGGCATATCAAATAAGCCCCACAGTTTGCTATACTTGCAGCATGTGACACAATTCAGTGAGTGTGTATTTTGGGGTGCTGGTGACACACGTGTTAATGCTGAGTGGACTGTTACGTACTTTGTTCATTTCACCATCAAATTCCGAGCTTGTGGAAACTTCCAAGGAAGTCACAGACCAAAAAATATGCTCAGTTTCTCTCTCCTTATTCCACCTGCTAATTTTTAGTTTGTCCTGTAGGAATGAGATGGTTTAAATATTTGTTTTGTGTGTTAATTCTGAAGCTAAGTAGAAATAAAGGGGTTAGAAGGAGCATAGGCTCCTATGATTCTATGATTCAGGTTTTTTCTTGATTCTCCATTGTTGAAAAGATCTTGCAACAGAAATTGATGGATACAATTCACAGTGGTATCAAAAGCATCACTGTTGTATATAGACTGCACTAGTAAGACTGTACTTAACTATTTCTTTCCCTTTCATATGTCCTGTCTCTGAGAGCACCCGAGAGACTTTGGTAGGTCATCCATAACAAATGAGTCTTGAAGGCTAATGACAGTCCACAGAATCACAGAATTGCATGGGCTGGAAGGGACCTTAAAGATATGCAGTTCCAACCCACTGCTGTGGGTAGGGCTGCCTCCCCCCCCACCCTAGATTGGGCTGCCCAGGGCTTGGGCTTGAACGGCTCCAGGGACGGAGCATCCAAAGCTTCCCTGGGCAGCCTGTGCCAGTGCCTCACCACCCTCTGAGTAAGAAATTTCCTCTTAATATCATCTAATCTACATCTCCTCTCTTTTAGGTTAAAACTGTTCCCCCTCATCCTACCACTATCTGCCCATGTAAAAAGTTTGTTCTCTCCTGCTTATAAGCTCCCTTTAAGTATTGGAAAGCCATTATGAGGTTTCCTTGGAGCCTTCTCTCCTCTAGACTGCACAAGCCCAGCTGCCTCAGCCTTTCTTCATAGGAGAGATATTCCAGCCCTTCAATCATCTTTATGGTTTTCCTCTGGACCCAGTCCAACAGCTCCGCACCTTTCCTGTATTGGGGCCCCTCAGGATGCAGTACTCCACATGGGACCTCTTGAGGGCAGAGTAACCCGGGACAATCCCCTCCCTCTCCCTGCTGCCACCCCTCTGTATACTTCCAATTTAGAATTAAGAATATGTTGTAGGACCATTTGAAAGGCCAGAAATTAAGGTAGATAACATCAGTTACTCTTCTTGTGTCTACTGATGCCATCACAGAAGGCCATCACATTGGTGAGGTGCAGTCTGCCCTTGGTGAAGCTGTGCTGGCTATCTTGGATCACCTCACTGTCACACGTAACATCCAGGAGGACCTGTTCCATGGTCTTCCCAGGCACAGATGAGATGCTCACTAGCCTGTAGTTTCCTGGATCTTCTTTTGTCTCTTTCTCAGAAAAAAAGAGTGATGTTTCCCTTTTTCCAGTCACCGTGGACTTCACCCAACAGTCATCCTCTAAAGAAAGTTACTTGTCAAAAGAGCTGTATGCCCGCCTCTCAAAATCATGGCACACATATACAGTAGTGTGATTAGCTCCGGTACAAGCTGCAAGTTTTACAAAGGCAAGTGTTGCCAAGTAGAGTTTGACCATAAGACCACATAGAATAGCCACTAGCATGAGAGGTGCTTCATGTAACCATGTGAATTGCTCCTGATCAGCTGTGTCTCCTCAGGTCAGCCAAGGGAACATAAAGCAATGCGTGCCCCCATTTGCTTCATACAGTTTTGGAGTAGGTGAAACTTGGCATTTTCCATGCTGAAGTAGGACTCCAATTTTAGTGGATGGTCCCTCTGTACTTTTGAGAACCCTCACCTCCACAGCCATTCCCAACAGAGGTCCTGGGGTAATTAGTTGTGTTTATATTGTAGCCTAACAAGGAAAGAGAATAAGATGTTTTAAAGCAAAGTCACTTTTCTGGTTTACTACCTGAACTTGGAGTTTCTTTTAACCACTGTTCTCATTGTTACTGTCACTTGCAAAGCTCTGTGCTCTGAAATTCTACACTTTATGGATCAAAAGTTATCTTAAGTGTTTCCACACTAGACAGAATTTCAACAGCTTTGACATCACTGACAGTTCTAAGAGCAATCCATGTGGGTAAAAAGCTGGCCGGGGAAAGCATCTAGTAAAATATTAACAAACAGAACGAGCGCTCTGGCTCTGGCTCTTGCTTCATTCTAGCTCTAAGAAGAGCTAAAGAAAGGCTCCCCATTTCTCCTCTGTTGCATAAAACTTTTCATCTTTGAAGTGCTCCACAAATATTAACTAATCCCCTGGTTACGTTTTCTTTGCTTCAACATCCTTCTGCTCAATGGGAACTTGTTTGAGTTGGTGTTCTTTCCAAAGCACGGTCAGACATGAGCAAATAGCTAGGGACTCTTTTCTTAAAGAACATTTTCCATTTGGGGAAATGCCTGCATCTTTCCAGATCTGAACAACAGCAACATAAAGAAAAATTAGGGAATGTTGATCTGACTGTAAGCACAAAGCAAGTAGAAGATACGTTCAGCATTTCAACAACACATTTTTAGGTCTGTTTTCAAAGCAGCTTGGGCTCCTAACTGTGCTCTCACTAGCTCTTGTCAGCAAGGACACTTCTGAAAGTGATTTATAGGCTTGAAGTTAGGCGTGCCTTTTCCTTATCTGAATGTTTATTTGCTTGTGGAAATCAAGATAGTGCATTTACATTTCTTGCCACTGTGCACATCCCTGCTGATTTTATTGAAGGTCCTTTGGACATGTGAGCAATGCCAAGCAGAACCAGAACCAGATGAAGGTCTTTATTCAGAGTTTGCTTAGGACGTTTCACTTCAAATAGCATTTCTAATCCTGGGGCACTGGTTGTCTTTCTCTGCTCTGTAGAACCAACCTTGCCAGTTGAAGTTTAATTTGTTTCAATTTCTGTATTAACACAGATTTTTGTCTGCCCAGAACTTTTCAATAGCCACGTGAAACGCTTTTGTTCCATGCTGTTGTTCCAAATACCTAAGCACTCTTTAATAATTACAACTGTAACATCCTTAGTGCCAAGAGACAAGCACAGAGAAGACCTCAGAGGAAGGGATGCATGCGATGCATTGGTGTTGGTTGTTTTGCCTTTGGATCTATAGGAGTAGGGCCTCCCACAGGTTGCCTGAAAGCCATGCCCTGGTTTGAATTCAAAAGGCCCTTCAAAACTGAGAGGACCTTTCAAAACCAGACCACCGGTAAGCAGTGCTGGTGTGGTGATGCTGATGGATACCCACTGCTGTTTCTTTAGACCACAAATGATATTCTCATTCTGCTATGGCTCCTGTTCAAGAAAAATAATCTCTGAAGCTGTATCCATTTCTTTCCAAACGGTGCCTCCTGCTGTGCTCCAAAGCATGGATATTGTTGTGAAATTCTGCTTTATTGTCTGATAGACGATTCAAGTCCTTTTTCCAGGCAGGACAATGCACCCAAAGCTCTTCCATGGGCTCAAGCATCAGTTCTCACTTCTCAATGCCTCCTGCTCTGTGGGTAACCACGAGGTGGCAAGCTGAACGTTTCATAACGATGGCACAAGAACCCACTGCGCTTTTGCCACCTGTAATAACAAATGGCAGCAGGCCAACCCAGCACAGATGTTGCACACCCATAAGCGAACAACTGCTTCAATCTGAGCCTGAACACAAGAATGATTTCGGTGTCATGTTTTGACACTGGCTGCAGCATCGTGTTTAGCCCCAGTAGATTAATTCATTCCAAACATCAAAGAATATGTTTTCTTTTTGTCCACGTCCAAATTTGTTTGGACTTTCCATCCTGTTCTGATGACTATGAGAGTTTCCCTTCTGCTAATAACCTCTGTATGATGAATTTCATACCTTTCTCATGCTGTACCTGGGTCTGGAAGCCATCAATCTTAAACGTTTCCAACTTGCACAGAGGGCTGCAGTGTGTATTATTCTGCCAGCTGCCGTCTGCTTTGGTTCTCTATAAATCCAAAGTTAAAATCTCAATGCACTGAAAAATAAGGATTAAGTGATTGGAGCCAAGCACCTGTAAACATTACTTACAGCTTACAGTGAATGTTGTGATTGACCAATTCCACTTATCTGACGTAGTAAAAGCTGTGATAAGGCTGTAGTTCATTTCATTGGAGGTAGATAGTGGTTTTCAGAGAATTATGTGAGAGACTGCAGGATGGGCTTCCATCAGAGCTAAGATCAGTCACTGCTTCCCAACCAAAGGACTGCATTTTCAGTCCCCTCTAGCACACAGGAAAAAAAAAAGGTTTCCACTGCAAATACCTTCCTGTGCAAAAGAAAAGGAAAACAAACAAAGCCCACATGATAATAGCAGCAAGGCAGCTTTGCCAAGCCCACAGAGCTGCCTTTGAGCCCTTTGGATCGGGCTTCTCCTAACACATTTTACTACAGCTCTCATGGCTCCTGGTGGTTTCTTGAAAGAGATCAAACGATTGCAGCCAACTCCTTCATCACCATTTCACAATACAGGAGTAGGTAGGGCTAACTTCGCCTGGTGTTATTCAATGTGTAGGTATTGTGTTTTCTGTCACAGGGGAGAGAAAACGTATAAAACTTGATGCTTAAAAACAGCTGAACAGGTAGGTGGTGCTTGAGTTGCACCTTGAGTGAATGCAAACACCAGCACAAAGTGCTTTTATCAATTTGTTTGTTTATATATTTGAGCAGTGGAGTTTGAAATCCTGCATTCAACTGAGCAACCTGGAGAACATCAGGAACACAGCAACGCCACGGGTCGGCCCGAAATGCCCACAGCACATCTGGCAGTCCGAGGTACCAAGCTGGAGGTTCAGCAGAAGCTAAAATCCAGGAATTCCCCTTGTATACAGCCCATAAAACGAAAGATCTCTCCTACCGTGGCAAAAATCCGCAACTACAACATTAAAGACTGATTCATTTGTTGGCTGCAAGTCCTGTGTCTGCTATTCGGTTGCATGAAAATACGTAAATGTGATCTGAATATTGCTTCAGTGTTCATTTCTGTATGTCAGGTTGGGGTGTTTGAGGTCAGAGGAGAAAACAAATAATTTGTCCCATGCTGTCAGCCAACACAAAGGGTTAATCTGCATACGTGGTGAGATTATAGTCTTCACTGTTAATACAGGTTTATTTTAATTATATACGTTCAATATTGCTTGCATCATGGATTTGGAAATGCCCACTTAATACATATGTAAATCCTTGTGCCTTTAGGCAGGGCTTCCAGGTCTTTAGGAAATATTTGTTGAGAAACCGTAGATGCGATTTAAGCTCAGAAGTGGGATGCACCAACCTACTTGTTTTCTTACAATTAGCAATGCAACCGTTAATCCCGCGCAGCTATCTTAGCACTTGAAAGAATGGGGGTTGAAAAGATCACACCTTCCCCTGTATTGCTTCTCATCTCCTGCCGTCCTTCCACTTGTTCAGAGAGCGTGAGAGAGCGTAAAACGGGACTGCTCTCCTCAAACTGAACTCATATTTTTGTTAAGCAAGAGATTTCGTAAAGTTGAGAGCAGTGAAAAACGTTCCTCAGCAACTCTTAGAACCTTGCAGAAGCGTTGTGAGAAATAAGTCTTACAACAGATGAAACCAAAGGAAACCTGAGTGGGTTGTGATGTAATGGGATGGGAGATCTGTGCGGTTAGGAACATTCCAGGATGCTTAAAATGTAATCAGTGTATTCTTCTCATATTCTCAGCAATGCCGAGCTCCTCTGGGGTATTCCAGTGTTGAACTATGAGTAAAGGAAGTAGAGATTGGAAGGGAAAGGGGGGAGGGGAAGGGGAAGGGGAAACAAGAAAGGGGAAGGGGAAAGGAGAAAAGGGAAGGGGAAGAGGAAGGGAAGGGAAAAAAAACCTTTTGAATGGATAAGTACTGCAGCAGACTGACCAGAGAGGTTACGGAGTGTCTCTCCATGGAGATACCTGAAGTCCAACTGCCCGTCGTGCTGGGCAATGCACTGCAGGCAGCCGTGCACCAGGAGGGGCTGCGAGGGGTGGTCTCAGTGTCACTTAAACGAGTCACACTTCTCAGGGACAGCTGAAAATGTGAAATCTGAGCAGGATTACCAAAGAGAGAGCATTTATTTGTTTGTTTGTTTTCCTTTTAGCACTTCTTTCCCAGTACTGTTCGCAAACAGCCGTGCCCTCTCACACGTGCAGCACAGCAGTAACCGACCTGAGAGCAACCCGAACCATTACTTTTTTGTCCTTCCTGCTGAACACACTCTGCTTTCGTACCCACGTGCTGCGACATCACAACCGTAACCCTAACCCTGCAGTTCACGTCACCGAGGTGTTATGAGGCGCTATGAGAGCTGAGGAACCTCATGAGCTTTTTCCTAAACCACCGAATTGCACGAAAACCCCATCACTGCACTCCACATCTGACGCCGTTCACAAGCTGGAACAACACGATGCATTCCCCTCAACCAGGCCCTGAATGAGCTCTTTCTGTAGCTCAAAGCAGAGCAGTTTCTAACAAGGACAAGAATTTTGGCCCAGATCACAGCACAGTTGCAGCTCTCTCTGGTTGTTCCTAAAGCACCGTGTGTAAATCCCAAAGGTTTTAACAGCTGCAGGTTACACTTTATGATTTCTTTCCCCCCCCCCCATGTCATGTTTTTTGTGCATGGAGCTGCACAGTGCAATGGATGCTGTGCGTCTGCAGCTGGCACTGACAGCAACGTGTTGTTAGAAAGGGAGCAGTTTGTTCCACCACCTTTGCAGGAGAGGATCTGAGACTGGAAGTCATGGCTTTCATTCCCTCCGTGGCGCAGAGGGAATAAGCTCATGCACCGCATGCTTCAGAAGCGCTGCTGTCGTTTTCCCTGTGGGATTTCTTTGTGTTTGTTTGTTTGGGGGTGTTTGGTTTTGTTTCTTCTTCCCCTGTGTGTCACCTGGCATGCCTGGTCCTGCACAGCTCTTCCCAGGAAGGCGAATTTAATCTACCTGGTTCCCTGAGAAACAGGTTTCCTTGAAGCATCCGTTGATACCTCTTGATGGAAACAAGCTGATTTCTTGGGGAAAAGAGAGTTGAGTTATTGTATGTTTGTTTTGGGGTAACTGCAAGAACATCATATGCAAGTGTAGGCCCCAGAAATGCTCCCAGGGATGGAACGGCCCTATGAGGACAGGCTGAGGGCTGGGACTGTGCAGCCTGGAGAAGGGAGGGCTATGGGGAGAGCTGAGAGCGGCCTTCAGTCCCTAAAGGGGCTGTAAGACGGGGACAGGAGGTTTAGATTGGATATAAGGAAGGATTTACACTGTGGGCAGTGAGGCAGTGGCACAGGTTGCCCAGAGAGGCGGTGGTGCCCCATCCCTGCAGACAGCCGAGGTCAGGGGATGGGCTGTGAGCACTGCTGGAGCTGTGGGTGTCCCTGCTCAGTGCAGGGCTGGCACCAGACGGCCTTTGGGGTCCCTTCCAACTCCAACCATCCCGTGATTCTCAGTATGCTGAACATTAACAACAAGCGGTAACAACGATAAGTAACACGGCGATAACACTGGGATCCCATGGGGAGGTTGAGCTGTGCACTAAACGGAGGGGGCGAATTCTCACAGCTTTCTATTATGACCAAAATATTAACAAATAGTTCATTGATCTAAAAAACAGATGGCAAAGAAGGGTGGCGAAGTGGCACCGCGGCTACTACCGGCTTGTGCAAAGAAAGGAGATCCTATAAGCAATGATTCCAGCCGACCACAGAGGAAGGCAGAACTCGCCTCACAGCTCACCCCGCCCGGCCCCCCGCACTGAGCAGGGCCGCTCCACAGCAGGTGGGCGCCTTCGGCATCCCGCTTCTGCCGACCGAAAGGCAGACATCCGAGCCGCGGTCCCTGGAGGCCCCACCGCCGTGTGAGCACGGATCGGGGCGGCGGGCCCAGCACGGGGCAGCGCATCCCCGGCCGGCGTGCCCGCTGACCTGTGGTAACCTCGGCGCCGCGCTCCGCCGGGGTGAACGACCGCCGGAAAGCGGCCCAGCGCCGCTCGCTCCGCCGCCGGCGGCCTCGGCCGTCCCCTCCGCAGTCACCACATCGCCTTATCGCCTAGCAACACCCCCACGGGCTCCGCCATTGGCACGGCCGCGCCCCCGCCCACTCTTCCCCGCCCCCGCGTTGGGTGCCGGCCCGGCACTGCGCGTCCCTTTCCCTTTGTGCGCCTCGGCTCGGCCCGGTGCGGCAGCGCCTCCCCCCGCCCCCCTCAGTGCGAGCGGAGGGGCGCGGAGGCGGCGGCGGAGCGCTCGGGAGCGGCGGAGCGCGGCCAGGGGGCGGGGCGGGGCTCGGCTCGCTGCCCTCCGGTGTCCGCCCCGGTGTGCCCGGGAACCCCCCCCAGTCGTCCTCCTCCTCGCCCTCCTCCTTCTCCTCCTCCGTCCCCTCCCCCTCCCGCGGAACGGCTCCGGCGGGCAGGGGCTGGCATCACCCCGGGGCCGGCTCAGGGCGGCACTGCCCCGGCTCTCATTGGACTGCGGCGAGGAGTAAACCGTCAGCCCATGTGGCGTGGCCGCCGGAGGTGGTGGCTGCTTAAATAGCGGTGGGAGCTAGAGGGAGACAGTGAGGAGAGCGCGGAGCATCGGCCGTCCGCAGCCCGGCACCGGCGGCCTCCGCAGCGCCCGAATCCCCGCGGAGAGCGCGCCCCGCCCCGCCCGGATCCTCCCGGCACGAACCGTCCGCGCTACGCAGGTACCGGCCGGACCGCCGCGGCCTCCGCTCCTTCCTCAGCGCCCCGCGGCCGCGCCGGGCCGGCTCCGTGCGGTCCCTCCCCCGGAGAACGAGAAGGTTCCGCGCAGCCGCCTCGTGGCGCCCGGCTCCCCGAACCCGGCGCGGCCTTCTCTCCCGCGGCACAACGCGGCGGCGCCGAGGCCGCTCCCCGGCGGCGGGGCGGTGCGATGCGGTGCGGTTGGGGGGCCGAGCCGCGCATTGTGCTGCCGGCGCACGGCCATCTTGGCGGAGGGCCGGGCCGGGCCGGGCCGCGGGCGGTGAGCGCCGCTCGCTTTCCTGCCGAGCGCTGGAGCTGCGCGGGGGGCGATGCGGAGGGGCGGGCGGTGCTGAGCGGGGCCCGGAGCGGCTTCGGCCCGCCGTGAGGTGCGGAGTAGCGGCGGGGAAGGCTGAGAGCGGAGAGTTCGGTGCGTGCAGCTCTCGGGAAGGCTCGGATCGGTGCAGCATCCCCCGCACACACCCTTTTTTTTAATCTATAACCCATTGATTTATTTTTTTTATTTTTTTTTTTATTTTTTACCCCTCTCTGCTTTGGATGCTGTGGTTCCGGCCGGGTCGTGATTGCTGCCTTCTGCCGTCCTCGCTCAGGTTTCATTTCCCTCCCCTGGCATTGGGGGAGCAGCCCCTGCCCTCTTCCAGCTCCAGAGCGCGGGTTTTACCAGGCTTACAGCTTTATTGTAGCGCTTACACCGAAAGGAGCTGCGTTGCACCCATTTATATGAATAATTCGGAGCCTTTACAAACGAAAGGGAGGAAAAAAAATGTGGATCCATTGGAACAAAAGGCGACCTTCGTGAGCTGTGCGCTCCTTAAAGCAAATTGGGAATAATGGCACGCGTTGAAAGGCCGCGTTTAGTGAGCGTGGAGGACAAAGGCTCTGCAGGGAGAGCGGTTACAAAGAGGGGTTTCCAAAACCGATGGTGGCAAAGCGGTGTTGGGGACTGTTGGTGTAACGCCGATCTGATGGCTGGGAAATCAACAGGGCTGCTTCGGTTCCGTGAGTGTAACCTCACCTGCCTTTCTCGCCTGGCAGTCCCGCGCCTGGCTGTGCTTCCAGACAAGAAGTGCTGTTTTGAATACAAAAATGCACCACCGCTTTTCCATCCGTCTCGTGGCCGATGGTGCAGATCCTGCCTGCAAGCAGGAAGGGACGCTGAAAAGGTCTTTGTGGAGTTGAAGCTGTGATGCACAGATTGACATCAGCCCGATGAGATGAAAAGCATTCCCTGTTTGCTTCTGATCTGTGGAGTTTTATTTTGGGAGACGGGCCTCACAGCTCCCCGCAGGGAGATGCTCCTGTGAAGTGGTAGTTTGAATCCTACCTTTTATGAATGATAATTGGAGATGTGAGGAAAGCTGGGCTAGGATGCAGGCAGATTTATGAGCTTAGGAAGCAAACCTTCGGTCACTGTCTGTGCTGAAGGAGCAGCTGGGAGATGCCAGCAGGTCGGGGCTGCCCGGGGTTGGCGGCACAGAAGTGGTGCTGAGGATTCTGTTCCACCACAGTGACAGCAAAGCAGGATCTGGGAGCTCTTTTGTTGTCTCTGTGCTTTCTTCCTCCCTTCCAACGGCCCTTACTGAACGTAGGTAGGGCAGGATAAGAAAACTGTTCTCTTAGGAGATGGGTGAGTTGGGTACAAGTGTGAAATTGAGCTGTCCTCTCCTCTTTCCTCTCCTCCAATCTCAGCTATGGAGCTGCTGAGGTGGTGGTAACAACGATTAACACTTTTCTTCTTGGTTTAGAGTACTGGAACAAACCCACCGTGTCAGGCAGCCAACGTGGGAGGCAGATAACCAGAGCACGAGTGTAAAATGATGAAAGCTGTTACTAGTCAATAACACCAGAAGGGATGGTTAGTTATTACTGGTCTCAAATGGAATGAGTCAGCAATGCAATATCGTTGCAAGAAAAGATATTGTGTAAATCCAGTGAGGTGATGGTTAAACCTAAACGAGGTTACTGCTGCTACGTTCGAGGCTTTGGTGTTTTGTCTATGGAAACCACAGGGCAAACAGGAGAAAATGGGTGCTGGATGCCTGGTTGGGTCCAACAAAACACAGCCTTAAGGATCTGGAGCATCCCATTTATCACTCCATCTTCCTTGCTCTCCTTCCCTGACCCACTGCTGTTTGCCTTGCTTCTCAAACGGAATGGGAACGATGCCTTATGTATATTTCCTGATATCAAATCACCTCTAAAGCAGGTATAGAAAGAACTTTCTTTCCCGCTGCTGTCAGCAGCTTCAAACACTGAGTACTGAGTGCCATCTAAAGGGGACCTACAGAGAAGGGTGAGCGTGGGGTACATGGAAGCACTGGAATGTACCATCTGGGGCAGTGTCAGACATCAACATAGCACACCTGTTCATGAGGGAAGTCCAAGGACATCACGGGTAGCTGTAACATCTGCTTGAATCGCTGTTTAATCAAGGATTGCTTCATTCACGATTCCTTCACTTCCCACTGGTTTTCTGCAGTAAACCACCTGGACTGCGTGCCAGCAGCTCCACAACCTGTGTGTTATCCCACCGGGCACCTGGAGCTCTTTGTCCAGTTCTCCGTGTGCATAAACCCTTACGTTGTGGCTCTTATTGCCCACTTACCCAGCTGAAATTAACTTCCTGGCCTTTATTCTGCATTTTTGATTACCACAGCATCTTATTTCTCGCTGCCTCTGACACAGTTTTGCTCAACTGTGCTCATACCGCGCTGCGAAAAGGGCTTTGACAGTGGGTTCCACTGCTTCACTGTGTCAGAGCAGTGCCGTGTCGGGGTTGGCCGTGCGTGGATGGAGCACTGCTGGTGCTCTGGAGGAAGGGACAGTCTCAGATGGGACGTTTCAGTCTTCTGATACGCAGCATTTCTCCCCTTAGAGATCATTACCTCGGAAGGTGAGGTGTAGAACCGAGCTGTTATTGCTGTGTGTGGCTCTTGTATCATGCCTGGCCTGTGTGCTCCGTGCCCAGATCCATTATTTCTCTGCAGAACTGCTGGGTGTGTAGCAGAGCTGTGGGCTTCTGTTTAGTCTTCCAGGCCTTGTGCTGACCCCAGCAGTAGCACTGACCCGGTAGAGCTTTGTGAGGGGAGAGAGCGGAGCGGGCTGGGCCTGGTACCACAGGCTTTGCTTTTGGGGTGTATTTCCCCATTAAGGCCATTAAGCACTTGGCCCTTGCTGTTACCCTTCTTGAGTGAATGCTCAGCGTGGAATGGAAATGGTGTTGTCTGCAGTATTTAACGCAAGGCTGAGAAATCCCAGATGTCCTTCGGAGAGCACTTTGGGTTCTGCTCCCAGGAGGAGTGGGCTGGGTGAGGTAACAGCTCTTCTGCCTCAGAGCATTGCATAATTCCACAGTTACTCCACAGATCTGAATGGAGATAAGCACTGAAGGAAAGAGGAGTATGAGGGATCCAGCAAAGGATGGTGTGTGTGCTGTACTGCCACAAAAGCTGGGCGAAGCAGAGGGCTGTGGGGTCACCAGGCAGGTGTGATGCTGTGAGCCACGCCAGGCCTATTTCTTGCTCAGAGAACCCAGCAGTTTCTGTGGAAAAACATTCCCCAGTGAAACTTCTTGGGTTAGAAAAACAGCTCTCCATCCAAGCATTTGTCTCAGAGTACCCAGTGATGCTGTCCTACAGAGGAGGAGGTACCAACATGGCCCTATGGGGCATGGTCTGCACCAGAAATCCAACGTCAGGTCTTCCATCTCAAAGCATCTCCTTCAAAACTATTAAAGCAGACTTCCAGCACTCCGTTTTCATTGTGGTTTTTTTTTTTTATTTCTTAAGAATCCCACACGCCAACTCTGCAGGATATTTTCCTCTACTTTGCAGAAGGACTTGAGGAAGTGTTGTGAATGCTTACTATGTCTTTTGTTCATGCAACCACGTGTGTACATAGAGGAGGAAAATAGATATGCATCTCACTTGTCTACGTAGGGTCTACTAGCTATAATGTGAGCTTAACTGGAACATCAGGTTAACTCGCCTCCTTTATGCTTAGTTAATGCATTTTTAATGTAATGCAGAATAAGCCTTGTTCATTGACTGTGCTATGAGCTCCCAGTTGGTTCTGTGATCTGGATGGGGCTCTGAGCACTGATGGAGCTGGGGGTGTCCCTGCTCACTGCAGGGAGGTTGGACCAGGTGGCCTTCAGGGGTCCCTTCCAACTCCAACCACTCCATGGATGGCTGGTTGTGCTGTGTGGCATGGTGCTCTCTTGTGTTGTACAGCACGGGCTTTCAGAATGCATATTCCTTGGGACTATCAGTAAGGTATTTCCCCATCCAGAATCCAGGTCCTTTGTGCCACCACTTCTTTTAGAGCTGCCCTCTCTGTCCCAGGCACTTGGTTCCTCCTTCCCAGTCTCCTAAGTACAGCAGCAAAGAGTTCAGTGCTCTATGAAATGTTTTGCATATAAAACTTCTCATGTCAGGTATTCAAAACAGTGCTAAGCTGCACTGGAATCTGTGTGTGGTTTTTTTTTTCCATCTGATTTTTTTTTTTTTTTTTTCTGTTTCCTCCACCAGGCTTTTTGATTATTGATTCTTAAGTTAGTATTTCACTTTGGAATGATCGTAGAACTTGTTTTGCTGCTTGCAAGGTTTGCCTTGTAATTATGTATTTTACTATATGTATTTCATAATTTCCCCACCCACCTCTGCTCCAGCATGTTAATCTTTCTTCTCTGCTGACTTTACCAAAGGCAGAGCTGCTCTTTAGAGGTAGACCTATTCCTGTAGGAGCTGCTGGTTCTCAGGGCCCAGCACTCCTTCAGTTCTCTCATCCCCACAGTCTCCACAAATCCTGCAGGCCATTTGATTACTTGGGATATCTTTTTGTTCTAGAGGCTCCCCGGGCTGCTTCTGTGTGGGTGTTTCCTCCCACCGGTCCACTTGTTTGTCACAACACGTTAGGAAGGCAGGAAAGCTATTCTTCTTCTGTGTGAAGTCCTACGAGTCTTACTGCTTTCTTGGATCTCAGTAACAGGGAGAAGTTCAGAGATGGAAGACGTGGTGATCGCAGGCATAGCAGGAAAGCTGCCGGAGTCTGAGAACTTACAAGAGTTTTGGGAGAACCTGCTCAATGGGGTTGATATGGTCACAGAGGACGATCGGAGGTGGAAGCCAGGTGAGTGCTTATTGTCTTTCCCTTCAGAGCTCAGAGCTTTTCGGAGGAATTATCCTGTGCAAGGAAAAGATTAATCAGGCGCAAAACCCTGCCGGAGCATTTTAATTCACTTCAGACACATGGCCAAGGAGTCCAGGAACAAAATACTTCCATAGAAGCCTTAAATACGCATTTTATAGTCATATCCCACAGTCATGGCTAGTAAATAATATGTAGTTTGCTTCTAGGGAAAAGCATGCTTCTGGCACAGCAGCTGCGCAGTGTGATTCCTGGACCTGCTACTGGCAACAGTGGCAATGGGGCTTCTTTGCTCTTTTTGTGGGTTCAGAAGTAGCTGGGGGACTCCATGTCTGTGCCTTGTGGCTTTTTAGAATGTTCTTTTCTGTCTGATTATCCTCCTGAAATCAAGCCAGGGATATGCAGAAGTGAAAAGTAGCTGTTGTTTTTATTCTAACTGGAACCACCGAGTCAGTGTGTGCACTTGGCACACCTTATCCAAGTTCAAATGCTTACTGTCAGGTAGGTGCCTTTTGCTGCCATATCCAGAACAGTCTTTAAAAATCACCATTGTTTTTGTTAATGCAGCGTTTTAATTTCCAGATGAGATTAAGAGAGATGGGTGGATAGGTTTTATGCAGCGAGTAACGTTTCATGTGTAGTTGAGATCAGCTGTGGTCATCCCATGCTCTGTCTCAGCTGGTAGCTGCCTCTAAACTGATGCAATCTGTGATGTGGTGTCAAACTTTTCTTCTCAGGGATTTATGGACTGCCCAAAAGAAATGGAAAGCTCAAGGACATAAAAAAATTCGATGCCTCCTTCTTTGGGGTCCACCCCAAACAAGCTCATACAATGGATCCTCAGCTTCGCTTGTTGTTGGAAGTTTCTTATGAAGCTATTTTGGATGGAGGTAAGCAGATGGGTGACTGAAGAGGGAGAAATGTGCTGTATTGCTTGTAGGCAGCAGACATGCACCTGTGTGATGAGATCACTAACGAGAGAAAGCCCTCACAGCAGAGAGGAGGCCAAAGAACTGGTTACAAGGGTTAGAACAAAAGCCATTTTCTCCAGAGCTTGAATTAGGAAATCTGCGCTGACTGCCAGAAAACCTCCACTGGTCTCATACAGTGGAACCATTACTACAGAAACATTTAAACAGCCAACAGCACGAGAGTTTTTTGTGTGTTGATGTCCCTACGCTCCGGCTCTACTGTAATATTCTGTGACAGGTCCCTTTGTTAAAGGCACAAGGGGTAACTGTGGAGCAGAGGAAAGATGACTCCATGAGAATTTTTATCCATGGTTTGCAGAAGGTTTGCTGGGCATTGTGCTTCCAGGAGCAGGAACCTCCTTTCTCTCACTGCCAGAGCCTTAAGCTTTTTAGTTACGTGCCCACAGAGCCAAGAAGATAATTCTTTGTGTTAATTAGTTTCATGTCTGAACATAAGAAGACATGGAAAAAGTTGTAACCGGCTCACCGTTAATGACAAATTAACGCTTCCTGCTCTACTGCTGAGCCTCAGTCCCAGGGCTTGAATAATCTGCTTGTCTCCAGGATCCTGCAGCACAAAGAAGAAACAGCAGAGATTGGTGCAGGTTGAGTTTTCCATGCAGTTGTTAGAGCACAGTTATTTCTTGTTCCAACTTGTTGGCTTTTGTGCCCGAGAATTTCTCTTTTCTTTCTTATACTCCACATCTGGGCTTTACTTGTGTACAGAGATAGGTGTTGTGTGCTCAAGACATTCCATGCGCTGCAGCTTTCTCACTTTTCTTCATGCTAGAAGTTTGGTTTTTAGCTTATCTGATCAACACTTACTCATAGTTGTACACTTCTACATAAGACTCTTGCCATGCCCGTCTAAGTTGAAAAGCTATCTATCTGATACCTGTATATATGTGTGTATATGCACATACAGGGCTCAGTATGTTTTGGCCAATAGCAAAGTTCTGGTGGACTGTTGTAATAAACAGATTGAACAAACAGGAGCTCTGTAGAAGGTCTATTACTGAAGTAGGTAAAAAGGTACCTGTATGCAAGAGAAGGATGCTGCACGCCTACCTGAAAGGGATAGTATAAAGCTGTGTTTCATTACTTTGTGCCACCTGTACCTGATACCTCCCCAATTTTCCTCTCATTACGAGTTTGTCAGCTGTAATCTACTTGCCAATATCCCTGCAGGCATTAATCCAACTGCCCTCCGTGGCACAGACACGGGTGTATGGGTTGGTGCAAGTGGCTCAGAAGCTGCTGAAGCCCTTAGCCAAGATCCAGAAGAGCTTTTGGGATACAGTATGACTGGCTGCCAGCGTGCTATGCTTGCCAACAGGATTTCTTACTTCTATGATTTTACAGGTAAGTGCCCCCAGACCTGTCAATACTTGCTGATCAGCAACTGCAGTTTCAGCATGGTTGTACAGCTGCTCCTCTGGGGGAGTGGCAGGGATGTGGTGACACAGACTCCTTTAGGATGAAAAGCCAGCCTGCAACTGCTGTAAAGTGGCATGTGAGGAGTGAAAACTGTGATGTAACTGTGTTGAGAATCATTATCAGGCTTTGTACTTCAGCTGCTGAAGATGGCTGTAGCTGAGATCCATCTGAAAGATATCAGGAGATCTTTTATCTGCCTTTAGGCTGCTGGTTGGTATTGAACTGTAGAAGTCAGCAAGCTCGGAGGCAAACTGACTGGTGAGAAAAATGGGGGAGGCACCAGCCTGAAATTGACTAATGGTATAGATGTGGCTTGAATTGTGTGTGGATTTGAAGACAGAGGGATGGGAGTCACTCTGGAGAGGAGGCAAGGATAGCATGAGGAAGCAGGAGTGACTTTTCACTGCTGTGAATAGGGAAGGGGTGTTATTTGCCTACATGACTTTTTATTTGATGGAGATGGAGAAGAAAGTTTGAAAGGTACCCCTAAAGCCAAAGTGTGGGCTTTTCTTTTTTTAATTCCATACAAATCTGTTATTAAGTGGCAAGCAGGAGAAGTGGTCAATCTTGTCCCCTGGTGTATAAAGATTACCTGTAATCTTCTGATTACTTAATACTTTTTTTAATGCGTTTGTCTTGCAATCCTATCCTGTAGTCTTTGGAGATTAATTCTAGAAAACTAACGGTTAAAAAAAAAAAAAACACATTTTTTTTCCCCCCTTTTTGTTTCCTAAGGACCAAGCTTAACTATCGACACAGCCTGCTCCTCCAGTCTCATGGCTTTAGAAAATGCTTATAAAGCAATTCGTCACGGACAGTGCAGTGCAGCCCTGGTAGGAGGGGTCAACATTCTGCTGAAGCCCAACACTTCTGTGCAGTTCATGAAGCTGGGCATGCTTAGTCCTGATGGTGCCTGCAAGGCTTTCGATGTTTCAGGTAAGGCATTACCATGAAGAATTACCTTGTAGTCAGAGATGAACTTATTGCTGAGTCTGTGATGTAACACTGTAGTAACAGTGCAGATAACTCGTCCAGTTGTTGTCCTTGGGTGCTCTGCTTGGAACATGAATGGACTTTATCTGTGTTGCACGCTCCCTTAAGCCTATACAATTACCTGTGGGAAAGAAATTGTATGATTTATTTCTGTGCCGGGGGGAGTGAGTTTCCATCCAGAGATGGAGACCTTCTTTCATCACTTGTGATGAGAGGTGGACGCTAATCTAGGACATAATTTTTTAAGCATGGGTATTTATTGTACTTGAAGCAGTGGGTCAGAAGTGAAGTGACCTTAGTGTGTGGTGGTTTTACTGCTGAACAGTTTCATGACATGTTCTGTCTCTGTTCTCAGGAAATGGGTATTGTCGCTCTGAAGCTGTTGTTGTTGTGCTCTTGACCAAGAAATCCATGGCTAAACGCGTCTATGCCACTATAGTCAATGCTGGGAGTAACACTGATGGCTTTAAGGAGCAAGGTGAGTCTTTGTCTCTGAAAACTGAGATACCTACAGAACTGTTGAGTCTGCAGTCTTTGTCGTCAAAGAAGGGATACTGTGGGTTTTCTCTTCATTAGATGTGTGAGGTTTTTCATTTGTTGTTTGGTTTGTGTTTGTTTGTTTTCAACTTTGATAATACAAAAAGTTCAGGACCCTATTTTGTAAAGGAATGAAAGTGGTGAGTAAGAGGAGAGTCCTGTTGCTGGCATAGCCTTCCTCAGGCTGTAGAAATATAAATACTATGACTGGAAGGCTCTTTTTCTGCCACTGCCCTGTTTCTCTCGCTCTTGGAGATGCCAAGTCTCACACGTTTTGCTCGCCATAAACATAGCATATTCTGTTAAGTGGTATCTTCCTGTGGTACTCTAAGGCACTGGTTTAGTTCAGTTTCTGGGTCTTTGGCTCTTCTTCCTAAGAGCCCAAGAGGCTAACTGTTTGTTGCACAGCCTTGAAAAAATATCTTTTTCTTCTGGACCTGATAGGCCCAACCTATTGAATGGTGCTAAATCAGAACAGGAAGCTTCTGGTGGGGGAGAGGAATTGATGACAGTTCTGGTCCTAGGTGTGACATTCCCATCTGGAGAGATGCAGCAGCAGCTGGTTGGTTCTCTGTACAGAGAATGTGGTATCAAGCCTGGAGATGTGGAGTATGTTGAAGCTCATGGGACAGGCACCAAGGTCAGCATGGGCTTTTTGGTTTTTGGGGTCTTTCTTCCCTTGCGTCTCTTCCCACACTTTCCCATAAGGTGGTTCTTTGTTCTTTCAAAATGAAGATGAAGGAATTGCATTTCTTTCTTCTACTTCTGGATTGCACACAGACCTTAGATTTTTCTTTTCTGGTGTGTTCTGAAAGTATTAATCGTTCTGATTATTTTCTTGCTAGGTTGGAGATCCGCAAGAAGTAAATGGCATTGTAAATGTCTTCTGCCAGTGTGAGAGAGAGCCTCTGTTAATTGGATCAACCAAGTCAAACATGGGTCATCCAGAGCCTGCCTCTGGGCTTGCTGCATTAGCCAAGGTAACACATGGCTTGTGAGGGAAAACACAGAGGGCTAAGGGACTTAGGGGAGAGGTTGCAATAATCAAAGGTAAAAGTTTGGGGTTTCCGGTGCCAGAAGAGTAGTTAATTCCTTGGGCTGTTTGTCTCCTCTGTCTCTCATGTTGGTGAGGAGCCAAGTGAGTTCTTTGGGATGAGGCTACCAGCTTGAATAACTGATTGTCAGCAACCAACCTACTAACTGCTGCTGAAAGCAGACAGTCATCTCTCAACCATGGCTGCCAAACTGCTTAGCAGAGGGCTAGCTGCTGTCCCTGCTGGATTGATAGCTTTTTATTGACAGCAGTGTTATCTGAAAGAGGAGAAAGAAGATATGGTATTTTTAGCAGCCAGGCAAGACTTTAGAGCAAGACCGCATAGCTTTCCAGTTAGGAAGGATCTGGAAGCTGAGCTTAAAACCATTAACCACTGACTCTCTGCACAGCCTTAAAACTTGCCTAGATGAAGTAGGTACTACCACTTTGACTTTGGTGTCAGTCTGTGAAGGGTCTCTGTACAAACATAAGTGGAGATGCTTTGTTGTATGCTACGCAGTCATTGACAGAAAAACACTGACATCGAAAGAACGTTTGTTGTGAGAAAATGTGGAGCACAGAGTATTCTGTTCTGTCTTTCAGGTCATTCTTTCTCTGGAACATGGACTGTGGGCTCCAAATCTTCATTTCAATGATCCAAATCCAGATATTCCTGCTTTACACGATGGCTCCTTGAAGGTGGTTTGCAAACCAACACCGGTGAAAGGTGGCCTTGTCAGCATCAATTCTTTTGGCTTTGGAGGCTCTAATGCTCATGTTATTCTGAGGCCAAATGAGAAGAAATGTCAGCCTCAAGAGACTTGTAACTTGCCAAGACTGGTTCAAGTTTGTGGCAGAACACAGGAAGCTGTGGAAATACTAATTGAAGAAAGCAGGAAACATGGAGGATGCAGTCCATTTTTAAGCCTGCTCAGTGATATCTCTGCAGTTCCTGTATCTTCCATGCCCTACAGGGGCTACACACTAGTTGGCACTGAGAGTGACATAACAGAGATTCAGCAAGTTCAAGCATCTGGTAGACCACTCTGGTACATCTGCTCAGGTGGGGCCACAGTTTCTGCATTCTTCTGTAGTATTGAAGCTTGTGCAGTTGGGTCTTGTGCACTAATCTTGTTTTCTGCTCTTCAGCATAAGGAACTGTCATGCAGTCTTGTGATATGCGTAGGAGAATTGTTTTTCCTGTGTTTTAGCTAATGCTTCCAACTTGTCTGTCTTCTGATGACAGCAAAGTCCAGGAGAATGGAAAAGCATTGCCCGACTTAGAGGGTTTTAGAAATGTGCAATACTTTATTCTTAGGATTCTTTCGCTGCCAAAGCAAGTGTGAGGTCTGCCCCATCTTATGGAGTGTTCCCAAAGCACATTTTCTTCATGCTTTATCCTGCAGGCATGGGAACACAGTGGAAAGGTATGGGCCTGAGCCTTATGAAATTGGATCTGTTTCGCCAGTCTATATTGCGCTCAGATGAGGCTTTGAAGAGCACAGGACTGAAGGTCTCAGACCTGCTTCTGAATGCAGATGAGAACACTTTTGATGACACTGTCCATGCTTTTGTTGGACTAGCTGCTATACAGGTAAGACTGAAACGAGTGGTGGAAGGAGGGGGTCATGTCTGATTAGTAGTGCTTTGTACCTCATAATGGAAGTTTGTGCTGGGCACTCAGCAAATGGTGGATGCTTGCTTGAGATCTCAAGGAGAGTGAGTTGCACCCTTGACAGTTTTGGGAGCTGCTGCTTGCTAGATGCTTGCAGGAACGTTGATGTGAACAGATCTGTGTGTGTGATATGGGGTAGTTTCTCTAAGAGACTAAAGAATGTCTAAATGTCTCTGTAAATGCCTGTGCCAAGGAGCAAGGTTCTATAGAATGCCTT
The DNA here is from genome assembly GCF_016699485.2 of Gallus gallus. NCBI lineage: Eukaryota > Metazoa > Chordata > Aves > Galliformes > Phasianidae > Gallus > Gallus gallus. The sequence continues at coordinate 5,549,355 of NC_052549.1, forward strand.
CTAAAATTTGCTCTAAGAATGAGCTAAATGATGTTCAGTGAAGTCTCTTTAATTCTGAATGAGTGTCAAAGTGGGATTCATTGTCTCAGAGTAAACCAGGGACAGAGCTTTTAAAGTGAACTGAAAAGCTGGGCTTGGCTCTTGCTTTGCATGAACATGCTCTTGGCAGCCTCCTGTTGTTTGAAATAGCTTCCTAGTGGAAAGGCCCAAACAATGAATCTTGAGATGCTTTGAAATTGAGGCTGGAGCTGCTGTTGGGGGGAGGGGAAAGCAATGAGGCCAGGAAGAAAGTCTGTCCAAAGTCTGTATCCTTACACCTGCTTGGAATCACTGATTCTGCCTTTCCCTGCAGATTGCCCAAATTGATGTGCTAAAGGCTGCGGGTCTGCAACCTGATGGGATTTTGGGCCACTCAGTGGGAGAACTAGCTTGTGGCTATGCAGATAATTCCTTAAGTCATGAAGAAGCTGTTCTTGCTGCTTATTGGAGGGGCCGATGTGTGAAAGAGGCCAAATTGCCCCCGGGAGGGATGGCTGCTGTTGGTAGGTATACCCTTAGCAATTGCTTATACCTCCTAATGCTTAGGAAGAAGCTTTCTCCTGGTCAAGCTGTACTCAGTGTTTCTGTAAATCTTACTGGTTGTTCAACTACTCAGATGTCTTGAGCTTTGATCCCATCAGTTTGTCCTCTGTGGCTTTATGATGACCCAAATGTTTAAAAATAAGATGGCTATTGGTACCATAAAAATAGAGAACAGAAATGCTGCAGTAGTCAATTAAAAACAGTAGAGCACTTCAGATGAAAGCTGTTGCAGGTCTAATGCGGTGAATTTGTCTTATGTTGCTTGTTGGAATCCTTGGTTTCTTATTTTAACTGATGCCATAAAGGACTACATATCTAACTCAGCTTTATTTTGTTTAATATTAAATACATTACATTTTGTTACAGATCTTGGAGTGCTGCATGCACATAATTTTCATAATCAGACTTTGAATTCAAGCTCCTGCTGTGACTTGTTCCTTTGTGACATATGGCCAGATCCTGCATATGTTAAGCTGGCTTAAGCCAGTTTAGAGCTGTTTGGCCATAACTACTTCCAACTTACTCAGCACTTGTGAGTGCATCCCATCAGGGCCTGTGGATCTGTGTGAGTTTGCCTGGGTGGTCTCTAGCTGGATTCTCCTCAACCAAAGGATGGCCCAAAGATTCTCCTTCTCTTCTTGTGCTCAATATCCCAGTGATAAAAAAGAGTGTTAAAGCCATGAGAATAATATATTTTGCTTTTGCAGTCACTTTTGGGTAGAAAGAGGATGTCTGAGTTAAGTGCAGTTAAGACTGCCTCCTCTCATGAGGCTCACTGCTTGAAATCCTTGTTTTGACCCAAACTCTTCTTCTGTAGGTCTGACATGGGAGGAATGTAAGCAGCGCTGTCCTCCAAACGTGGTACCAGCATGTCACAACTCTGAGGATACTGTCACTGTTTCGGGGCCTCTGGTAAGCAAGGAACTGATACAGTGCATACCACATCTATGAGTGGAACCTTGGAAGTTGTAGTTTGGAGGAAACATGGAGCTGAGTTGAGGTTCAGCTGCCTGGAAAGAGAAGCAGGGTTAAAGTGGTGGGAGGGGACATGATGCTTGAACACTCCAAATTTCTCTGAAGGGAAGTGATGTTATTGCTTCAGTGAGCTAGTAATTATGGATTGCTGAATATTCATATAGCCATGGGCATATAGTGAGTGATGAATGATGATGCTGAGGACAATAACCTCATTACAGATACAACTGCCCTTAAGTGGCAGGTGTTAAAGTGCATGTAGGGAGTACAGCCATTCAAACGCATACCAAAAATGTTGTGAGCTGTTGTTTTTTGTTATCTTATATTCTTCTTAGGATTCTGTGTCTGAGTTTGTAACCAAACTGAAGAAAGATGGGGTGTTTGCAAAGGAGGTGCGCAGCGCCGGAGTTGCATTTCATTCCTATTACATGGCATCCATTGCACCAGCACTGCTCAGTGCACTGAAAAAGGTAATATTGCTGAATCAAAGCGTGCTTACGCTGGGGTACCTGCATTTCAGGGTTGGTTGTGTTGAGTTAAGTGGGTTCCTTTTCTCAAGAGGTTGAGGAAAATTCTCACAGAGCATCTATGAGACCTAAGATCTGAAGTCTTGTCACCTTGAGCTGAAGGATGTCTTCAACAATCAAGCTAAGAAAAAGTCCTACGAGAGGGGAACAAGGGCTGCTCACTCTTGCCTGTCTTACTGTTGACCTGTGACCTGTAACTCTTCCTCCTGTCTCTCTTCCTTGTCTGTCTGCAGGTCATTCCACACCCTAAGCCTCGTTCAGCACGGTGGATCAGTACATCTATCCCTGAATCTCAGTGGCAGAGTGATCTTGCTAGGAATTCCTCTGCAGAGTATCATGTGAACAACCTAGTGAATCCTGTGCTGTTCCATGAAGGCCTGAAGCATATTCCAGAGAATGCTGTTGTAGTGGAGATTGCTCCACATGCTCTCTTACAGGTATTGTATTTGATTATGTCAGTGTAGTACTGTATCAATACTACTGCAAGGAAGGAGATGGGAGGTATAAGAATTGGAGAATGCTGTTTTGGTTTGGTTTTGTGGTTGGTTGTTTTTCCAGTTCTGAGAGTATTCTTCCTGCAGTACCTGAAGTCTTCCCCAGTTTCAGAGGTTTTTGTTTAACAATAAATAAATGGATCCCAACACACTCTCACCTTCCCATCCACACACTCAATTTATAGCCATCTTTCATTGTTGTGCATTTCAGATAGGTGGTAGTTACTCTCCAAACTGTGCAGTAAGGAAAATGCATGATTGTTTGGACTGAATTGAGTGCCTGCATAAAGCAGGGCAGAGGGGAAAAATTCAAGACTAACAGGCCGCCTGTGTGGAATCAAAGTGGCAATTTGTTTGGGAAAGAGAGACTTGTATGTAATATTCATGACATTCTGCTAAATTACTTCCTTGCAAGACATGGAGTTTCTTGGGTGGCTGGAAGGGTATTGTGCTGTGCTGGTTCTTCCCTGTTAACATGTGCATATTCTAGCACCTGTCTCAGAACTGCAGAAGTAGTGTGAGAAAGCAGTTTCTCTTTAGTGGAGGAGGGGGCAAATCAGGAACAAAGTAGTAATGCCTTCTGCTGGTGTCTGCTGAACTCTTGACCAGGCTATCTTGAGGAGAACTTTGAAGCCAACTTGCACTATTCTACCTCTGATGAAGAAGGACCACAAAAATAACTTGGAGTTCTTCCTAACGCAGACTGGAAAGATTCATTTAACTGGGTAAGGAGGCTGAGGGAGCAGGGGTGAGTAGGGTATCAGAGAATTCAGGCCTACTTTTTAGCATGCGTGTCCTCACAAGTATTGAAATACTCCTTCAACAAACTTGTTGAAAAAACAGGTTTCACACCTATGCTTTATGTATTTTATATGCTCACTTAAGAAACATTGCCTTGGGTTAGAGACTGTTTGGGCTGGGTGGGTACTTTCCAAAGAGAAGTCCCATTCCAGAGGCCTGGAAACCCAGAACCGGCTCTTAGAAATAAACTTTGCATCTCATAGACAGTTAGAATTACAAATCTGGCTGCAGTAAATGTTTGTGGAACTCCTGGAGATGTCTCAGATGGGGAACCCAAGAATGAGTGCTGTCTGACCTTTAAGTAACGTGATCAGACTTTAAATACTTTTCTTTTTCCTTCCAACTGTCTTAATGCTTTTTGTCTTTGTAGGATAAATGTTCTTGGAAATAACTTGTTCCCACCTGTGGAATACCCTGTCCCTGTGGGAACACCTCTCATTTCTCCATATATCAAATGGGACCACAGCCAAGACTGGGATGTTCCAAAAGCTGAAGACTTCCCCTCAGGTTCCAAAGGCTCTGCGTCTGCTTCAGTCTACAACATCGGTATGTTTGTCTGTAGTAGCTGTTCTTGTTTTTCCTGCTTTCATTCTGATGGGGAAAAAAAAAAGATAGTGGCCTCAAGTTGCACCAGAAGAGGTTCATGATTGGGTATTAGGAAAAAAATTATTCCTGGAAAGAGTGGTAATATATTGGAGCAGGCTGCCCAGGGAGGAGGTGGTGAAGTCACTGTCCCTGGAGGAGTTCAAGAAATGTGGAAATGTGGCACTTAAGGATATCAATCAGTGGCCATGGTGGTGGGTTAACAGTTTTGATGGTCTTTGAGATTTTTTTCCAACCTTAATGATTCAGTAACTTTTATAAAGCTCAGAGAAGGACACTTGAAGGGGTGCTCAGCATCCTTGAAGCCATATTCTGAAGCTTAACGTATTTTTATTCATTTAATTTCGAAAAGACTGGATCTACTTCTGAAATGGAATAAATGAATAGGAACAGAGAAGGAAATTGTCCTGTTTTGGACTGATGGTAGTTTTAAGAGCTTAATGTTTTCAAGCAGGATTGTTTGGGAAACCACTAGAATCTCTTACAGAAGTTGAGGGTGAAAGATCTCCTTGCTTGCAAGATCTTGTTTGATTTTTACACTGCTGTTTTTTCTTTCACAGATGTGAGTCCTGACTCTCCTGACCATTACTTGGTTGGCCATTGCATTGATGGCAGAGTCCTGTACCCAGCAACTGGGTACTTAGTGCTGGCGTGGCGAACTCTGGCACGATCTCTTGGCATGGTCATGGAACAAACAGCTGTTATGTTTGAAGAAGTTACAATCCATCAGGCAACTATCCTTCCCAAAAAGGGTAAGTAAGAGGTGCTGACACAACTGCAAAACTGTAATGAAAGGAATGGAAGGAAGTGCAAAAATACAAAAAGAAAGTGAAGAGGAACATGGGGGAAGGAATAAAAGGAAGAGTGCAACATGACTGTATGAATTCACTTCTTTGTTTAGTCAAGTAGCACATTGTATGGCCATCTCTATTCCTTGTTGTGTGGAATGAGTCTGGAAATGGTGCTGGAGGATGAAGGAAATGAATGACCTCACAGTACCATCTTCCTCAATGTTTCTTGCAGGATCAACACAGCTGGAAGTACGAATCATGCCTGCTTCTCACAGCTTTGAAGTGTCAGGGAATGGGAATTTGGCTGTGAGTGGTAAGTGAAAGAAGTGTGTGTTCGTGCCCTCAAATCCATTATGTATGGACACTGATTCTTATTCTTGCCACTGTGCCCATCAGGGAAGATCTCCCTCCTAGAAAACGATGCTCTGAAGAACTTTCATAACCAGCTGGCTGACTTTCAGAGTCAAGCAAACGTGACTGCGAAGTCTGGCCTCTTGATGGAAGATGTTTACCAAGAGCTGCATCTTCGTGGATATAACTATGGACCAACTTTTCAGGGTGTTCTGGAATGCAACAGTGAAGGTGAAAATACTTTCTGTCGAAGAAAGATCGAACACGATTACTGCGTAGTGAGGAATATTTGGTTTTTTTTTTTATTCAGTTTGTATTAATCATCCACCTAACTATGCTTCATGGAGTAACTATGTTCTTAGTGTGATAATGGAAAACAATTAAAATGGTTGACAGGGCGTTAGGAAAGCTGTTATTTCCAATGTAGGACTGATTGTTGGAGTTTACAGGGGAAGCTGGGTGCATACAGCAGGCTGTAGTTAAGCAGTAGCTTCCCACATCTACGGAATGACGAAATCACAGGCTTCCCCTTCTTCTTCTGCAGGAAGTGCAGGGAAAATTCTGTGGAATGGAAACTGGGTAACCTTCCTTGACACCCTGCTACACTTGATAGTCTTAGCAGAGACTGGGCGCAGTCTACGATTGCCCACCAGGATTCGCTCAGTGTATATTGACCCTGTGCTTCATCAGGAGCAGGTGTACCAGTACCAGGACAATGTAGAAGGTAATGTCTTCTGTTCTTGGGCTTTTAGCCATTGCTTCAAGTGCTGTGTGTGAATGTTTGACTTCCTAATAAGTAGAATGGACTGTAGGGGCCCCTCTTATTCTCCAACCTTTTCTACGGACCCCTCTGTAACAGTCTGATGTAGCACCTGCTGTTTATATGATCACCTTGAGTAATGTCCTTAGGATGTTTGATGCAAACTTACATTTATTTCCTGTCTTTCAGCTTTTGATGTTGTTGTTGACCGCTGTCTTGATAGCCTCAAAGCAGGAGGTGTTCAGATCAATGGACTTCATGCCTCGGTGGCACCACGGCGACAACAGGAGCGGATCTCTCCCACTCTGGAAAAATTCTCCTTTGTTCCCTATATTGAGAGTGACTGTTTGTCTTCCAGTACCCAGCTTCATGCCTACCTGGAGCACTGCAAAGGTAGTGTGGCGTTGGTTTGTTTTCACAACAAGGGAATCTTCCAGCCTGCTAGATTGGAGGGAAGCTGTTCATACCACTTTAACACTTAGAACATGTAAGAAATAATGTTGGTCTCTGTACAAGACTTCATGAAGAGTCCTATGTCTCTATGCTTGCTAGAAACTTAAAAGCTGCTTCTGCCTCACATACTGGTAGGATGTGAGTGGGAGTAAAGCTGACATGCATGGACATCCACCCTTCTGTATCAGTTGGTGTGTCAGATGGCAGAACCCTCCCTCTGAAAATGAAATGAGCTCCTTCATGGAGAAATCCAGTCTTAACTCCAAGTGTTGTGAAGAAAGCCTATTTCCTTTCTTTTGGCTTTCTTTTGTGTTTATTTTTCCTATGAACTGTATGGTATGTCAGGTGGCATGTCTGTTCCCATTTAGTTGTAAGTACAAGAGTATATCCAAGGAGAAAAAGTGTTTTGGTGAGACATGCAAAAGAAAGTTTGTGTTTGCCATAAGAACAGAACCGAAGAGTCTTAATCTGTTGTGAAGCCAGTAGCATAGAACAGTGCTCTTTGGATGGGGAAACATCTGCTGTGCCCCGCTCATCACCTTCTGAAGTGTAACTTTGTCAGAGTATCTTTGTCGCTGATCTCATTCAAGATGAGCTGTTTTTTATCTGTTTATAAAGCAAGAAGTCGTCTTCTGACTTCAGCATGTATGGAAGTTTAGTATTTTCCTCCACAACTGCCTAAAGCTCTCACCCATCAGAGACTTTCTGTTAGTTGGAGCCTTTCCTTGGGTAGTTTTGGTGGTTTAGATTGCCTTGGCATTAGCCTGCTTGTCTGGGGGCTGCAGCTTCTGTGTGATCTGTGATTATGAGAAGGTGCAGAAGCATGCACTGTGTCTTTGTGACTAGACTGGTGATACAAGGTGCTCTGCCTTGTGCTGCTCATCAGCTGGTATAGCAAAAGCAGGAGGGGATGCTCTCCTTGGGAAGAAGAAAAGAATCTTCTGAAAATTTGACTCCTCCTTTATTACTTTCTTCTATTCTGCAGGCCTGATCCAGAAATTACAAGCTAAGATGGCATTGCACGGAGTCAAACTAGTTATCCATGGCCTAGAAACCAAAGGGGCTGCTGCAGGATCCCCACCCGCACAGAAGGGCCTTCAGCATATCCTTACTGAAATCTGCCGTCTGGAACTGAATGGAAACCTACATTCTGAGCTGGAACAGATTGTGACTCAGGAGAAGATGCACCTCCAGGACGATCCCCTTCTCAATGGCTTGCTGGATTCTTCAGAGTTGAAGACTTGCCTGGATGTGGCAAAGGAGAACACGACCAGTCACAGGATGAAGATAGTGGAGGTTAGCTGAGAGGCTGGGGTGGGACCACAGCTGATGTTTGCAGGTCTCCCATTAACCTAATATTACTTCTATTGTTCCAATTATAATTCTGAGTACTGTTCATTTTTAATCTTGATTTCCTCTCTCCCTATCCTTTGTCTTCTTATAGGCTCTGGCAGGAAGTGGACGTCTGTTCTCTCGTGTCCAAAGTATTCTGAATACTCAGCCCCTGTTGCAGCTGGACTACATTGCCACTGACTGCACCCCTGAAACTCTTTCAAATGATGAAACAGAGCTGCACGATGCTGGAATCTCCTTTAGCCAGTGGGATCCCTCTAGCCTTCCCTCTGGAAATCTGACCAATGCTGACCTGGCAGTATGCAACTGTTCAACAAGTGTTCTGGGGAACACAGCTGAAATTATCTCTAACTTAGCAGCTGCAGTGAAAGAAGGAGGGTTTGTTTTGCTGCACACCCTTCTTAAAGAGGAAACTCTTGGAGAAATTGTCAGCTTTCTTACAAGTCCAGACCTACAGCAGAAGCACAGCTTCCTGTCTCAGGTAAATGACCTGGAAGTGCAAATACTTCCTCAGTGGTTAGTCTGGAGTCTACTGCTTGCATGCTTTATTGTGATAAATATTAAGGTGTTCCTCCAGAGAGCCTCAAAGTAAAGCAACATATAAAAGGAACACATTCAAATCCTGTGTGGGATTTGACGGTATGGTTACTACTCTGGCTTTTGAATATCTGCTTGTTGGTAAGACCATACCCTAGCCAGGGCTTTGGGATGCTTGTACTACTGCATTCAGAGGATATTTTAGGGAGGAAGGAATAGTTTAGACACAAGATAAAATAGTCTAATGCAAATCAAATACATATTTGTGCTGAGGCAGTACAAAACTGATGCCAGGATGTCAGCAAAAGGAAGAAGGTGGTGGATGGCCTGGTTTTTCATGGTGAAGTGGTTTTTGGGCGGACTCAGCATGGAGTACAGGTGGTGGCTTGTAGTTTTCATAGATTTCATTTAGTTTTTCAGTTTTCTGTTAACTGCGGTTGTACTTCCACTGACAGGCACAGTGGGAGGAGTTATTCAGCAAGGCCTCGTTGAATCTGGTTGCAATGAAGAGATCTTTCTTTGGCTCAGTTATTTTCCTGTGTCGACGGCAGTCCCCTGCCAAAACACCCATTCTTCTGCCAGTAGATGACACTCATTATAAGTGGGTTGACTCCTTAAAGGTGAGAATTCCAGTGTTTGGGATATTTGGCTTTCCAAATCTTTTCTTAACGAGATTTAATTTAGCAGTGTTATGAGGGGAGAGAAGGAGGTGATGGGAGGGAAGGAGGAAGAAGAGTTTGTTTGGTTGTTTTTGCTTGAAGTACAACTTATTCATTTCTGCCTTGAGAATACAAGGGATATTTCCTTTCTGTGATTTCATGTAAAACAATCTGGAATTTGTCCCGTAGGAGATCTTGGCTGACTCATCAGAGCAGCCTCTGTGGTTGACTGCCACCAATTGTGGGAACTCTGGAATTTTGGGTATGGTGAACTGCCTCCGCCTGGAAGCAGAGGGCCACAGAATCAGGTATGAAATTATGCCCACGAGTCACACTTGGAGATGAGATGTTTTTGATAGATTCTATTCAGGCTTGCGACAAAACAAACCAAAATGTCAACTCTTGGCCTCTAGGTGTGTGTTTGTTTCCAACCTGAGCCCTTCATCAACTGTCCCAGCCACTAGTCTTTCTTCCCTGGAGATGCAGAAGATTATTGAGAGAGATCTGGTGATGAATGTGTATCGTGATGGAAAGTGGGGTTCCTTCAGGCATCTCCCATTGCAGCAAGGTACCTTCTTTGAGGATCACTTGCAGGGCCTAGAAGAATAGTCTTTAGATGTATGAGTAGCTATTGTTTCACGTTTTTAAACTATTAATAATAAAAGGATAACTTGAAATTCTTCTGTTCCAGCTCAGACTGAGCAATAACATGCTCTGGTACCGGGAGGAGGGATAAAGTACTTAGGATATGGGTAGAATTGCAGGGTAAGAATGGGATTTGTGGAGAGCAAATAGAGGAGAGCGTAGCAATTACAAAAGGAGTTTATTCCTTCTGGAAAGTGTATGCCTGTGGCAATGTGTATAGAGTTCTTCTATTCTTCCTTCTGCAGCTCAGCCTCAGGAGCTGACAGAATATGCCTACGTAAATGTGTTGACTCGTGGAGATCTCTCTTCCCTTCGTTGGATTGTTTCCCCACTTCGACACTTCCAAACAACCAATCCAAATGTTCAGCTCTGCAAAGTCTACTATGCATCTCTCAATTTCCGGGACATTATGCTGGCAACAGGAAAGCTTTCTCCAGATGCTATCCCTGGTGGGTTAAAATGACACTGGAAGAATTCATTCATATAACTTCAGTAATTCTGATTATGCAAAATATATTGGGTTTTATTTAGCAAGAAAGTACACTAAGAGAGGAAGTATATGTCCTTAGTGTATGGTCCTGAAGTAAGGCTTTATAAATGCTACTTCAGTTATGGCCCCACTTCTCACATGGCAGAGTCACTGAGCGTTTGCTGGGAGGAAACATTATTAACCCCATTGCATAGATAGTAATTGTGAGGTGAAACATCTAGATGGAAATTCCAGTGATGGATGGATGAGATACGTGCTAAGCTGAAGCTGAGGAAGCTGGCAGTTGCAAGACATGCTTTGCTTTTATGGAAAGAAAGTGCAAGGTGTAGGATCTCCTATCTACAAAATGGAGACTGTGATCTCGTAAGGATTTGTGTAATGTCTGAAGTGGTTTTAAAGCTCTATTTAAACAAACAAAGTATAACTTACCCAAGTTACTTGATTAGGACTGGATTTCCCTTCATGACTGAGATCAGGCTGTATTTAAAACAGGTGTTCACAGAAACAAAGGTTTTGCTGTGAAGCTATTTTCCCTGCGTTTGTCCTTTCTAGTTAATGCTTATTTATTTCCAAAGAGCAACAGAAATGACTTTGGAGCAGGATATTGTAGTGAAATTTCTCAGATAAAAGCTGGAAACTAAAGCAGTATTGTCAAGGGTAGAGAGTAAGAGATTTAGTTCTTTTCTGTTATTCTTAATGAGGCATTAACTATGGTGGCTAACGATCGGTGTATATAATAAACAAATCCTAGCTCTTTATCTAAGGTTCTAGATTTCAAGGGCTATTATTGTAGGAAATTCTTGACCAAAGGATTTTAGAAGAGAAGTTTTCCTTTATAAAAGACATTTACCTTCCTGTAGGTAACTGGACGTTGCAGCAGTGCATGCTGGGCATGGAGTTCTCAGGACGGGACCTGGCTGGAAGGAGAGTGATGGGATTGCTGCCAGCAAAAGGGCTGGCGACAGTGGTGGACTGTGACAAGAGGTTTCTATGGGAAGTGCCTGAAAACTGGTAGGTTAGCTTCTGTTTTCTGTTTTATTTATGTGGATAAGCTTTGCCTTGCTGCTTGAGGCTGATGACAACCCTGGTCTGACGTGGGTAGATCTCGCTCTGGGAAATCAGACGAGCTGTGGTCTCATGAGCAGCTGTGAGATTTGGCTCAATCATCTGATTGACTGCAGCACTGTTTTTTGTGTTGTTCTGTGCAATGATTTTTCCATCTATTTCTTGTGGTTTTGGCTCTTTCTATTTTTCTATTTTCTAATTTTCTAAATTCTCTATTTCTGTATAAGCAAAGGTTTTTGGTATTGAATATGTTACTGATGAGTTAATAAAACATTCCTGCAGAAGAAAAGGCCCTTAGCACTGTATGGCCACTGTGGCAGTCAGCTCTGTGATTGAGAACCATTTATATTCTTTGGTCCATCTTGGCAGGTTAAACCTTCGTATTTCTGAAAAGCAAACTTCATCAAGGGAAGGTTTTCCAAGGCTGAATATGTCTTCTCCCCTTTGCTTTGTTTCTTAGGACTCTGGAAGAAGCAGCTTCGGTGCCTGTGGTTTATGCCACTGCTTATTATGCTTTGGTGGTTCGAGGTGGTATGAAGAAGGGGGAGAGTGTCCTCATTCACTCTGGCTCAGGAGGTGTGGGCCAAGCAGCCATTGCCATCGCCTTGAGCATGGGCTGCCGTGTTTTTGCTACTGTAGGTGAGTGTTGAGGATCTAGTCTACAACTGTAAGACTTAATCTATTTCTGGTCACTACTCTATGCTGTACATGAACAGCTTTTGTCCTAAGGTTTGACACATTGAGAGCTTGAAACCTTTGAAGCAAGTGCTCAGTGGCTGCTCAGACTGCAGATGTTTCCCTGTTGTTTTTTTTTTAATCACTGAAGAATTAACATGGGAGTATTGCCATCACTGTCATCTTATGTTTTCCTCTTCCAGGCTCTGCTGAGAAACGTGAGTATCTCCAAGCAAGGTTCCCACAGCTGGATGCTAATAGCTTTGCCAGCTCCCGAAATACAACCTTTGAGCAACACATACTGCGAGTTACCAATGGGAAAGGTTAGTTTGAGGAGTATTTTTCCTTCTTACTCAGCTATGTCGTGTGATGCAGTTGTTTTGTCTTCAGGCATTACAAGTTGGTAGAAAATGGGTAGGCTCTCAGAAGAGAGTTTCTCCAATAGTTTCTTCTTTCATTACAGGTGTCAACCTTGTGTTAAATTCCTTGGCAGAAGAGAAGCTCCAAGCCAGTTTGCGTTGTCTTGCTCAACATGGGCGCTTCTTGGAAATAGGCAAATTTGATCTATCAAACAACAGCCAGCTTGGTAAGATGGGGCTTCAGGAAATAAGTCTCCCTATGTTTAAGCAAGCAGGAAAGCACAACCTATCATAATACAGACTAATATTCAAATTGAGAAAAACATGGAGCTGCGACATTTGTTTTGTAGAAGCTGTGTGTTAAATGCATCGTTGCAAAGTTTGTTTCACTTTTATCACCAACAATTTGTGGAATGATTGTATGTACCCAATGTTGACAGCCTCACTTTTTATGGTAACTAAATTAAAATAATAATTTAGCATCAGTAAAAGTTTCCTGTGAAGAAGAGTTTGTGTAGAAGGACAGGATGTACGTGGGATTCTGGCTCCTCTATCACCTCTGACTCACCTGTCACTATTACAAAACATCCTTTTTAATATCAATTTGACCATGTCATTGCTTGTCCTGTTGACAAAATTCTTGTAGGTGGAGTTTATGTTAAGTTAGTCTACTCGTAAGAGAACAGCCTAACGAATACAGCCTTTGGAGGGTATATGCAAGAATGAGTTTTCTAGCAAGCAGTACTGCTTTGCTCCTCAGTTTTATACTGTTGACTTACACAAAAATGATTCTAAAAAAGATGGATTCTGTCTTGAAGTGGCAGCAGCACCAGGTGGTAATGATGTTGCTTTTTTCCAGGAATGGCTCTTTTCCTCAAGAATGTGGCGTTTCATGGAATCCTGCTGGATTCAATCTTTGAGGAAGGAAACCAAGAGTGGGAGGTGGTATCAGAGTTGTTGACAAAAGGCATAAAAGATGGTGTGGTAAAGCCCCTGAGAACCACAGTCTTCGGTAAAGAAGAGGTAGAAGCTGCCTTCAGGTTCATGGCACAAGGAAAACATATTGGCAAAGTTATGATCAAGGTAACAAGATAAGGATGTTGATTCCCTAATGCCTGTCATCCTCTGTAGGTGACTGTATTGGATATTTTGATCCAGTTCAACTTGAAGTTGTGTAACAGCATGGGGTTATGGCTTTTGCTGCTGACACTGTGGCATGTATAGCTGCATATGGAAAGACAGGGAATGTGTTTGTGCATCCAGTTTTAATGTGCTTTTTGATGTTTTTTGTTTGTTTTGTTATGGAAGATCCAAGAAGAGGAGAAGCAATATCCTTTAAGGTCTGAACCAGTAAAACTCTCTGCCATCTCCCGAACTTCCTGCCCACCTACCAAGTCTTACATCATCACAGGGGGCCTAGGAGGATTTGGGCTTGAGTTGGCACAGTGGCTAATTGAGAGAGGAGCACAGAAGCTTGTACTGACATCTCGATCTGGCATACGAACTGGTAAGCAAAAACCACAGAGGGTGGAGAACACATTTTCCTTTCAGTTGACCTCATTTTGTTGTTTCTCTCAATTTTTTTAGTGTTTTATCAGCAAATAAGAATGTCTTCATTATTCTTTTACCTCCCTCATGTGTACGTTCTCTCACTTCAAACAAGCTGTGACTCCTTTAATTCTAAAGGGTGAAGTATCTTTGAAGTCTGCCTCTTTTTTTCCAGCTACTTCTGTCTTCTTTTTTTATGCATCCTAAATCTATCAAACCATGTTTGCCTTTTTCTCCCTTACCCAGGATTTTTTTTTCTGCATTCTTAATTTTTAGTTTTATTCCCTTTATGAAGTCTTTATCCAGCTACATCACTGCTGTGTTCAGTGGCAGTGGCTTCGCTAAAGATGCTCTTTCCCTTAAATTGAGTGTGGTTGATCGCTTTTGCTCCTTCAGATACCTCGTGTAAAAATCTACACCCTGCTATCTGATAACACCAGAAACTTTTTTTACTCAGTTTTGAGTGGATAATTTGATTGCAGTCTCAGTGCTGAGATTTCTTATCAGTGGTAGTCTTCAGTGCTCCCTCAGTGAAATTCAGCCATAACAAAACTTATGCCTGTACAAATTTCTTTGTTTTTGCAAGTTCACAATTTGACAACTTCTGCAAATGTAGTTCAAATCCTTTTCTACCTCTCAAGTTCTGGTTGTCCTACTGTTGCCTGCTGTCTTGCTCTAATCTTGCCACTTTGTCCTGTCTTGGCATATAAATTCTTAAGTTCTCTTCAGTCATGCTCTATCATAAACAGATCACAAGGAGTGTTTATGATACTCTGAAACTTAAGTGATTTCTGTCTACCATTCAGGTTTTGTCCAGTGTTCCTCTTGTAGCTGAACTGGGAATTGTTTAGCTATTCAGTCCCTGTCTCGTCTTCCTGACTACTGTAGGAAGCAGATTAATAAAAGCCAGGTGGTTTGAATGCTTCATCCCAGATGATGATGTTTGTTTGTTAAGGCTACCAGGCTAAATGTGTTAGAGAATGGAAGGCGCTGGGAATCCAAGTGTTGGTCTCTACCAGTGATGTTGGAACTCTAGAAGGAACGCAGCTTTTGATAGAAGAGGCTTTGAAGCTCGGACCAGTTGGGGGCATCTTTAATTTGGCTGTGGTAAGTGCCAATAAGGCTTAGAAACTTGTAAGAGACAGCAGACATTGAGGTGGCTTTTACCACTTCTGTACAGTTTTAGGTTCTGTCTCTGTTTCAAATGGTGTTTTGCTTTGGCCTGAGGTAATGACTGAAGGCTTTTGGGTCTGGCCCCTTAACCTGGGAAGCAACAATATGTGACCAGCCAGCTCAGTTTTGAGTTAAAGTGAATGTTACCCGTGTCCTCTAGGGACAAGAGCCCTATATAAAGTTTACCAGTTGAAGACTGCAGTGGCAGTGCTGAAAAGAGCAGGCTTACCAATAGATATATCATGAAATACAAGAAGGCTAACATCCAGGATATGTCTGTGCTGTAAAACTAGAAAAATGCATTGTGTAGTGATATCCTCTTGTATCTGTGATAAATTTAAACAGAAACTGAGATACTGATACCATTTGTTTGTTTTAAACCCATCTGATAGGTCCTTAAAGATGCCATGATTGAAAATCAGACCCCGGAATTATTCTGGGAGGTCAACAAGCCCAAGTATTCAGGCACCCTTCATTTGGACTGGTAGGTATCTGTAGAAGGGACAGATATGAGCTGTGTTTATGGTCACTGAGTTGACCAGACTCGGCTATTTAGTCTTATAATTAGCTTTCCACAGCAACACGTGGTTTCCAGTTTTTCTGATGGGTTTCTCTGTCACCTGTTCTATCCCAAGGGTGACTCGTAAGAAGTGCCCGGACCTGGACTATTTTGTTGTATTCTCCTCTGTAAGCTGTGGAAGAGGAAATGCTGGGCAAAGTAATTATGGCTTTGCTAATTCTGCCATGGAGCGTATCTGTGAGCAGCGGCATCACGATGGGCTCCCAGGTAAGATGGCTTCATTCACTGCACAGAAGAATCTTATCCTCCCAGACATTCAGAGGAGAACCAGCTCACCGGGAATCTGTGTCTGGAGTGATGAAGGCTGTTTCCTGTTGCAGCTGTTAACCTGAGTCATTCAGATGTGAATGAAAATGGATTATTTAAATAGTACAAGAGAAATGCAGACTTCTGCTTAGCTCCCTTTTGTTGCTGCTATGTGCTTAAATTAGTTGCCTAATGTGTTCTTCATTGTGATTTCTCCTCCAGGCCTGGCAGTCCAGTGGGGAGCCATTGGTGATGTGGGCATCCTGAAGGCAATGGGAAACAGGGAGGTTGTGATTGGGGGAACCGTTCTCCAGCAAATCAGCTCCTGCCTGGAGGTGCTCGATATGTTCCTGAATCAACCTCATCCTGTTATGTCCAGTTTTGTCCTAGCAGAGAAGGTCTCTGTGAAAAGTGAAGGCGGAAGTCAACGGGATCTTGTAGAAGCTGTTGCTCATATCCTTGGTAAATGCAAAGTCTAGCAGTTGCATATTTGGTGCTCATTTTTAGAAGGGGTCTTGCTGCAGTATGCTCTGATTGGGATAGTGTTTTCAACCCACACTGGGAGGAAAACAGGGACTGATGTGCAGTACCTCAGCCTCTGATTGTTTCTAGAAACATCCTTTGCCTTAGCAGTCATGGAGATACTGCTGGTATGATTATTTCCTCAGCAGTTTGCATGAGAACCTGAGAACTGTGTGATAGGGTGTGACTCGAGGTCCATCTATTCCAGTATTTTGTGTCCAGTAGTGACCAAAAATTTGTTTCCCTCATTAAGCCATGCTGCCAGGTAGGAGAGGACTGGGCAGCAGCCAGTGACATTTTGTCCTCTCTCAGAGTGCTGGGTAGCTTGGGAAGAGGTCTAGGAAGTGAACCTGCTTCAGCCTAGAGTAATACACCTTGTCAGGTCTAGGGCTGTGCCTTCAGTTACAGCCTCCATAGGTGGAACTTCTGTAGTTGGATGTTTGAACTTCTAGATCTGAAGTGCCAGTGTTCACAGCTATGTAGCTGTGACTCATATATTGCCTGTCATAAAGCTGTGCACATTTAACACACAATCTAAATAGTAAATCAGAGGTGGATTGTAGAAGAGGTGATTTTTGAAAGCATTAGGTGACCTTGAATAGTAAATTCTGCCCTGTAGCTGTGCTATATTCGTGTTCAAGGAAAAAGTGAAAAGCTGAGAAGATTGCTTTAGAGAGATCTAGAGCTCAAGTCTTTTGTGTGCTGTTGTATCCTCAGGTGTTCGTGACGTGAGCAGTCTGAATGCTGAGAGCTCCCTAGCAGACTTGGGCCTGGATTCCTTGATGGGTGTGGAGGTGCGCCAGACGCTGGAGAGAGACTACGACATCGTAATGACCATGAGGGAGATCCGACTCCTCACCATCAACAAACTGCGTGAACTGTCCTCCAAGACTGGGACAGCAGAGGGTATGGTGTCTGGATTAGGGTTGCTACCCATCAGCTGAGTCCAAACAACTGTGCTCTGAACCTGTTGCTTTCATCTCTGGTGACATAAGCCTTTATCAAATCGTGAAATAGTATCTGATTATAGCTGAAAGGCTTTTTTATATGGCAAACGTTGTGCTAAAATATGGTGACATTAAGTTAGGCCCATTGGTTCCAGGGAAGGAGTATAAGAAAGGCTATGAAAGCTGTTGTGCTGCCTGGATAGGATCTGTCTGCATGAGTATTCTTACACAGCTGTGTGCAGGATGTGATTTGAGACCTTCTGCTTTTTTGTAGAGTAGTGGCCATAATGTTATGTTTACTGCAGCCAAAAGCATGGACAGCTGCCATAGAGCAACTGACAGTGCCTTGATTTAGTGAGCCAGTGGGCTAATCCAGAGCAGTTCTCAGCACCTCTTTTAGGGCTATTGCTACATGACCAAGTCTCTGATCCTGTACCTAACTGTGTTTGTCTGCTGTGCTTTTCTTCAAAGAGCTGAAGCCATCACAAGTGTTGAAGACAGGCCCAGGTGAGCCTCCAAAACTGGATTTGAACAACTTGCTGGTGAATCCAGAAGGGCCAACGATTACCCGTCTCAATGAAGTTCAGAGCACAGAACGCCCTCTTTTCCTTGTTCACCCCATTGAGGGATCCATTGCAGTCTTCTATACTCTTGCCTCCAAACTTCATATGCCCTGCTATGGACTCCAGTGCACAAAAGGTATTTCACTTCTTCAGCATCTTGACTTTGTAAATCCAACAGTCTGAACTTCAGTTACTTCATAGAGGGAGTTTTGTTTCTAGACCCTTAAATGCAGAAGACCAAACCATCAGTGCCTGCAATCCATACAGTGTTGTGGCAAACAGCCCCAGGTAATGAGAAGTGTTAGGTTAGACTGAAGAGCTTATGTATGGGGAAAATGGAACAATTAAATGTTGCACTGAGTAACTTCCAGCAGATAAGCATTTGGGAGAGAAACAATGCATGGCCTTCTACCTTTTGCAGACTGGAAGCAGAACTGTTACCTGTCTAAAAGGAAAGTTGCTTACAATAATTTAGAAGCTTACTTCTAAAATAGCATGGATGTTTCTGATAAAGTTGTTCTGAGCTCTTGAGAATGCAGCTGTCACTCCTAGTGCCTGTTTCACCTGACTCTAACTTGCTTTCATGTTCTAGCTGCTCCCTTGGACAGCATACAGAGCCTGGCATCCTATTATATTGACTGTATGAAGCAGATACAGCCTGAAGGACCTTATCGCATTGCTGGATACTCTTTTGGTGCCTGCGTAGCCTTTGAAATGTGCTCCCAGCTGCAAGCACAACAAAATGCTTCCCATGCACTCAACAGTTTATTCCTCTTTGATGGGTCTCATTCCTTTGTGGCAGCATACACTCAGGTACAAAATACAGTCTTCTATCTGGGGAGCATTCTGTGCCATCAGGGAGGATGGGATGCTTGCTGTGAGCTTACTATTGTAGATATGAGCCATCTGAAAAGCTAAGACTTTTCTTGCCAGGGGAGATGGGACAGAGATGTAGGTAGTGGGCACTTAAGGATCACTTGAGGGTTGGAAGCGTATGGGGGAGTGTTCTTTGTGAACTGGCTAGGGCTGGCCCACACATTCTGCTTTTGCCATTGTAAATAGTAATATTAATGTCTTCTGGAAGACGTTTTGAGCCTCCAAGACAAGATCCTGAAGTAGATGTGCTGGAAAACCCTCCTTAGGTCTTCCTTTCCATTTTCATTATGCTTTCCAGAGGATCCTGGGTTTTGGGCAGTTGCTACCTGTTAGATGTGGTTTCTAATCTGTCCTCAAGATACCTTATCCAAGGCTTAGTTTCTATTTTTATTTATTTTCCTCCCCCCACCTCCCCCTCCTCTTTTCTGGTTCTTTATTCTGGAATGGTTTTTATCTAACACTCAAGCTCAGGTGTATCCCTCTCACAGCAGTGTTTTCCTTTTCTCTTTTTCAGAGCTACAGAGCAAAGCTGACCCAAGGAAATGAGGCTGCGTTGGAGACAGAAGCACTGTGTGCCTTTGTTCAGCAGTTTACAGGCATTGAATACAATAAGGTAATTCTTATATTGCACAGGAAGGGTGCGGTTGTGGGTGGTGGTTTTTTATGTGTTTAGTGTAGATTAATTCCCAGATATTGAGACTAAAGGGGAATTTGTTTTAACATTTCCAGTTGTTGGAGATTCTTCTGCCCTTGGAAGATCTGGAGGCTCGTGTCAATGCTGCTGCAGACCTTATAACTCAGATTCATAAAAACATCAACCGTGAAGCACTCAGCTTTGCTGCTGCTTCCTTTTACCATAAGCTGAAGGCTGCTGACAAGTATATACCAGAATCCAAGTATCATGGGAACGTGACACTGATGCGGGCAAAGACTCACAATGAGTATGAAGAAGGTCTGGGTGGAGACTACAGACTCTCAGAGGTCAGTGTGAGATCTGTTGGTGACTGATGAGGGTCCCCTGGTAGGTGGGGGGAATAAAGGAAAAGCATGGGAAGCATTCTTAGGGAGAGAAGAAGAATGAAACTGAAGTTAAAGAAGTAACTGTTCTGCAGCTATAACACTCTGATAAGAATTAAGTTTCCAGAAACTACTAAGTTGATGGTTTCCATGCATTTTCTTTCTGAGCAGGGAGGGCCAAGGGAAGGTTTAGCCTCTGTACTGGATAATCTGTTTTCTGTAGCTAATTCTTATGGCTCCCTAAGTAGATTTTGGATAAGAAAGATGTTAAAGGAGTGTAACTTGACAAAAGTAACTTTGAGTCTTTGATGTTTGAGTGTGGACCCCAAAAGTTTGTTCACTGCATGAGTGCAGGCTTAAAAGAATGAATACAAGCCCTCTGACAACAGAGGCAGCTTTTCTTGGTTACATTTTGTGGGCCATATGATAATCTGTGGGAATCCTGTGGGTCTAAAAAAAACCAACAAGTTGTCTGGACTACAGGCCAACAAGGTCACTGTTCTATAGCTCCTGTTTAGATAAAAGGGGAAGTGTCTTGCATTCCTTTTTCTTGTTGTCTGCAGTAAGGAGTTTTCTAAATTACATTTGCTATATTGGCATCTCCCACCCCTTCTGACTTCAGACTTGCATTTACTCTTGCTTCCAAGCTAGCCTGAATGTGAGAAAAGTTCTATAATGCCCCTAGAGGAAGAGGTATGGTGGTGGGAGGAAGACAGATGGAGGGTTATTTGGTTTTCTTAAGGGCACGTAGGTATCTATTAATAGATAAAGTAGGTAAATTATTCTGTTAGTATCATGTTGGTGATGTTTTCCTGCCCAGCTTATGTGTGAGTGGATCACCTATCAAACTACAGTGCTCACATGGGTGTCCAACCTTTTGGCTTGCCTGGGCTGCATTGAGTGAAGAGGAATTGTCTTGGGCTGTATATAAAATGTATATAACATAGTTAATGTATAGAAGTAACAAAACTTTTTTTTAATTAACACATTAAAATAAAGAGGGCAATGAAAACAAAACTCGTGGGTTGGGCACAAATACTGTAAAACATCTATAAAAATGTATCTGGTTGTGTTTTTTCAGAAACATTTGTTAAAGATGGTGTAAAATATGAGTAACTCAGGCTGACAGACCTGAAGCAGCTGCAGGGCTAGCTGGTTTTAAATTGAGAATGTGTTCTGTGTCTGTGCAGGTATGCGATGGAAAAGTATCAGTCCACATCATTGAAGGAGATCACCGCACCTTATTGGAGGGAGATGGTGTTGAATCAATCATTGGGATCATCCATGGCTCACTGGCAGAGCCACGTGTCAGTGTCAGAGAAGGTTAACTTCTGCTCACTTACTGTCAGTGGTGAAGAAAATGCCAACAACATTCCTAGTTATGACAGACCCCAAGGAACTCTTCCTGTTGAACAACATCTCATCTGCTCTGCTGCCAGAGCTGGGAAGGCCAGCTGAACTTGATTGGTCTCTTTGTTTCCTCTCTCACTCAGTCATCTTTCCTAACTTTCACGTGTTCTCTCTCTCTCCTCTTCCCTTCCTATGCTTTGTCTATTTCCCCAGTATCCCTGCCCGTGTTACTGCGGTGCTGTGACTGTCACTGTGCACTGCTGTGGGGGTTCCCCGACGATGGTGGCTTCCTACAGCTTTGGCAGTATGAAAAACAAATTTAGGAGTAGACTTCTCGTGCTCTATATTGTTTTGTCTTAACAGTATTCCAAAGGGTAAGTGATAGCACTTGTTGACCAAGCCCAGTGAGCAGAGAGGGGAACTGCAGCTGATTTCGGAGATACCTGTTGTCTGTGAAGAATCTGTCTGTAGTGAGGTCAGAAAGAGAATTCCATTGAGGCTTTTGTAACTATATTTTTTTAATTTGATATAGTCTAAGTATTTATTGTGTCAAATCAGAGACTTCTTGCTTGGTTTTAATTTATCGTGGGTATCAGAAAAGGAAACATCCGTTTTGGAGGGATAGGTTTATTCTACAAGGGGAGGTTGCCCATTTGTTAAACCAAAGTGCATCTATGGAACAGCCCATTTCTTTTTTTTTAGTTGATTTTTTTGTTTGTGTTTCATTTTTTGTTGTTTGTTTTTTGTGGCGTTTTGTTAATTTTGATTAGTGATTTTTCTGTGTGTGGTTTTTCTTTCACCCCCCCCCCCCCCCACCCTGCCTTGTTCAGAAGGGTGGAAGTGAAGGTCCTTGCCATCACCCACCCTTGTGGGGAGAGAGGCGTGGAGGGCAGGATGGATGGTTCAACAGATGCCACTGTATTGAACAGCCTTAACTTGGGCTGATACAAGCAGGCAGAGCTGTCCCTAGGTATGTACTTAGTTTATATCTCTGCAAGGTTCTGTGCTTTGCATTACCAGAAACACAGTAAAGCATTACGGCTATTGCTTCACCTTTGTTCCTTCCCACCTCCAGTTGCTCCATCCAACCAGGCATTTGGAATGTCAGGGGGAATAGAGTTCTCCATTGGTCACGGTATAAATCCTCCTACCCTTGCTCTCCCATAACCAAAGTTCATGCAAACATAGAAGCATCTACCCAGTACCCCAGTGTATTTTATGTAGCATAGGGCTTGCTTAAGCCTTGAGTATGCATTTTCCTCTGGCAGTGAGACTGGAGATCCCACATAAGTTAGCTAAGTAAAAGTTTGATGGCATGATTTTAAGATACAGTACCTTTTTAAAGGAAACTTGCATAAAATTCAATTTAAAAATGACTGACTTTTGCTATGCTGGATCTGTCTTTTCCAAAATCAGTAAATCCTTGCTACGCCTATGATACAGAGGAGACCTGAATAGCAATGAAGTACCAACCAGGAGGCATTCCACTGCCTCTCAGAACTTCTGTAAACCCCTGTTCTTTCTGTATTCATCCCCTAGTGAAGCATCCTGTGAGTTCAGGAGCATTCCAGTGAGAGGAACAGCTGGTTCCTCGTGGCAGGTTCTGACCTAGCGTCTCTTGCTTATACAACCCTCTGTGGAGAGTGGCTGGGTTAACTGGTTTTAGTTTTATAAAGTATTTCTTTTGTGAAATCTGAAATACAAACAACATAATGTCAGCTTAAAGCATTTCTAGAATTAAGTTTTGTTTTTTACTTTTTTTTTTTTTAATCAGAAGAGTGTCTTTTCCTCTTTGGCTTTCCTAGAATTAAACAGAATTGATCACTGGTTGGCTTTTTGTCTCATTCTCTACTATTACCTTCTTAATCCTCAAGTTTCATTTGGAATCTCTCATTTCTTGATATAAAGCCAAGACTGCTGCTAAGATATCTGGTTGGAGTCTGTAGAAATAACATTAAGAAAGAAGAACTGAGATAATCCTGGAGCACGGCTTCTCATCGCCATGCTTTTTGGTACCTTAGATGCAACCAAATGACATGCATACCCAAAAGATTGAAGTGGAAACTCTGAAAAATTCTGATTCTGGCTCCACTGTTGTGGTTTTGTACAAGTGGTTCGTGTTACCGCCTCAGTTTCCCCATCTGTAAAATGGGACTAATAGCATCTACCTCAAGGTCGTTGAGAGTGCTAAGCAGGCAGTGGGAATACATGCTATTAACCTGTGAGGGACGGTGGTCAGGCGTAAGGAGGCAGGCAGTGTGTGCAGGGAGGTGCCTTACAGCTGCAAAGAATGTGACACTGAAAAGTAGCTATAGGGACTGGGCATACATGCATAACAGGGGACTTCATTGCATCTACTGTGCGCTATCCGTGCACATCCTAGCATATGACACCACATTAAATAAAACAACCAGGGACCAGTATCTTTTTCTTTGCGTTTTTTCTTCTTTTTTTTTTTTTGTTCTGTTTACCTTCTTGTTTTACTACTGGCAGCTGTAGTGAGCCCGAAAAGAGGGAAAGAATCCTCTCTGCCTTGGTTGTACTGAACAGCCAGAAGGAAAAAGAGTGCTTAAAGCTTCTAACAAAACAGGTACAGTAGTTCTGCACTAAAATGAAGTGTTAACGATTCTGACCCAGCATCTCAGCTCTGAAGGAAGGCGGTGCAGTTCTGAATGGGCTGTGTGGAGGGATGGAGGACTAATGCTGTTGCAGCTGTCCAATCAAGAGTTGTACAAGTTCTCTGTATAAACATAACTGTGCATGGTCTCTTCTAGGCAAAGCTTGAGGATACTGGTTTAGTCATAGAAATTCCTCAAGAATTACTTATAGCCTCTATGCTCTCAATGTTCTTGTGGTTGTTATTTGAAAGGCAGGAGGTTGTTGTTTTGTTTTGTTTTCCCCCTAATTGTCTAATAATGAGCTGCTGCCCTGTAACCCATTATGTAACTGGCTGCTGAATACAGTGTGCCAAAAATAAAAACCTTATTAGCGCTGGTACTGCTCGTTATTTCTCAGTGTGGGTAGAACAATAGCAGCATCATGCAGAATCAAAGAGAGGCACTTGTGCTGAGAGGTCAAAGGTAGGAGTCCTTCACATTTACCCTTTGTTGTGGAAACTGAAGCGGGGGTCTCCTGTCAACTGCTACTCCCATTCCATCCTCCTCTTCAGCATCTTCTCTGCTCTCCTGTGCCCCTGCCCTGCTCTGTCGTCTGACTTAGGCTCAGAAAAAACACATGTTGCTGTTACAAAATGGTGGGCAGTAAGCCTGAAATCTGCAGCGTAGCCTAACACTAAGCAAAAAGCACCAGAGCTATTACTGTGCCTTTGTGTTTTCAGCTTCCCAAGGGGAAAGAAGTAATCCTCCTTAGCCAGAGAAAGCAACTTTAAAAAGTAAAAATGGTTTCTCCTGCAGTTGGTTTAGTAAGATCAGGCAACCAGCATGGCTCCCCTGAGGGCAGATCCTGCCTGACTAACCCTGTGGCTTTCCATTATCATGGAAATAACTGAAATAACTGTGTCAGGGGACAAGGGAAGGGCCACTGGTGTGTGGACTTCAGTAAGGCCTTTGACATAGCCTCCCACAATGTCCTTCTCTCCAAACTGGGAAGATAGGGATTTGATGGGTGAACTGGTTGTGAAATTGTACACAGAGTCCATGCCCTGATGTCCAGATGGAGTTTGGTGAGCAGTGGTGTCCCTCAGGGGTCAGTAATGGGACCAGCATACTTTAATGTCCTCGGTGACATCGACAGTGGCATCAAGTGCACCCTCAGCAGTTGGTGGATGACACCCAGCCGTGTGGTGTGGTCAGCGTGCCCAAGGGATGGGGCATCCAGAGGGACCTGAACAGGCTCAGCTGTGGACCCAAGGAAACTTCATGAGGTAAAACAAAGCTGAGTGCAAGGCAGCCCCTGCTGTCAGCACAAACTGGGGGTGTAAGGACAGAACACAGCTCTGCTCTGTGCTCTGAGACCTCCCAGGAGCACTGTGTGTGGGTGTGGAGTCCTCAGTATGGGGGAGACATGGAGCTGTTGTCCACAGCCAGAGGAGGGCTTCAGAAATGCTCCCAGGGATGGAACGGCCCTATGAGGACAGGCTGAGGGCTGGGACTGTGCAGCCTGGAGAAGGGAGGGCTATGGGGAGAGCTGAGAGCGGCCTTCAGTTCCTAAAGGGGCTGTAAGATGGGCGCAGGCTCTTTAGCAGGGTCTGTTGGGATGGGATGGGGGAAATGATTTCAGAATAAAAGAAGGGAGGTTTAGTTTGGATACAAGGAAGAAGTTTTAACTATGGGCAGTGAGGCAGTGGCGCGGATTGCCCAGAGAGGCGGTGCTGCCCCATCCCTGCAGACAGCCGAGGTCAGGGGATGGGCTGTGAGCACTGCTGGAGCTGTGGGTGTCCCTGCTCAGTGCAGGGCTGGCACCAGATGGCCTTTAGGGTCCCTTCCAGCTCCAACCATCCCGTGATTCTAAGTAGCATGAGGGGAAAGGGAAGGTTAGAGAGGCTGCCTAGGTCAGATAGCAGAGCTGGTTGATTGCTTCGGCCTCTGACAGGCAGTGGGGGGGAGGGTGGGAAGGAAGACCGTAGGTGGAAGAATCCCTCGCGGACTCCTCCGTGGGACGTGTGCCGAAGGGCTGAGGGGCTCCGTGCAGCCGCAGGACGGCGCTCCCCGCTCTGCCCCCGGCCCCGTCCGCGCGCGGTCCCCGTCAGCGGCGCTGCGGTTTCCGGAGGGGACGACGCGCGGCGGCACCGCGGGAGCGGCCGGAGGGAGATGGCGGTTGCACCGTCCGGCCGCCGCGCTGCCCTGCCCGGGCCGAGCCTGCGGGCTTCAGGCGGCGGCTGCGGGCCCCGCGGCGGGGTGCGGCGAGAGGGAGATGCCGAAGCTGCGCGGGGAGGCGTTCTGGAGGGAGACGCTGCGCGGCGCCCACTACGTGGTGGCTCCCATGGTGGACCAGAGCGAGCTGGCCTGGAGGCTGCTGAGCCGCCGGCACGGCGCCCAGCTCTGCTACACGCCGATGCTGCACGCCCAGGTCTTCCTGAGGGACGCCAACTACCGCCGCGAGAACCTCTACGGCGAGGCCTGTCCCGAGGACCGCCCGCTCATCGTGCAGGTGGGCGCCGCGCGGGGCAGCGCTCCAGGCGGGGGGGGACCGAGCGTTCCTACGGGCTGATGGCGGCGGTAGGGCCGCGGGGATGGCTTTGGAAGGACGGAGGGGAGATTTGGGTCAGGTGTGAGGGGGAGATTCTGTGCTCGGAGGGCGGTGAGGCCGTGGCGCTGCGCACAGCTGTGGTGCCCCATCCCTGGAGGTGCCGTGGATGGGCCCTGGGCAGCCCGAGCTGTGGGCACACGGCCCTCGGTAGGGGTGGAGCTCGATGACCTTTAAGGTCCCCTCCGACCTGAGCCGTTCTGTGATCCCGTAGCTGCTGGTGGCATTCAGGCCTCTGCCCCTCGCCCTGCAGCCCTTGCTTCTGCCCCGCCTGGTTCCGCGGGGAGGAGCGCCGGGTTCTCTCTCAAACCTCGAGCTCAGTGCTGGGCTGTAGTACAAGAGACAGAAAAGCGAACGCAAGGAAGAGAGGACATGCTTCAAAGCTTTCTGTGTTTTGTAGAGTCACAGAATCACAGGATGGCTTGGGTTGGAAGGGACCTCAAGGATCATGAAGCTCCAACCCCCCGCTGCAGGCAGAGCTGCCAACCTCCATACTTAATACCAGCCTAGGCTGCCCAGGGCCCCATCCAACCTGGCCTTGAACACCACCAAAGACGGGGCATCCGCAGCCTCTCTGAGCAGCTGTTCCAGCACTTCACTGCTCTCACAGTAAAGAACTTCCCCTAGATATCCAACCTAAATCTTCTCTCCTTCAACTTAAAACCATTTCCCCTTGTCCTGCTGTTATCTACCCTTTCAGACAGTTGACTCCCCTCCTGTTTGTAGACTCCCTTTAGGTACTGAAAGGCTGCAATGAGGTCACCCTGCAGCCTTCTCTTCTCCAGGCTGAACAAGCCCAGCTCCTTCAGCCTGTCCTCGTAGGGGAGGTGCTCCAGCCCCCTGATCATCTCTGTGGCCCTTCTCTGGACCCTCTCCAACAGCTCCCTGTCTTATCTTTTACTGGGGGGCCCAGACCTGGGTGCAGTACTCCAGATGGGACCTTGTTTCTGCTTCTTGAGTATTGCGCTACGTTCAGCAATAGAGAGGGGCCTGTGGGGCTGCAGCACAGCACAGGGAAGGATGGGCAGCTCAAGCCGGGCGGTTCTCACGTACAGAGCAGCAAAATGGATGAGGAGGACTCTGCTGCAGAAGGGGATCGTCTTCCCTGGCTGTGGGAAGGCCGTAAAAGTCTGACTGATGTTGGCGCTGAGCTGTGCTGGTAGGGGTGAGGGAAGGGCTGTGCCCCACTGGGCACAGAGAAGCTCCTGGGACAGCAGGCACAGCCCCAGTGCCACAGCTCTCCCATGAAACAGCCTCAGGTTGACCTCATTGTTCTGAGTAAATTGATGTGCAGTATCAATAAAGCTGGAATTACCTCCGGATCCTGAGACCCACAGGTAGCTCCTTTCTTCAACTCTGGATGTGCTCCTATAATAACACTGTTTGCTCCACAGCAGATATGAAGGGCTGTCCCCTTCTACCATATGTGAAAGACTCTGCAAATATTTCTTTGCCTCTTCAGTGCTCACCTTTTTTCATTTTTTTGTTAGGAGGTTGAGGGTCTTCAGCTGATCAGTGTCACCGATCCGTTCATTTGGAACCATTCGAGTTGAGAAATGACAGTAGAACTGTGCCCGTTTTCTGTAGCAGTGGGTTGCTTTGACAGCATGTCGTGATCTGTTGACAGTACGTGGGAAAAAAAGCTATTGCCTGCTTATTCTGCTTGTCTTTGTCTCCTTCCCAGTTCTGTGCCAATGATCCTGAGGTATTTGTCCAAGCGGCGCTGTTGGCTCAGGATTATTGTGATGCCATAGACCTGAATCTGGGTTGCCCCCAGATGATTGCAAAGAGAGGTATGTGCAAATTTGAACCTGGGGTAAACAAAGATGTGGCGTGTATTGAATATGTGCTTTGGCAGCAGGGCATTAAGATGACAGAATTAAGACTTGGTGGGGGTGGCATCAGTACTGTTGAAATCAGACTTAATTACGCCCACTGTAACAAATACGGCTTTGTAGTACCTGAGCAAGATTAGGGATACTAATAATTCCTATTTCTCTTGAACGATAGCTCTGTCTAGAATGTCCTTCAAAAAAGCCTTTTTTTGGAGGAGCTTGATTTATTTATTTATCTTTCCCAATTTCAGTTGATCAGAGAGCTTACATTCACAAAAGTACACTTAAAAGCACCACTCAGCATGCCCCATTTCCTTGATGCTTGCACAGAGTTAATTCACGGTGGCATATAGAGAATAAAACCTGCTGAACCTTTAATGGTGTTGCAAACATAAGCTGTGTTTCAAACACCAGAACCTGTGATTGAAGACTTGGGATTCTGAGGATAGGTTTGTTCTGCTTCTGTCAGCGAGTGCCTGGATCTTTGTGTATGTGTAAGTCAGAACCTTCTGCACGAGTCGTTTGATGCTGTTTTGTTACAGGTCACTATGGAGCATTTCTGCAAGAGGAATGGGATCTTCTTCAGAGAATGAGTAAGTTTCTAGAGGGGCTTACTTTGAGAGGGAATAGGTTGAACTCAGGAGTAAGGGGAGGCATAGGGAGGAAGGGGTGCAGTGTGTCCGTCTGGGAAGGGCTGCACTTTGTGGCACTTTGTGATACCCCACTCACAGCTCACCCTACAACTGCTGAAGGACCTCAGAAACCTTTCACCTGAAGAGAGTCACTGAAGTCCCAGTCTGGTGATGGCTTGGTGGCTCCCCAGCTGCTAAAAGCAGAGCACCCAGCATGTTACCAGGGAGAGCATTTCTGTCTTGAGCCCCCATTGCCCTTTTCTGATCAGCTCTTTGTGAATCTTCTCTTTCTGCCCACACCTTACCAAGTTATTCCTCTCTTCTCCTAATTTGTGTAATATGCCCTCAGGGGTATTGGTAGCAGTCATGAACAGTACTGTATATTTTTGTTTCTTTTAGGGAACACACTGGGAACTACTTTCTTGTTAAGGAAGGTTTCGTTCCTTGTGTAGAGCCAAGAATGTTCCTTCTCCTTGCTTCAAAGCCAGTGTCTGAACTGCAGAGTTATAGAATGTTATTTCTGTGGTGTTCCCTGTGGTGCAGGGAATCTTGGATTGTGTTCAGCAAAAGACACTGCGGAGTACTTAGACAGTGCTTCTACCCAATGTGTCATGTGGTCATTGGGGCACTTCTCTTAGTGAGAGCTGTAAGCCAGCAGAGCCTTGAGGTGAGAACAGCACACAGCTCATTTGGTTTGGAAGAGAGTTGCCTAGTGAGGTTATTCTGTGCAAGACGGGCAAAGCTCTGCTGCTTCTTCTTCCTGCTCCACACAGTGCTGTTTTCTGCTTGGATCTCTATACACCTCACTTGCTTCTTCATTAGAACTTCTAGGATTTGGATTAGAAGAAAACTACAGGGAACTGCAGGCTGGTGAGTCTCACCTCTGTGCCTGGGAAGATCATGGAACAGATCCTCCTGGATGACATGCTCGATCACATGAGGAATGAGTGTGTGATCCGAGACAGCCAGCACGGCTTCACCAGGGGAAGGTCATGCTTAACCAATCTGGTGGCCTTCTGTGATGGAGTGACGGTGTTGGTGGATGAGGGGAAGGCAACCGATGTCATTTACCTGGACTTGACCAAGGCCTTTGACGTGGTCCCCCACCACATCCTTATCTCCAAATTGGAGGGATGTGGATTTGATGGGTGGACCACTCATTGGATAAGAAGCTGGTTGAAAGGCCGCAGACAGAGGGTGGTGACCAATGGCTCTATGTCCAGGTGGAGGCTGATAACGAGCGGAGTCCCCCAGGGGTCTGTCCTGGGACCGGTGCTCTTTAACATCTTTATCAATGACATTGACAATGGAATTGAGTGCACCCTTAGCAAGTTTGCTGACGACACCAAACTGAGTGGTGCAGTTGACACGGAGGAAGGAAGGGATGCCATTCAGAGGGACCTTGACAGACTTGAAAGGTGGGCCCGGGTGGACCTAATGAGGTTCAACACGGCAAAGTGCAGGGTTTTGCACTTGGGCCGGAGGAACCCCAGGCATCTATACAGACTGGAAGGAGCAGTCCTTGAGAGCAGCTCTGCAGAGAAGGACCTGGGGGTCCTGATGGATAACAAACTTAACATGAGCCAGCAGTGTGCTCTTGCAGCTCAGAAAGCAAATGGTATCCTGGGCTCCATCATGAGAGGGGTGGCCAGCAGGGACAGGCAGCTGATTGTCCCTCTCTACTCTGCTCTTGTGAGGCCCCATCTGGAGTACTGTGTCCAGGTATGGAGCCCCCAGTACAAGAAAGACAAAGAGCTGTTGGAGAGGATCCAGAGAAGGGCCACAGAGATGATCAGGGGGCTGGAGCACCTCCCCTACAAGGACAGGCTGAGGGAGCTGGGCTTATTCAGCCTGGAGAAGAGAAGGCTGCAGGGTGACCTCATTACAGCCTTTCAGTACCTGAAGGGAGCCTATAAACAGGAAGGGAGTAAACTCTTTGAAAGGGTAGATAACAGCAGGACGAGGGGGAACAGTTTTAAGTTGAGAGAGGGAAGATTTAGGTTGGATGTTAGGGGGAAGTTCTTTACCAGGAGAGTGGTGAGGTGCTGGAACAGCTGCCCAGAGAGGCTGTGGATGCCCCGTCCATCCCTGGAGGTGTTCAAGGCTGGGTTGGATGACCTCTGTGGTAAGGATTGCAAAGGACATTGCTGATGGTTTAAGCTGCCAGAGCTGTGTGATGTGGTATCTTTTGGCTTTTTCTACATCACACACAGTGTCTGATCTTCCCACAGCGTTGTGCAGCCCACTGACTCACTGCCTTTTCCATCTCTCCTAGTTCTGCTGGCCAACGAGAAGCTCTCTGTTCCCATCACGTGCAAAATCCGTGTTTTCCCAGAGATTGACAAGACAGTGAAATACGCACAGATGCTGGAGAGGGCTGGCTGCCAGGTGAGGAGGCTGCTGCTCCCTGCCCTTGGGCATTGGGCACAGCTCTGTGTGCAGAGTCTCATGATCCTGGCGTGCTGTGGAGATGGATAGGCTGCCTTGTTTTACGGACAGGAAGAATGGGGTGCAATGCGTTGGCATTTGTAGATGGCATACTGGGTTGCTAGTATGATAGGAAACTTGATTTCAGAGTCTCTCTTGGAATCACTACACAGTGTGTCATCTTTCCTTGTGGGTCAGCATCTCCATCTGACACAGAGCTGCAGGAGGCAGTGTTGAATGCATGAGATCCACAGGGCTACCAGAAATCAAACAAAATACAGTAAGGCCACCACCAATTAAAAAATAGGCTGACTGTCCAGGATCCAAGTTAAATTAGAGGAGATGGTCTGTGGTGAGAGGCAGTATTCCCAGTACTCCCAGTACTTGGGCCTTCTGCTGAGGGGCAGGCCAGATCAGCCTATCATCAGTAGGAGCCAATGCAATGGGAAATCTTTAGGTTTTCCCTAGATCTGCTCTGTGGCATGACAAGATCATGAAGTCAAACAAAGCCCAGGACTGTGCCAGAGCAGGTGACCCAGTGATACCCTTCTGTTACACCAGCATCCTTGCACTTCTTAAAGAGCCCTGGGAACTCAGTAGTGTTTGTGAAGTGTGTTGGATTCAGGGCAGTCTTTTGTCAGTGGATTTGTTGCAGTGGTTCATACACTTAAGAAGTAAATGGGACTTTGTGTTCCAGCTGCTGACAGTCCATGGCCGTACAAAAGAGCAGAAGGGACCCCTTGCTGGCGTGGCATCCTGGGAGCACATTCAAGCTGTCAGGTTAGTGAGCAATACCCATTTTAGTAGCAGGTAGATTTTAAGCTCTGCATGCAATGGCACTGAAGTGTCTGTTTGTGTGACAGGAGTAGAAGTTCTGGATTAACTCCACCCTGTCCTAATTCTCAGTGTTATACGTCTGGTTTATTCACTGATACAGAAAAGCTGTGAGCATTCCTGTGTTTGCAAATGGAAACATCCAGTGTCTCAGTGATGTGGAAGAGTGTATCCGTAAGACAGGAGTGCACGGTGTCATGAGTGCAGGTAAAGAGCTTTTACTGTTAATAGATGAGGACACAAAGTGTTTCTTACTCTCCATATACATTTATATAAAGCCTACATTGGGCTGATGTGTGGTGAACAACTTTGATGGGAAGCTGTGTGGCCTTTCTCTCCCCATTGGGCCATTTCTCCCCAGGATCAGGAATCACTTCACAGTAAGAATTGTTGTGTTGAACTTGCAGTACCACTCAGTGGACGGCTCACATCTAATTACTTGGCAAAAACTCTCCTGTGGCCCTGGAATGTTCTTGTGGCATCTGTTAATTGGTGAATACTCAGCACTCACACATCTAAAGCAGTGGAACATATTGCCAGGGACACTGCAGAATCTTGTTTTTGAGAAAGCAGTGGTTAACAAAGGTTTGTCACACTAGTTGAGCATGTAAGAAGCCCTGTTTGCATATTTAAGCCAAACAAATGAGACTGTAAACTTAACATACGACACTCATTGTCTAAATATTCAACCATTGGCATTGATTTGTTTTTATTTTTATTTTTTACTTTTTGTGGGGAGATTTTAATTAGTTATGAGCTATTGCACTGAATTACAAACTATGTATAAAGTATTGTGAGGTCAGGCTAGCACTTCTGGAGCCTCTGTTCTTTGTGAATATCTGTGGCTGGCTGCTACAAGCTGGTCAAACTGCAGAGCCTGGATTTTGTTGTCTGTTTCAATCCTGAAATGAAACTGTGTTTCTTTTCATTTCCTAGAAGGTAATCTTCATAACCCAGCTTTATTTGAGGGACGGAACCCATTGGTGTGGGAGATGGCTGAGGAGTATCTGGAGATAGTGCAGAAATACCCCTGTCCATTGTCTTATGTCAGGGCTCATCTCTTCAAGCTCTGGCATCACACGTGAGTATCTCCAGGACACTCCTCATGTTTTCTGGGCTCATTCTGCTTAGCAGGTGTTCAACTTTTCTATACAAGAATTTGTTTGACCGGGGTTAGTGTCTTGTAAGGTTTTCTTTCTTGAACCTTCCTGGAGAGAAAGTGGGCTGAAGCCTTCAGCCTTCACTGCAGTAAAACAGGGCTTGGGGAATGAAGGAGTTACTAGGAGATAAATTAGGCTGTGAGATCAGAGCCCATAGGCTGCAGTGTGGCAGTGGTCTCTATGCATTCATGCACTTCATGGCAAACGTGAACTACCTGCCTCATTCACTGTGCAGAAAGCTGTCTTGCATTTATGGTGGAGTAAGAGCACGTTCATGAGCAGTTCCTGAGGAGTAGCTACTGTGTGGCCTGCTCATGTTCACTTATCTCAGAGTACCATGTTTACATGCCCAAACTCACAAGTATTTACCTGAAAGAGGAACAGATAACTAGAGTTAAAGAAGGTGAACTCCTACCACAGGCAAGCGCAGTGAGAAAACTCCATAGGAGGCTTTTGTAAAGACATTTTTAGATGATCTCCTTACAGTGAATAACGAATAAACACGACTTGGTGTTTGGGTTTTGCCTCAGGCTTCAAGTTTACCAGCAGCTGCGTGAAGAATTAGCAAAAGTGAAGACTCTAGAGGGAATCGTGGACGTCAACAGGGAACTGAAACTGCGCTGCCAGGTACCATGGTGGGCCCTGCTCCCCCAGACAGCTCTGTCTGCACGTGGTGGGGAGGCACCACATGTGTCAGTGTGGCTCATATCTGTTAGGCACCTCCCTGGAACTTTCAGCTTACCAACTGTGAGAAACCCAAACAGCTTTGCATCAGCGAAAGCTGATTTAAGGGTTAGAAATCTGCTTCATTTCTGTATTCCTAGAGGTGTTTTGTTGTTTGATTTTTTGTTCTGTTTTTCTGTATCTAACTGACAATTAGTTTAAATTACACTCAGTGGTTTCCTGGAGCTTTAAGTACTATTTAGAATATTTCCTGAGAAGTGCAGGAAAGCTGACTGTAACCCTGTGCTGCAGGAGGAAATAGCAAATCAGAAGGAAGGAGAGAAGCCAAAAGAGGGGTTGCCTTTTTTCCACTGGATCTGCCAGCCATACATCAGGCCAGGGTGAGTTACCTACATTAATGCAGCCAGGTACGCAGATGCTTTTCCTGCCCATACTGTCACTGTAGAGTAACTCAGCCCTGTTTTTGGAGCTTACATGCATTTGAAAACAGATGGAAACTCCAGGTTATTTTTCTTCTGTCTCTTTTTTCTTTTTTCCTGGTTACTGTTTTGTTCATGGGGATTTTGCTTATCGTGTGTATCGTCTCCTTCAGATTCTCCTCAGGTTTCTCTCCCTTCAGAAAGTAAAAAGCAAGAATTCCACTTTCTGAACCTGGTGTACTTTCGCATCTAAAAGCAATATCATCTTCTTGTAATTTAGCTATGATAGAAAGCTTAGAAGTTTTCTATAGGCTGACAGTGTCCAGAGAACACCTATTTCTCCCCTTCAGCCAACTTAGGCTGATATTCACCATTTCAGGCCGAAGGAGAGATGCAAGGAGAATGGAACCCAGGGGACTGAAAAAGGTGTGCGTGGGAAACGTTCTCTGGAAGAGGAAGAAGATGGAAATTCT
This sequence comes from Gallus gallus, assembly GCF_016699485.2. Taxonomy (NCBI): domain Eukaryota; kingdom Metazoa; phylum Chordata; class Aves; order Galliformes; family Phasianidae; genus Gallus; species Gallus gallus. The sequence goes on from NC_052549.1 coordinate 5,583,966, forward strand.
GAGCTTCTGTCGAAGAATAAGCAAAAAAAGAAGTTAAGAAATCCAAATAAAAGCTTCGACCCATCTTTAAAACGTAAGTTCCATCTGTTGGCATCTATGCACCACTGCTGCATCATCTGCCACTTCTTTCTTGGTCGTGTTTATGTAGATGTAGAAACTTCCTGAAAATAGGGTGGATTGTTGGGCAGTTTGGTAGTAGGCAGCACGATTCAATTTGTGTTCATTTGGAAAGGAACCTCATCACCAAAGGAGGTCAGTAGTCCACAATAAGCAACTCTTTAAAGCTCAAAATGCTTTACAAACAAAGCAGTATCAGCTGCTGGTATTAGAAACTGGAATTTCCTGTGTGTTTCAAGCAGATTTCCACCTCTTTTGCACAGAATTGAAATTATTTTTTTTATATTTGCATCTAACTTAAACGCACTGAAAAACTCAGTGTATCTTTACCTGCTCTGCACTATTCATTGTGGCACTGTATTTTAGTTTTAAAAGAGCCCCCTTTCTGACTATCACAGCACTGTGCTTTGTCTGGCACTGATTTTTTGAATGTACTCTTTCCATATGAAACACCATTGCTGAAGTCAGTTCTCTGTCTTTTCCAGCTAAATATGCAAAGTGTGATCAATGTGGAAACCCTAAGGTAAGTCAGTGTCAGTGTCCAGTAAAGCATTTTCATGAGGTAGGGCCACGTCAGCATCCTGCAATACATACGTGTGAAGCTCTGGGGGTGGTGACAGGGGATGTTGCTCTGTTCTGGAGCACTATTGTTATGAACAGCGTTCAGCTGGGACTCAGTTCTGAGTTGCTGCAACAGAAAGACTTCTTGCTGTGTTCATTAATGGGAAAACATTGAGCTTTTGGGTGTTCTGGTTCTGAAGCCACCATTTCATTCCTGGACCATTTCACAGCACGGGCCTTCAAGCAGGATTGTTCAAAATGGGACTTGTTCTCATGTTTGTGTTGAATTTGCATCATTGTAATGTTGTAGGCAGGTCTTGAAGTGTTTAGAATGGGCCTATGTTTTTTTTCTAGCTTCTGAGTTCCTAAGCTGTGTTGTGTAGGGGTTAGCAAGGAGCAGGAAGAACAAAGCAAAGCAGAGCCCAGACATGAAGGTGTATCTCATTGGGATGGGGGAAATCACTCAAAGCTCATGGAGTATGTGTGAGCATGAGAGCCACCCAGCCAAGCTGTAGACCATGCAGATTGAACTGCTGCCCTTCCCTGGAGAAGGGTCTGGCTTTATACTAAAATGGATACTTTGGTGTATTTTAAGCTGCAGAAAGGGAAGAAATGGATGTGGTCAGATTGATTATTTTAGGCATAGTTAAAAGACAATTACAAGCAGCTGCCAAGCACCTGATTTCATATGGTACTTCCATTGAGAAATACAGTGAGCTCAGCTGTAACGAACATCATCATTCGTGTTCCAAAGTGCTCACAGCATTTGCTGTGTGTGTGGTGTGTGACCCAGGCTGCCCACTGACCAGGGCTGCTGCCGAAGTGGACTGTGGGTTTGTGGGTTGGTTGTGGCTTTGGGGGGTTTTTACCATTTTGGTTCTCTGTGCACAACTGATAGCTGTCCTCCCCACTCTCCATGACATCAGCTCAGCTGTCAGCTTCATTATATGAGATGTAAATGCTTCCAGGCTTTTTCCAAAGGTCTGAATGTGCAGAGCTGGATTGTTGCTGCTAATTATACTTTATATATTCACATATATACTTATATATATGTATGTATGTATATTTTTGTTAATGATATAAGCTTCTTTCCACCCCCACCCAGGGCAATAAATGTGTGTTTAACATGTGCCGAGGCTGCTGCAAGAAAAGAGCATTCAAAGAGACAGCAGACTGTCCAGGTAAGCACAGCTGTTTTTCTGTCCTTGGGGGTCATTGAGCAAATGCCTTATCTCACACAGTGGGCCGTGTCTGTTAAAATCTGCACCTAATGCACATTCAAGAGCATTTCTTTTTATTCCAAGGCTTTGGGATGAGTTCTTTCCAGACCCATTTGTTGTAGCTACAGGGAATGATCTACTCCACTTTCCAGTGTGTTCACTTCCTTTCTGTTTCTCTTTTTTCTTTGCTTTTAATTTTTTCCCTTTCTCCTCCTTCCTTCTTTAGGTCACGGATTACTTTTTAAGACCAAATATGAAAAATCCCTTTTGTGGCAGAACAGTCAAAGAGCAATTCCAAGCCCAGAGCTCAGTCGGAAAGGAGATGTGGATGGGGAGGAGACTGCTGTTCTGAAGGAGGCTGATGACAGCGCAGTGTGAAGCTTTGGAAATGAATCGAGAGCTTCTGCCAGGCCTTCGCTTCCCTGGGCCAAAGAACCTGCCACCTCCAGAGCACCGTGGCTGTGGGAACCTGTTCCACAGGTTTATTTTAAGTCCTGGCCAAGTGCTTACTCAGGGAATTCTCCTGCATTTGAAATAAAAAGAATGCAACTGATTTTCTCATGCTGTGTTTCAAAGACTGAAAGTATGCTGCATTGAGGTGAGTGGGTCATGCAGCTTCTCTCTCCTGCCATCCCAGTTGGCATCATTACATTTATTAATCCTTCAGGTCCTGTTTTTAATATCGGGGAATAAATTTCATATAGTAGAGTGGCCTTTTGGAGTGTTAAAAACAGCAGTATTAATGAGTGCTTCGCTGATGGAAAATGTCACATCTCTCTGAGTTTCAGGAGGCCGTGTTTTCAATGCAGCACTGAACCTAGAGCTGCCTCCAAAATGCACTGTAAGCAGCTGCTCTAACAGTGTAGGGTAACAGATAGTGGTTGCATATGGTATAAGCTTAACAGCTGATGTAAAACAGGTCATGCAGCATCAACCGTGGATGTGGCATTGCTGTTTTGAACACGGCAAGGAGGCCAGGAGTCAGGAGGGAGACACACCTTGGACTTTACTTGACATGGATATTCTTCCCCTGTCAGTCAGAATGATAGACATTCCCTTTTAGTGAGGGTGAGGCTGCAAGAAAATGAACTGGAAACTCAGCACACAAGATTCAAGGGCTACAAATGACGACACGTCTGGAAATAGGGAAGACCCAACTTCAGCCTCCAACTCTGAAGAAGTGCTGAAGATTTCTTCCTTTTATTACAGAAACACAGCACCTTTAGGAAGCAGGACCTGACAGCATGCCCTGGGGACTTCAAACCCATTCTTAACTTTAAAAGCAAAACAAAAACTGTTCAACAAGTACAGCTGTGTCTGTGCACAGTGCATTATCCCCCCCCCCCCCCCCTTACCTTGTGCTCTGGCAAGACAGAACTCATCACCAGTTCCTATTTCCTAACACCCATTGCAAACTTACAGTTATGAGTTCATATGTGGACTTGAACAATAAGCTGAAAGAAAACCAAAACCGTGGCTAATACAGCAGCCAGACAGGAACTGTACACCTATGAATCAAGGCTGTAATTCAAAGAAAGATTACCAGCTTGCTAAGCAGAGGCCCCCACAACAAATTTCCTATATACCAAATCTATTTGGTATTCAGATTTTCCACACTATTTCTTTGGGCATCTTCCCTACCTTCCCATTCTGTGCAACTTTGTCTCTGAACATCTGTCTGCGTGTGGCAATTTTCTGTCGAGCTGCTGCCATTCATTCTCACTGTAAGGCCTTTAGAGGCATCACAGGGGGTAAGAATCCTGTATCTGTTTGGAAGCTGGGATTAAATGCTGCCTCACAGCTGTGGCATTCCACAGATTTGGACAATAAAATAGCTCAAACTCTCCTACTGAGTCTTCCCATTTCATTAGTTCATTATTGGGAAAGAAATCCATGTTCCAAGATGTTCTGGGAATAGCATCTTCCAATCTGAATCAGCTTTCCTAATTTCTGACCCCTCATATTCAAGTTCAGACCCTATCCAGGAGGGTATTCTCCTCCCTCACCTCGTGAGCAGGAACTATCACAGAAACCTGGCATGGGCTCCCAGTTCAGAAAGCACCTTAAAGTTCACAGTCTGAAATGGACACATCTGTACAGAGTCAGTATTTAAGCTGTATTTGTCCCCATCCCCTCTTGCAAAGCCTTTCTTAATATGCAATGCAGACACACACATCTTCTTGGCTCCCATCCCAGTGCGCATCAGAGGACCTCAGTGTTTCTAACACTGCTCAGGCAGGGCCTGCAACACACAGCTCCCTGTGTGCACCCCATGGCAGATCACTATACTGGTGAAAAAAAGATACAACCTGAGCTTTCAACAGACATTACAGATGATTATAATTGCATTCTATTTATTAAAGAGGTAAGGATGACTTGAGTATCAATTTCTTAACAAGCAGCACTTGTGAATGAGGAGGCACTATTACAACATGAGCAAAGTCAGGCCATTTACCACTGGCGCTGAGCACAGCTGCAACTGCAGAGCTAGGGATTGCTCTCAGGCTAGGCAATACACTAATTACTCCACTTATCTCTAATCAAAAAACACTGCAGCCAGCCAACTCAGCAAGGTTATGTCCTATTTTGTTTCTGTTTCAAAAACCTTCAAATAGAAATGAGCTATTCAGTTTTCATGGGAGCAGGGGGAGAAGTGCTGTGCAATGCAGAACGATGGAGAGAAAGTGACCCTCAATCTCTGGGCTTGCAGGAAACTGCATCCCTGTATTCATGGGTATCTTCAGAGGCACTCAAGAAAGAGCAGCAGTAGCTTATGTCACAGAAAGCAACCCAACTGCCTTCATTTGGCAGCTCACAAGACAGCAAAAAAAAGATTGACATAGTAATAATAAAAAAACCCACCTAAATCTCAGCTTGTATTCATAGGGCACAAACTTTACAGACACACAGAATTCAGTTACATAACCCACAGGTGGATGGAGCACGCTGCTCAAAGCTCTGCACGCATCAAGTAATGGAAAACCTCTATGGGGTGAAGGGCAATAAGACTGCCAAACCTGACCTACCAAGGCATGTTTTCAGGTCTTGCCACTTGAACTGTTGTTTGAGTCAGGCCATCCCTTGCTAAGGGAGCTGCCTTGGAGTTTGTGGCTTTTAACATCTGCTGAGATTCCAAGCCTGAACTATTTGATGCTGTCAAGAAACTGCCTTGTATTACGATGCACCATATTCCTAAGTCTCACACATTTCTCTTTGAGGCTGATATGGGTATTAGCCCATTCCTGTTCCCTGTGTAATTCATTTAGGCCAATCAAGTTATCCTACAAAGCAATCTGCACCAGCCCCTAAACAGGTAACAGGAACAGAAGTCAAACTAGGATCAGCTGAAGCACAAATCCCCCTTCCAATGCAGAGTACCTCATCTCTACCTTTTATAAAGTCACAAACAGTACAGTCACAGACCAGTAGTTTTTTTACCCTCCTACACACTCACAATTAACAGCTAATGAAAAAATACTCACTTGTTTTACCCACAGCTCTCACAAGGGGGAAGCAAAGCAAAACATTTCAGAGCACTGCTCCCCTATTGCCACCCACACTGACAGAGATGGCCTAAGGACCTCCAGCAGCCAAATTAAGTGGGCTGAGACTTTATAGTCTTTTACACGAATAAATAAATGCCTGAACAGCACCTCCTGCGTTTTTGTGACCAGTCTTTATCAGAGCTGTTATTAAAGTTTCTTTATTTGTCTTAAAGCTTATCCTACGTTGCTTTTCTCTCTCATCCACTGAAGCCTTCCAGATGACAGCAGCTCACAGATGAGGATGCTACACTCAGCCACGCTCCAAGCATGCAATAATCTCCTCCTCACAGACCTCCCTCTAAAATCTTAGCAGCAGAGACCACTGTCAGACAGCTTCTGTCCAGACAACGACCAAACATCCCCAACTGCTCCAACATTAGTCCCATCATGACGATTTCTGCTGTATGACTCAAATTAATCGTGCTAATTGAGGGCGAGCTACTTCTGCCACAATAATAACAATAAAGCCTACCTTCTTTCTAACAGTTCCTCATTAATCTCCAGCCAGCTCAGGTAAAGAAAGTAGAATTCACACTACATGAGCACACCAGCAATTCCAACCCACCACTGGGATCTCCCTCCTCATCAACAAAAGCTGTTGCAAAAGTACATGAAATCCACTTAGGTACCACTGAACACATCTTAAACATGCCAACATGGTATAGATATCACAGAATTTCATCCCATGAATTAGCTTGATGTTCCCAGAGCATCACTCCAAATTCATCCTACACGAGTCATTGTTTTCCCATGTATTAATTTTCCCTGCTAGAAATTTGAGGTAGCGATCTTTCAGAGGAGGAAACAGTTTATGAATGCATGTTATGCAGAACTACATCCGTGCTATGTTGTGCTTTCTGATTTTTAGACTGGCACGACGTCAGGATGGAAGCAGGAGTTGAGCAGTGTCTGAAGACAGCCCCGACACACTTAAAGGCCCCAGAGCTACCACAGCTTCTTTCACAGGCTGAAGAGTTCCAAGCCAACAATTCCACACCAAAGCATACACTGAGCTTGAACAGTACCAACGAGTTCAGCAATGCTAAATGCTCTGTCTGTCCAAAAGAGGCTGTAAGCATTTTTGTCTGGAGAGAAGAAAATCATTTCTGCCCTGCGTATGAACTGCTTTGGGCCCCAGCAAGTCAGAAACTGCTGTTGCCACCTAGTGGGCTTAGTGCTGCCAGCAAAGGGACACTCACTCTTAAGACAGCATACTGAAGAGGCAGAAGGTTTATGTTTATAGCAGAGGATTCCTCCAGAAGCAGCACTGCTCATCGAATGAAGCAGAAGTAGCCTAATGTGATACACTCAACTGAATCGCAAAATCATCTTTTCCAAGAGCAGGGCCTAAGATCTTTTCCTCAGGAATGGTATCACTGGCCCACTTCAGACAAAGTAGCTGAAGCAGTAACATTTAGGCAGGGCCACAGTCCTGAAGGGCTTCCCTTCAGCACGAGCAAAAAAAACCATTAGTATTACTTTCCCAGAATTCCTGCAGAGATGCACAGTAATTCACCTCAGAAGTCAATTAACCAAAGACATCACACAAACCATTGTCTCCACTTTCAGTATCTGAGTCATAAAAAGCATGAAGGGAAAGAGCACTGCAACAGCTCTGCAGCTGCACAAATGCAGATCAGGATTTCTGTTGTTACAGCACTTCCTTCACAGTTCATCCGAGCTACATCTCCAACCAGACCAGAAGGCAACGCACAGCAGCCTACAAAACACCTCCAAGCTGAGCAGAAAGTTGGTTAGCTTGAGATCAGGACACCTAGAAATTAATTTTAACACAAAACTCCAAACACTCCAAAAATAAACTTTCCAACCCTGCTGTTTAATGCACTAGGTATAACAACATTTATTATTATTATTATTTAAAAAAAAAAAGGATGAACAATAACATCTGCAGTCAGTTGCCAGACCAGTCAGGGCTGGACCCAAATTCTCAGCTTACCTTGTAGATAAGATGAATGCAAAGCTGCAATGACTTCAGAAAATTCAGTGCATGCCTCCTTTCATTAACACAAAACACACACACACCTGAGCTGCCAACTTTAATCCCTTTATAAAAGGAAGTGGGAATAAATGCACCTGCAGAGCAGCAGCTGGATTGCCTGTTTTAAGCTCTGCTCCAGGACTTGCACGTTATTCTATGGCATTTATCTATGCTGCCAGAAGCAACTGCTGCACATGTTGGGAAACCATCACACACTATGGCAGTACAAGCAGAACAGCAGCAGCATGTACATAAGGAAGGGATTGACTGCTATGATAAGGGTGGATCCCAAAGCCAGGTCATGCACGAGTGGAACCACATCAGGAAACAGACTTTGAAAACAGAGACCAAAGAGAAAAAAAAAAACACGGATCTATGTACACATAACACCCTAAAATAAAGGCCTGAGACTGAATGCATGGAAACAGTGCCACACGTTTAGGTGTAGGTAAGAAAAAAAAAATCACTACGTTTCTCAAAAGAATCGCATCTCCAACCAGAACTCCCATTCCATAATTGAGAGCAACGCACTTCAAAGAGTTTATTAGAAATAAAGAGAAAGCACAGCATTGCTCAGAAACAAGGCAATACTTTCCTACCAGTGAAATTCATCTTAGATCACTCCTGCCCGTTCAGCTTAACACTACCTGTTTTTGCAGCTCAGAAACAAGAAAACTAACAGCAGCTGAACCAACCTCAAATCAGCATCTGTATAAATAATCTGCCAACACTCTATGGAGTGACTGACAAAGAAGGATGGGAGAATCCTACTAAACCTGAAACGATGACCCATTGCAGGGATGCCGTTTTGAGAAAGAATTTCTTTTCAAGGAGAACTGAAGTTATTGGAACATTCATGTTATCCATCATCAGCCCCGACCCTCTGAATCCAAGCACAAAGTGAGGGAGGCAGGAACAGTTTGTGAAGCTCAGCAGTTTGTGGGTGTGACACTGGACAGAGTCCCAGAGGGACCATTTGTTTTGGTACTGCATGAAGTTTATCACATGTTGGTGCTCATTCTGGACTGGCTGTTAGCTGGAGTAAGCTCCCCTTGGCTACCTTCTCTTGGAGGAGACTGCAACAAAAAGACCAAAACACATCCTAGTTAGTGATATCCCTCAATGTGCTTCCAAAGAGACCAAAGGAAACACACACAGGTGATGACAAGCAGGATAACAGAAGAAGAGTATATCCCCAAATTCATAACGACAAATCTGCAAAAGCTTTGTGTTTACAGTTTCTACAGTTCAAGTTCACAGTTCCTATACAAGTTGAACCAGAAGCTTTAAACCACTCTTTGTTTCCTACATACAAGGTACTGTTGACTGCTGAATTTGAATCTTATCTGGCACTTGGTTATCACAGAGATGAATGTACTACAGAACTTAATACATTCTGTGTCCTATCCTCTCTATTGCCATTCTTCGCATCCTGGAAGGAATACTGCAAACGATTCATGCATTATTTTATTTCCTCTACTAAAAAAGGTACTTCAAGTTCCTTTGGTTTTACTAAGATAAAAGGTATGTTTATCAAGAATTGGGCAGAATGAATTAGAATCAACTCAAGCACATTAACTTCAAAGGACATTCTGAATTGTACCAGTAGTTCAGTGTACTGGCTAGAAATTCTTATTTCCTCTTCCCATTTCATATTTGATATCATAAGAATTTGTCCATCCATGACAACAGTAAATCCATTCCCCTGCTGACTCTTCAACATATCAACTTCCAGAGTTTCTGGGGGAAAAAAAAAATACTACTACCTGTGTCACTGCTCTGAATCCTATGCAACATGGCCATACCTTGACGTGTATCTGGTTGCGCAGCACTGCGGCTCGCAGGATCATTGCCTTGGCACGTCGCTGGAACTCTTTGCCCATTAGTAAAGACTTCTCAAAAGTTGTGCTGCGCTGGTCTACATCTCGAGCATAAAGAATCTGCAACCAATATAGAAACTGTATGCAGGAGCTATGACAGGGCTCCATAGCAGAAAGCCCTTTCTGCACTATGGAACAAAGCTGGTGTATCACAGAGCCTGGAGATCAGCCCTACTGAGAACACCCATTCACAATGGATGAATGCAATTTCAAACTATCCGAGGATCAGAGAATTTTTCAATCTTAGGACAGCTGTTCAATGCACAGTCTGTGGCTCAGATGCACTCACCTTACTGTGCGAGTCTATTCGGGCATTGATCAGTCCCTCCAAAATCAGCTGAGTAAGTTCATCTTCCAGAGCAGCCACTGTGGTATTGAAAGCAGTCGCCATCTTGTGCATATCTGCTGACACATAGGGGCTGAAGTACTAGGAATGAGAAAATATTCAGTTACCAAGGGGACTCCCCATCCTCTGAAACACCATGGAAAAACAACAACAGAGAGATGGCCTATCTTACAGCTTATCCACCTCTTAGGATTACAGCAACAATTACCTGAATTAGGGCACGATTTCGAATTTGAGTATAAAGTGTCCTGACGTGAGGTGCAAGGTACATATCCAGCAGCAGGTTGTCCTGTGCAAAAATACACATCAGAAGCTCAGGCACAGTGTACAAAAAAAATACATTATTCCTATGTTCTTAAAAATATAAATATACTTAACCCTAAAGGATATGAATATCCACTACAGCAAGGCAAAAAAAAAAAACAAACAAGAATGAATGAGAGAATTTGCAATCTATTAAAGAACTCAATACATGTTTAAAAAATTGCATAATTTCTGCTCACCATCTGCACCTAAACTGCTCTCTGTTTCCATCTACCATGTCAGGAGGTAGAAGACACCACAGAAAAGATGAACAGGAAACACTCAGTTACTGTTTCTCACAAAAGGCATGGGGAAGGAAACTGTCAGAATCTGTTCTGGCACCACTCCCCTGCAACTCACCTTCATCTCATCCAGCATCTTCAGGCATGAAGCATATTTAGATTCATAAAACTTGAAGATGATGTCACGAACCTGTGGCTCCAGCTCCAAGAACAATTTGAAGGAACTACAGATAAACATGGCAGTGATCAGACCTTGAAACCCACCACTTCACACCCCACAGCCTCGTCACTCCGAAGTGCAAGATCACAAATTCCAACTATCATCTGGACATTCCAAGAACTGACTCCCTAACAGACCACAGAGCCCATGTGCGGGAGGGCTGGGGGCCTGGAAGACAGAGATGTGACATCAGAGCTGTGGTAAAAGAAGCCAGAACAATTTTGTCAAACTAAGTAGCAGAAGTGGGATAAACTCAGAATGAAGCTATACAACCAAAAAACAGAGGCCACATCTGTGTGTGCATAGCACTGTGTGCTAGCCAGCTTTGTGATCCCCTGCAAAACACAGCCTTACGCTCAACACAGCACACCCAATGCAGACTCAATATACAACAGCCTTGGAAAGATGATCTATCTTAAGCGTGGGAGACCTTCAGAATGCACATTGCAACTCAGTGCTCTCCCAGTTCTCCATCCCAGAATTCTGAACCCTGGGACCCTGCCCTACGACTCAGCCAATAAAACAGTCAGGGTAACAACCCTTTTTCCACATAGCCTTAAAATTACTGCTTCCATACCCTTAGTTGTAATGAATTTAGCACCACAGTCATTCCATCTATGACACACAAATTCCTATTTTTTCAAAGCCTGTAATTCTATTAACCTCACATCTGTCATAGTTAGAATACATTTTAAGTTGTATTAACTGTTAAGCTGTATTAATACGATTAGCATAGACTAGAAGTCATATCAAGGTAAACAGTCCAACAGCTGCCTCTTATAGGACTCCATTGCTCTGACTGAGTACCTGATCTGGGCCACTAATGGTGACAGGAAACAGGGCTATGCAGATGTTGGATTTGACTCAGGTTGGAAATTTCTGTTAGAGTACCAGCTATGATTAACCACTGTGTTTTGACAGGGAAACTTCACCTAACGCTAAAGCCAAATCATGGTAAAATTATTCTATCTCTCTAGTATGAGAGCACTACTAGTTTTTCCAGAATCCATACTCAAATGAATCCAAACCCATCTACAAAGGGTGTCCTGTGGCATATGAACTCCTGACAAAGCATCACCTACCTGCTGGAGATAACATTCCGTTGCAGTTCCTGACGATCAAAGGTAGCGAGGGCACAGAGACCACCATACACAGCTACGTTGCTAGGAGATAACAGCTAGAGAGAGAGATTGAGAGAGCATGCTCTGAATGGCAACACTGTGACTGACTGATGAAACAGCAGAAGGTTGCAATTAAGTATTCTACTCTATGCCTTTCCTTTATCCATTACTGAGATCGGTCTTTGCCAAATGCAGTGGAATCACTCAGCATCCTCTCAGGTATTCACCAGAAGCTGAGGTGTGACTATCCACTGCTAAGAGCAGAAGTCAATTCCAGCAGCCAGCCTTTTGACCAGGCATGACAGGTACACAGATTTCACAGACAATGCCTACGTGACCTAAAGCAGACCAGTTCAGAGAACTCAAGGCCAGAGTTATTTGTCCTGTTGTGGTTTTCTTGGGTTGGTTTTTTTGTTTTTTGGGGTTTTTTTGTAAGACATGGTTCACAGTACCACCAAACCACACAGGAGTGCTGTGAGGATAACTGCAGTACCTGAATTTTACAAACTAGTATTTAGAAGAATTATATTCCCTCCAAGCCCATGCAGCTCCCTCGTGGTCCTCACCTCAGGGAAATCACAGTGATCAAATGATGCCAACAAGAAGCACTTTGCTGCCTGTTTGTATTTCCGTGCAGCTAGTTCAGCCAAGCCTGGAAATCAGGAAAAGACAGACCTCTGTTAATGATAGAATACAAGTTAAGAAAAAAAGTGTGAAATCTCTCATTGTAAAAACTGTAAAAGGGAGTAGAACATGCACCCCTAGAGTTGCTAGTGCCTTCTCTATTGAAGTGAAGCATGACTCTCAGACAGTAACCAGCATCCTTTAAAATGCATTGATGAAAGTTCCATCTCATTAAGCTTTATTAAATTTTGCATTTCTGGTGAGAAAATAAAAGTTTGTCAGATATGAGAGAATAAAATAAATCAAGCATATTCTGTTGTCTAAGATTCCTATGGACAGATAAGAAGAAAACCAGGCATGAAAAAAAAAATAGGAGAAGCTGAAGGACTCACCTGCTGCACATTTCAGCTTAGTGAGAATTGCTTGTGTCTGGCTGTCTCTTTCTCCTCTTTGCTATAGGATGAGAAAAAGCAGTAGTGAACAAGCAGTTTGAAAACCATTTTGATTATATCCTTGGGATATTTCACCCTAATAAATGACTTGCAAATCTCAACAGCAAGATAACTTCACCTCATCAATCTCAGGAAATGTGGAACAAACTAAGGACAAGAAGTCTCTCTCCTTTTACCATGAACAAGATTTCCTACATGCATATCATGGGAGATAATTAACAATGAATCTTGAAAGGAATAGTATAGGAGACAGGGAGTGACTGGATTAGAGGAAGAATAGACTGTAAGATGAAGGAAGTCTTAGAGGGTACAATTCGTAGAATGGGGACTTAAATTATTTTACAAACTTTGGAGACAGAAAACAAAGGGAAAATTTGTGCAAATTAAAAAGCAGGACCTTACTTCTGCAATTTCTGGCGTAGACTCAGCCTTGCTTACGTAGCTCAGAACATGAGACCAGTTTTGGAGGTAGACACTGACCTGCAGAGAGCCAGGAACATCATAGAATGGGCATGAATAAATGGTGTCTATCAACAAGTAATATAATTGTGGACACAAAAGGTGCAATCGGAGCAAAATACAGGTGGACTCCATAGCAGATGTCAGGACACCATGTACCACTCCCTGCAGGCCTTCCTACCTTGATGACATTGAGACACATGTTGATCACATGCTTAGCACTGGTGCAGTAATCCCGAGCTCGTGAGTAACACTTGAGAGCATTGCTGAGGTCCCCACAGTCAAGGTAATGATCACCTAAGTCGTCGTGGCCTCTCCTGGAGCATGGGAATTAAAATAGTAATGAACTGTGTGCTTAGAAAGAGCAGGGGAAAAAGGGATACCGACTTTATTCTGAGCAAGTAACTCAGCACACTGACCTAAGGCACTGAATGCAGCTGACATTCCGTGTTAGGTGCCTGGAGGAGCAAAATGCTCTTCCTTGCTCCAGCAGAGCCTTCTGCATCTCACCTGATACTTTCTTTGATGGAGTTCCCTTTGTAATTTTTCAGATCTGTGTCAAGTTTCTCCAGTTTAAGAAGAGCTTTTTTGCGTGTAGCTTCAACCCAAGCTGTGTCAAGAGGAGGAGGTTCAATTCCACTATCAGGGACAGCATCAGGCATATTCTGCAGCTCTCTGAAAGAGTTTGATCTGATTAATACCCTGCAAACGTTTCTGAACAAACATCTGAAAACTACCTGTCGCTGTTTCCCTAAAAACAGTACCACCACATGCACCAAACAGAGCAAAGAGAAAACAAAGGCAGTGGGAAACAAAAGAAAGAAACAGAAAGGAAGAAAGAGAGAGGCAAACATTTAGATGAGGCTTTAATTCATTAATACAGGAGCATCTAGAATAATCTTCAATTCCATAATTTACCTAGAGAGTGCTCACTAATACCTGAAGCAGTTGCAAGGATTAAACTTCTCTCCATATCTACCTGTAGCCCTTTAAGACACTATGACTTCAGAATGAGATAAGATGCCTAAGGAACATTTTGGCATTACACATGTAAAGTTCCCCACAATTAAACACTTGTCTTCAGTAAAAAAGGCTCCGCAGGTCTGCCATGCTCTCAGTACCTGGTGGCCTCAGACAGCTTCCTGTGGATTTCTTCATACACATCAACATTGAAAGTTCTCTGAACAAATGACAGAGCCATCTTGAGAGCTTCCACCCGCAGCTGTGGGCAGTGGTCAGCAATAAACTGCAGCCGCTCGATCCGCATCAGACCGCTGTAACTGGATGCATATTGCTCCAAGTCCTGCAAACAGAGCTCAGACTTAGAAGGCAAAGATGGCAACACTAAATTAAAACACTGCACCATGACCCGCACAGGACTTCCTGCAGCCTTGGCTCCTACATGGAGACCAACGTGATCCAGAGAAAGAAGTCAGGTGACATCATTCCGTTCCTCCTTTCTTCAAGTGTAAGTAAATTGTAATGTACTGCAAATCTGGAGGAAAGTACTGTTTATTTTTTCTGTAGTGCTGCTGCTCCCATATCATGTCCATTTAGGCATCCCCATGTGCCTGATATGGTATCGATGTTAGGTTACCATTCTCTAACACTATTCTTGCTTGATTCAGTGCCAAGAACCATCTTGCTCTGAGACTGAAACAGGACTGCAAATCTGCTTTAGAATTCCTGTTTTATCAGATGAAGAATCCAAAAATACGAAGGTAGGAGCATTCTTTCTTCCATACATTGGAAGTGTGATGCTGCATAACGCTGCTGAAACCATGCAGTGATTTCACTTTGCTCCTCAGTTATTTGAGCATCAGAAGGGAATGATGGCTTTTCACAACACACAGTTATGGTGAAAATAAAACCACTAAATTTTGAGGAACGCTTAGATGGCGCAGCAGTAAGAAAGACAAGAAGGTTGCAACTCAACCACTCCATCCCTTTAGCTTCAGAACAGAACTGAAAGGCACAGAAAGCAAACAAGGTGTCAGGCCCCACGCTGACCAAAAAGAGAGAAGGAAAAAATAGGTGTCTGTGCAGTAAAGAGTGAATGATCACAGGAAGGAAAGCACAGAAGGGGTCATCACTATTCTTACCCCACTATGCATAGAAGAAAATGCACTCATCTCTAAAAAACAATTAGACAAGTAGCAAAGTGAAGTTTCTCAGAAAACTGAAAGGAAGAAGCTACATCAGAAATGCAGTCCTTCAGCCCACAACCAGCACATACCAGAGTGGGGTTTTCCACCACATAGTTGATATCAGGTGCGTTTTGTTGGTCTTCTTGAGGATCCACATCGATCTGCATGGGCTCCACTGCACCCTAGAACAGCAAAACGTGGTCAGACACGGTTGTTTTCTGCTCAAGTGTAATAAGCTGTGACTCAATTTATTAAGGACTTGGTGAAATACAAACCAAATCTTAATAATGGAAAGAAGAAGAAAAAAAAATCAAACCCCACAACCTCAGCTCTTAGACAGGTTGAGGATTTTTCTCTGTCAACACTATGGCTTAGAATGAAGCTTTTCCTAAATAAGCCACACTAATGCTCACCATTGACACAGAGCATTTGACTTGGTTTGCTAGATCATCAAACAAGAAACTGAAGAAATCAATAAATCTGATTCTACAAAGCACCTCAGGCATGCATTTCACTCAGGCACTGAATTCCACTTTACATTGCATTTCTCTGCCTTGTGCAAGAGCAGGCATTAACACTCAGCTCATGAAGCTCCAAAACAGGTAAAAAAAAAACAAAAAAGTGCCCATAAAAACTCACCAGACCCTTTAAAAGTTGCTTTAATGCTTAGAAGTAAAACTTTGAGGTGGGGGAGAAGACAACTGTTACATCTTTTAAAGTCTAAAGAAACACGAAGAACACAATGGGGACACTGTGGAAAAATGAATCCGCACTGTGAAAATGTGCCATCTCTTGAACTATCCTGCTACTGCTGTCAGAGTGCAGAACGCACAGCTCCGAGACTGATAAGTACCAAACATGCACACATCTGAGTACCAATGTGAAATCTCCCAAACCCCGAAGCAAAGACAAAAGAAGTTTAGATGAGTTTGTTTCCTAGCTAGCTATTTTCTCCATGAAAGAGAGAGAGGGAGAGTGCAAAGGAAAGTCTGCTTGTTCAGATCAGCAACTCAGAAAAACGGTGCATAAAACCACTTAAGTCACTGTATTGGGACCACTATATATTTTTTCTTTCCATTGACATCCACCTTTTCTTTCTTATATCATAAATACTAACAGTCAGACTGTTCCTTTCACACCGCACTTGCCTAGCATAGCAAAAAACCGACCCCAACGTCTTCGGAATCACTATTATGGAAACCAACAATAACTGCAGCTGGAGAAACCCACAGCCTTACACCTCACTAAGCTAGCAGGTCAGCACTCTGCCCTCCTCCCTAAACTCCCAGGCACAGAAAAATACAAATGGGCTGCAAGTCCCACTCAGACACACAAACTCAGACGCTTTCAAGCTAGTTCATTTTGAAAGGAAGAGAGAAGGCTTATTTAAGAAATTCTCACAATTCAAATAATAAAAAGATGCTCTACAGGAGCGCCCTGTAGGCAGGAACCTCTTAAGGCCCCATACAACACAATGAACGGGCTGAAGCCTCCCGCTGCCCCTGGAGGAAGGCACTACCGAAGGTACCGGAGCTGAACTGCCCTCCGCCCTGCCCCGACCTCCACAGCCCTCACCCCGACAGGGAACTTGTGCCTGCTAAAGGATGGAAGCCGGGTAACTCGCAGAGGAATCCCCGGCGCGGATACAGAAGGGGCAGCCTGCAGCTGCGCTGAGTCCCTTCAGGTGCCCCTGTGTCCCGCAGTGCCCTCCGCTCCTCTCCGCCTGCCGTTCTATGGCACTTTCTGCCCGCACAACCCCGCCTACAACGCCACAAACCGCCGAGGGGCGCTCGGTTGGAACCGCTCCACGCGACGCGGGCGGACCTCAGCGAAACGATGGGCGACCGCACCCCGAACGCGAGAGCGGAGCAGCGGAGCAGAGGGACAGCGGGGCTGCCCGGGAGCGCGACGGAGCCGCGGCGTTGGGCCGACGGGGAAGGCCACACCGCGCCGCCCGGAGATCACGGCGGGATAGAACCGGGCTCGGCCGTCGAACGCCGCGCAGAAGCAATACCGAACGTGGCCGCAACAGAACGGCGATACGGGGACCGGCAGGAAAGGGCCGCCTCATACCTGAAGGTTAAAGACCTGGACGGGCAGCGGCATCCTTCCCTCACGACCGCCACTTCCGGCCGACCTCCCCGCCCCCACCGCCAGCCCAGCTTTCACTTCCGGGTCGCGCGGCGCGGCCAGACCGCATCCGACAGGTGAAGCCCTTAAAGGGACCGCGGCCCGCCACTCCTCCCCGCTGGCAGCGGACGGCGGCGCGGACGGGCCGGGGCCTGCGGGGCTCCCGCTGCCCGCGGGGACCGGTCGCACTCGCCAGACTCCTCCGTCCGGCCCGGTCTGGCGCCGGGGCGGCTTCTCACGCTAGCGGCTCGGCCCGGAGCGCCCGGGCGCTGCCCTCCGCCGGCCCCGGGGGCTCCGCCGCGTCCCGGAGCCGTCTGGTGGAGGCCGCGGGGGAAACCGTCCGCGGGGCTCCCGGGGGCCATGAGGCGGCCGCGCAGCGCGGCGGGGGCCGGTGGGGCCGCAACATGAGCAGCTCCTGCCTGGGGCTCCGCAGAGCCTGCTTCCTGCTGTCCGTCACCGCCGCCGCCGTTCTCCTGCTGCTGCTGCCCCGGGGACAGCCCCCCGCCGCGCCCCGCCGCCGCCCGCCGCCCGCCGGGCCCAGCAGGCCCTCCCCGAAGCGGGAGGCGCGGCCCGCGGGGAGCGACGTGCCCGGGGACCGCGGCGGCGGCTCGGGAGCCGCGGGGGGCGGCCGGGGCGTCGCCGGTAGCCCGTGGCCTTCGCGGAGGGTCCGCATGGGGCCTCCCGGCGGCTCGGCCAAGGAGAGCCTGGAGCTAAAAGACATCTTTATTGCGGTGAAAACGACGAGGAAGTATCACAAGACGCGGCTGGAGCTGCTGTTCCAAACCTGGATCTCCCGGGCGAGAGGACAGGTGAGTGCTGGGCCGAGATTCACACCGGCTGCTTCTACGCTGGGCCTGGGCACAGCTCACACTGTGAGGCTTTGGAAAACAGGCCTGAGAACTTCATCAGAGTTCGTTCTCTGAGCTCTTTCTCAATTAAGCTACTTTCTCACTATCTGAGTCCATACAGAAACCACGTTTTGAGGACTGGGAAAAGTACTGCATGGGAGCGTGAGATCTTTGGTGCTGATGTTGGCTCAGATGCCAATGTTTTGGATGAAGTAGTTCAGTAATTGAGGTTTTTATAGGGACTGACGTAGAACCTGTTCCCTTCCTTAGGAATTTCATTACATTATAGCATCTTAATGCAGTTTTGCTCAGCAGTTGGGCCAGAGCAGGGTTATTGTCTGACAGTTTCCACTATGACTTTCCCCCTGCAATGGCTGATATGAAATAAATCCATAAGATAAAGTAGTGTTCTGACAGGGACTGAGTGAAATAGAGGCTAGTTTTGGAAGTCCTTACTTATGGACACAGCTTTCTCCTAACCCATCTTTGTCTTCTGTAGACATTCATATTCACAGACTGGGAGGATCGAGAGCTGCGCCTGAAAGCAGGTGAGCTGTGTGGCACAGAATGGTGCTGTCTGTTACAGCTGAGTTTTGTATTGGTCATACTTTTCCTAGAAGTCCTTATTTCATGCTGTGCAAGCAATTAGGGAAGTTAAGATAGCAGAAAATGCTGTGCCTGTTTACCACCTGGACAAAAGGCTTGGAGCTTTCTGAGTACTTTGTTCACCTTTGCATATGCTTTCTTCCTGTTAGTAAGCTTCAGTCTCTCTGCTCCAAAGTTATATTAGATGCTTCCTTTGCATACAGTCTCATGGCCGTATTTATACACCCTGCAATCTAACCACATCTCTGAAGATATTCAGAACTCACCTGGATGCTTTCCTGTGCAACCTATTTTAGAGAACCTGCTGCTTCTAGATGATCTCCCTTCCAACCCCTTCAATTCTATGATTTTTATGTACTTGACAACCACATGCACAGCCTGTGAGCCCTGCTTGTCCTAACGTTTACCCTCCATGCATACACAGTATGCAGTTTCGCTGTACTGTAATAGTGCCAAATGTATACTTGGTCTTTTTTGGACCATTCATTCTTCCCAAACTTGATGGGGCTGATTTTTTTGTTTTTATTTCTTTTTTTTCCCCCCCTAGGGGATCATATGATCAACACTAACTGTTCTGCTGTCCACACCCGGCAAGCTCTGTGCTGCAAGATGTCTGTGGAATATGATAAATTCCTAGAATCTGGACAAAAGTAGGTATTGTGGTTGACTTTGTTTCTTTCAGCTGTGTTAGCTAAAACAGAGTGATGAGCATAAGGAAGATAGTACAGCAAGAAGCAATGTCTATAAACAAGGATCATCTGAAACCTAGCAAGGCTTCAGCATCTCTGCAGATTTAGGATCTGTAGGTGGTTTCAGCTTCCAAGTTATGTTCTTCAGGATAATAAGGATATGCTATTTCCTCTAAGCTTAAAAGACCACAACTCAGCTGTAGAACTGTAACTCATTTCTTTGTCACAGCTCTGCAGTAACTTTGTTGTTGTTGTTTTTGTTTATTTTGAAGGTGGTTTTGCCATGTGGACGATGACAACTATGTGAATCCACGGACTCTCTTGCGTCTCTTATCTGCCTTCTCACCCAGCCAGGATGTCTATGTGGGACGACCGAGTCTGGACCATCCCATTGAAGCAGCTGACCATGTCCAAAGCGATGGATCAGTAAGCAACTTTACAGTTAGGCTAAGAATCATCCTGAGCCTTTTAAATTTTTAAAGCCATGAGAGTTCACAGGTCCACCATAAAAACAAATGATTTAATGTGCAAGTAATGGCCATTGTCAGAGACAGAGTGCCAGGTTAAATGTATCTTTGATCTGACCTCACGTGCTTACATACAATAGAGTTGTCTCCTGGGTGGATGTCTGCTTCTCTTCCTTTGCTCACTTATGTTGGTGATCTCCCTCACACTGAGGTGAGTAGGGCCTTTCCACCTTGCCTCTTCCTTTTGTTTTAATTGTTTAGGGAGGGCTGATACTTGTTGCTTTGTGGTGTTCTTGTGGTGGTGGTTTTGTTTTATTTTTGTAGGTTGGGGCTGTTGAGAGCAGTATCCCACTGTTATCAGCTTGAACCAACCTCAGATGGGTGATAGATTCTCTGGGTACTGAAGGCCTATCCTTCCCAATACTGCTTGGTTACTATGTTTCCAGGATGTAGAAACAAAGGCGTCTCAGTTGCAAGGTTCATGAGCTGAAATACAAGTTTTCAGAGGTCCTCTATGCTAATAGGCCTGAAAATAAGTCAATTCACTAGCCAGAAAGACAGTTATAAAGCACCTTGTTAGGGAAAAACTGCATAACATAGCAGTCTCCCTGGAGCCAAGCATCCAACAAAACATCTGTGATTTCCTCAGGAAGATTGAACTGGCTGTGGCCCTTGGCTAGAATCATCAGGGGACATCTGGAATTCTTTAGAAGTGGCACTGTAGTTTCCCACTTCACATGTGCTCTCTCAGCTGTGTAAACCTGATGGTATACCTGGTGTCATTTCCAAGGTAGAGTTTAATTAGAGAGAACGGCTAACCAGGCTTTCAGCAGCCTGCAGAAGTAGGATTAGTCTGTAGTCTTGTTCTGACTCAGGTGCGATCTGATATCCAGTAGAGCCTCAAGTTCTCCTCCTTCCCCAGCCAAACAGAGAAAAGCTGATTGTCAGTAACTAGTGTGTGTTTTTTTTGTTTTTTTCCTTGTTGCTTCTTCAGAAGACAAGCGTGAAATTCTGGTTTGCCACAGGTGGAGCAGGGTTCTGTATCAGCAGAGGTCTTGCTCTGAAGATGAGTCCCTGGGCCAGGTAAACACTCCTCCTAGCTGAGCTCCATTAATATGTGTTTGGTAAACTTTAAAGCGTGTTTGATCTTGTCTCTTGTGCTCTCACAGCCTGGGTAATTTCATCAGTACTGCAGAAAGAGTGCGTCTTCCTGATGACTGCACCATTGGCTACATCATTGAAGGGCTGCTGGAAGTAAAGCTGCTGCACAGCCCATTGTTCCATTCCCATCTGGAAAATCTACAGAGACTACAAGGCGAGTCTGTGCTGCAACAGGTAGGGCTAAGCCTCGTGTCCTCTTCCTGTAATCACACCTCAGACTGATCAGAAAGCAGCCTGTGAATTGACTTAGAACATTTTGGCAAAAAATGATGTCTACAGAGTAGCTCAGCTGTGTTCTGACAAATTCCTTCATTTAGGTAGAAAGCGTATTTCCACCCTAGGCAGTTTGCTCATGTAGATGTCCTCTCTTGCAGGGATATGTTTTACTACACTACTACATCCAAATATTGTATTCTTCATTTTGTCATCTTTGAGTTTCCAAGAGACACAGTAACAGCAGTTGTAGAAGAAGGCAACACTTAGTTTGCTGGCTGTGTGAGAAAGTATTGTTATCTAATAAATTCTGTCTTCATTCACGCTGTTTAGCAATAATAGAATCAGAGCTGTAGCAAGTACTTCTTCAATAACAAAGGCATAACTAAATGTTTGATCATTTTTTTTACAACTGACTTGCCTGAATCTCGAGAAAATTAATCAGGATAAATCAGGTCCAGGTTTGTTTGTTTCATTTCTTAAATTACTGGGATAGCAGCAGCAGATGGAGCTACAAGGCTATCCTGGTGCTTTGTCTGCCTCTTACTGGCAGCTTACTCTTAACTTGACAGCTATGAACAAACAAAAGTGTAGTTTTGCCCCTATAAAATGCCTGCTTGTGTTTTCCTGGCAATATTGTTAGGCAGTGCAGATATACATTTGGGACATGGTGTAATCTCCTTCATGTGAAGGACTTTAACTGTAGACTGAATCTGACCTCTTTTTGGTCATCATAGTTTCCCTGAGATCTTCAGAGTCTCTCTTCATACCTAATTAATAATCATGCTATCTCTATTCTGTTTTTCTGTAGTAGTATCTCAGTTTCTGAGTTTTTATTTGCTTTTCCAGGTAACCCTAAGTTATGGGGACCCTGAGAACAAACACAATGTTGTGAGTGTGGGAGGAGTGTTTGGACTTCAGCAAGACCCAACCAGGTAAGTGTCCGCTTTCAGAACAAGATCTCCATGTCTTGTTTATGTTTTTCAACTGCAAGATGATCAAACTCACTTACGGGATTATTTTCTCATGCCAGATCTTATCACAGTTATAGGTGGATAGAGCCACCTTCTCTGCTGTATTAGGCTGTTGCACATTCAATGCTAGTGTGTTCCTGGTCTGGAGAATTTCAATCTCACTTGTATTTTTTTTTTTTTTCCCTTCACAGATTTAAATCTGTCCATTGTCTTCTTTACCCTGACACTATTTGGTGCCCCAATAAGAAGATGTCATAACTTTTGACCAGTCATTGACACCTTTATCCTACCTACTTTGCGTAAAGCAAGAGTTGTGATGGGCTTTTTTCTTCTGGGACACAAACAGACATATCTACAAAGGAGGTAGACTTTGTACAGAAGCAAGACTGGCTAATTATGGCAAGAAGGCATTTGTTCAGCTGCAGCCTGGGACATTGCCAAGAAGAAAATCTTCTATTTCTTGTTCTTTGGTCCAGTGGCTCTTCATGTGATGGCTCCAGTCATAGCTGTACAAGTCACTTTATGCTTTCATCTGATGTCACGTGAGCCCTGCCTATCATGTGAATCTGTGCTCAGATACATCCTAGGCAAATGCAGTACTTAGAATGATGGCATTCTTACTACTGTTAGCAGCTTTCAGAGGCCATTGTCTTGAAGCTGGAATGTGTAAGCAGACTGCAGTCCCCATGGTGATGAGGGGGATGAAGTTTTTGCTTGTCTTTTTTGCGAACAGGACTTAAGAACTTCTGTGGCCTGCCATATTATACCTCCTCCACCTGTGAGCTGAAACACAGTCTGTTTGTAAACACCAGAAGTCCAGGAATTGCTAGGGTAGACAAGGGTGAAAGCCTTTGTCATGGGAAAAACCCTGTGTAAGGGTAAACTGACTCAGGACTGTGCAAGAGTTGCTTACAGGGCACATTCTTCCCAGCAGTCTTTGTGTACCTCCCATGGAGGTGATTGTCAGACTTGGCACTCTTACCACTGAATGGCAGTGGCTGTTGATTATGATGGTGGTCTGCTAGGTCCAAGACTATTCCCTTGGTATTTGATACTGAAGATGTATTTGCCAGACTAGTTGGTAACTGTTTCTCCTCCTTTGCCCTCAGCAGGTTATATGAGCTAGAGCATGCCCATTGGCTGATGAAACACCCTGTTTTTGAAGCTGTGCTGTATCCTTCACTGCCTGCGAGGGAGGAGGAATGCTAGATAGCTGTAGTGCTGAGAAAGGTTTTGATGGTATCATTTCAGGTCTCTTAATTGTGTGCTTGTGGTTGCCCCACTTCAGCTTCTTAATGTAATCTTTTGAGACCAGTGTTCATTTTTACTCTACATCTTAATGTTTCAGAAAGTAATTCTGGCACTTGGTAAAAGGAAACTGGATGCTGATAGAAAAGCAGGAGTCCAACGCTGTAGCAATGTCACCTGCTGCTGCATTATAAATTAAATAAGCTTAGTTTTGAAAGTGGAAGAATTGAGACTCTCTATGTTTAGTTTTGTTACTTCCAACTTTGCCTTTGTGCAATCTATACCTGATGTGAAGAACAGCATACAAAATGATTTTGTAAAACCACTGTTTACTCTCAAACTCTTCAGAAAATACTTGCAGGTTTAGTACTAGAGGCTGAGGCTGAATTAAGTGGAGAATAGCATGATGTTGTATAACCTGAAACTATGACTAATGGCAAGAATTCGGACCTAGCAAGTTTCAGATTTCTATCAGCTGTGCTGAGCGGTGTATTTCAGCTAGTTGCTTAACTTCTTCCCATTTGAAAAGTGGTACCATGTAGGCAAACACCTGCAGCATATTCAAGTATGAATTGCAGTGTAGGTGTCAGCCTCCTGTAATATAATATTCTTTGCTTTCTGTTTTTGAAGCAAACCTTTCAACAACTGGATACATTGTCCTCTTTGCATGATTTAATTTAATTTTATAGAGGAGCAAACAAGCTGACTACTCGCTACGATCCAGCAGCTTGTTCTTAAATTTCTTTTCCTTTATCTGCTAAGGCAGTGCTTTGACCATGAGGCACAGGAATAAGAGTGCTGCAGGCACTCGGATCAAAGTCCAGCTAGCACAGTGGTTGTTTCAAAACAGGAACATCTGTGATGCTGACAGCCTGTTACAGAGCGTGGAGGGCTCGTGGCAGGGTAGGTGGTGGGATGTTCTACCTCTCCATTAGGTGTTCTGCTCACTAGAACTGAGATGTCCTGTGGTTCAGTGATATGTCATTCATAGCTCTGGAGATTACTGGTATCTATATAAACACTTTTTAAAAAACATTTGGTGGGTTCTTGTTTTCAGCCTCCTTGTAGCAAGGAGTTGTGAAGCTGCATAAGCACTTGATGAGATATCATCCTCAGTGATCTCTGAATTCTGCTGGAGCTTTTCTTCCTCTCCTCTTAAGAGCAGCCTCCTGTCAGATACTATGGACAGCACAAGCTGGGTAGTGATTATGTGGCAAACTGCAGTTCAAAGATGACAACACTTCATACTGATGGCAGCAAAACTGCGTAGAAGTCCCATACTACAGTCATTTCCCACCCTAAATGGAGTTTGCTGCCTCCTTGTCATGCCTAATGCTGGTAGGGTGCTTATCAAGCTGAAAAAGGAACATATTCTTCTGTAAAGCAATGCAAAAAAGCTTCTTTTAAGGTTTCTCTTGTTCACAATACAGTAGGCTCTGTACATATACTGAGATGCAGCTTCTTAAACTACTGTTCCATACGTAAAACAATTCTATGAAATAAATATTTAAGTATGTCACAGGGTGTGTTTTGTCTTTTAATGCATTCTCTACACCAGAAATGAACCATTAAACCCTGTAATCCAGAAAAGTGCTCTCCTGTCAGCCTCTTGTGCTGCTGTATGGACAAAAAGCATATGAGAATTGGATGACTTGGATGTGCAGAGGCAGAAATATAGATGAGAAGAATCCTTGCAGCTAAAAGTGTTTTTACCAGCTCCCATTCTGTCTCTGTCACAGCAGCTCTTAAGCACCCTCAGGAAGCAATGGATAAAATGTGTATTACGAGCAGAGCTCTGCTTCTGTATCACTAAAGGGTGTTAATTGGATGTATAATTGCGTGTACTGCTCTGTTATGCGATGTCAGCTCTGCAAAGCAGGAGGCAGTTGGAGCTGCCATGCTCACTACCACTGATGTAAGCTGTGGTGTGGTAGCTTAACCCCTTAATGAGTTCTGGACTGTTTTTCTGTTGTACCTCACAGGATGTGGAGCTGTTGGAGTGGGGTTCAGAGGGCCATTGAGATGATCAGAGGGCTGGAGCACCTCTCCTACAAAGAAAGGCCAAGTAAGTTGGGCTTGTGTAGGTTGGAGAAGAGAAGGCTGGGGGGAGACCTCACTGTGGTCTTCCAGTATGTGAAGGAAGCTTACAAGCAGGAGAGGGACTGACTTTCTACATGGTCTGATAGTGGTAGGACAAGGGGGAATGGCCTTAAAGTAAAAGAGAGGAGATTTAAGTCAGATGTTAAGAAATGTTTTAACACTGGTGGAGCACTGGCACAGGCTGCCCAGAGCAGCTGTGGATGCCCCATCCCTCGAGGCATTCAAGGCCAGGTCAGACACGGCCGTTGGCAGAGGGTTGGCACTGTAAGTCCTACACTGATCTCCTTTATGCCTCAGGCAAGAGGATTGTGTGTAGTTACACGTGGTTTTCTAGGCACTGACCGTTAGACAAAGGCAGCCCGCAGCTTTTAGCAGCAGCTCTGAGCGATCGGGCACTGCGTGTCCTCCCAGCTGTTTTCGGAGCTCTCTCGCTGCAGTGCTTTGGGGAGAATCAGAGCCGAGAAAGCTCAGCTGTGTGCGCCCGATGCTCAGAGACGGCTCCGAGCTGTGCCCCCTCCAGGCAGGCAGCGGCCGCCGCACCGTTGGATACCCCCGAGGACGGAGCGGTCCCCGCACTGCCGGCCCGGCGCCGCCCCGCCCCCGGGTCCCGCCTCCCGACCCCAACACCGCCCAGGTCCCGGCGCTGCGGAGCCTCCCACCGCCGCAGCATGGAGCCGGACCTCAGCTTCCGCGGCCGCCGCGCCCTGGTCACCGGGGCCGGCAAAGGTGGTGGGGGGGGGTCGGGAGAGCGGGCGGGGGCGAGCGGGGCCGGGGCTGACGGCGTCTCCCCGCAGGGATCGGACGCGCCGTGGCCGTGGCGCTGTGCAAGGCCGGAGCGCGAGTAACGGCGCTGAGCCGCACCGCGGCGGACCTGGAGAGCCTCGTACGAGAGGTACGGACGGCCCCGACCCTCCCCCCCCACCCCGCACCCCACCCGCACCGCGGGGCGCCGCTGAGCCGGGCCCCCGCCGCAGTGCCCCGGGATCGAACCGCTGTGCCTGGACCTGGCCGACTGGGACGCCACGGAGGCGGCGGTGGGCGCGGCGGGGCCCTTCGAGCTGCTGGTGAACAACGCGGCCGTGGCGATGCTGCAGCCCTTCCTGCAGGTGACCCGGGAGGCCGTGAAGCGGTGAGTGCCTCCTTGCCTTTCACTCTCTTTGTGACCGTCAAGAGGAGGCACGGCCTGAGCAGGCAGAACGTTGTAAGCTCACCTCCCAGCAGCCCCAGAGCTTCCAGTCCAGCCCCATTGCTAAACCGAGGCAGCTGCTGCTAAGGCAATTTAGAAAGAGAAGACAAAGCCAGCTAAGGGACTATGGAATGGTCACGGTGAAAAATGACATCTGTTTACTTCAATTCTATGTATATACATTTCCTAATGTGCCGCAGCATAGGATACGGGTTACGGTGGATCTGATTCCTTCTAAATGGGTCAGGATTTATCCCTGTGTTAGAAACCAAATACGTGAGGCTGTGATAAAGGATTCGTTGGAAGCAGACCAGAAGGCATATGTGTGCTGCTCAGATCATTCTGCAGTGCTAGCTGGTGAAAACCTCACCAAGGAAGAACTATGGTTCAAAGAAGGGCTGCTTCTACCTCTCTTATAGCATATTTACTGTTTCAAAGCCTCCTGAAGGCTGGATTGCATAAGAGGAGCCATGGGCTGAGGCCCAGGGATCAATGTTTAAACTTTAATAGAAGTACTGTGTGAGTCTGCCAAAGAACAGAGTCCTGCTAGAAATGGGAGGATCATAGAATCATATCAGAGAATCACAGAATGGCCTGGGCTGCAAAGGACCACAGTGCTCATCCAGTTCCAACCCCCTGCTATGTGCAGGGCCGCCAACCAGCAGCCCAGGCTGCCCAGAGCCACATCCAGCCTGGCCTTGAATGCCTCCAGAGGCCACCACCCAGTTTGCTTCTGCTGAACGAACACACGGTTAACCATTGCTGCTATAGCTAACCAGCCTGGCATTTCTGTGTTTAAGTATCACCAGTGCTCCCAAAGCACCAGCAGCATTCGGCCTCTGCTGCCTCTCAGAACAATTCCTCTCTGGCCTGGCCTGCGATCACCACGTAACTTTTAAATCTGATTTATTTGTAGGTCTTTTGATGTCAATTTCCGGGCTGTGCTCCACGTTTCTCAGGTGAGGATGAATTGTCACTGCAGTTGTCACCACGAGCAGCAACAACTAAGTTGTTCTACACAGCAGAGAAGTGTCCTGGCAGGGGCACAGCTATGGGGACCACCGTCCAAAATCAATCTGACATTTTGAGTGTACAGGGTCAGAGAAGAGAGTGAAGGTCCTGTCTCTTACAATGGGGAGACACTGAAGGCATCCTGTGGCTGTTTTTGCTCTTTTGCCTACCACAAGATTCCTACCAGATGGAATCATGCTCTGATCCTGTTCAGATTCTGACATCCTTCTGTTATTTTATTCAGATCGTTGCTCGGCAGATGATTGCACAGGGGCTACCAGGTGCAATTGTGAATGTCTCTAGCCAGGCATCTCAGCGTGCCCTGCGGGATCATGCTGTTTACTGTAAGTGCCCCTTTCATTTTTGACTAACCTGGACACCCACAGCCATGAAGGTTCCAACTGCCAGTTCTGGACAGAGTGCAGTACCTCTCTGTGATCCAGACCGAGTGCTGTGCACTTAAATGCTTCCCATTCTTCCTTCCTCTTTTAAGGTTCTACCAAAAGTGCTTTGGATATGCTGAGCAAGGTAATGGCAATGGAACTGGGACCCCACAAGGTAGGATTCCTTCTGAAAGAGAAGCGTGAAAGCGTTTCCTCTCAGAGCAGTTTGGTACATGGTGTGTTGCTCTTCATCTCAGATAAGGGTGAACACTGTGAATCCCACAGTAGTTATGACCGACATGGGGAGAATTAACTGGAGTGATCCTCAGAAATCTGCTGCCATGATTAACCGGATTCCACTAGGAAAGTTTGCAGGTCAGTCTAGATCTGTGGCCAGGCTGAGCTCCTCCTAATATCCAAGCTTTCTTCCTAACTGACATCAGAGCCACAGCTACATTGCCTTTTGCATCTGATGGCAGGGCACACTTACCTGCCCTGTTCTAGAGCCCTGTCATCTCTGGACAAGCAGAATGAACTTACTCTGTTGAGTATTCATGAATATGACTTGCAGGGAGCGCTGGTGGTTGCTGTGAATTAAGTATTTATCATTTGGTCACAGTGATGATCTTTGGATGTCCTGCTCTCAGCCACACTGTCCTGTATTATCACGCCAAGCACAGCCCGGGGGGCAGAGAGATTTCCCTGCTCCAATTACACATAGAGGCCAAAGACATTCTGTTTGGGATGCTTGTTTTTTTGGTACAATTTGAGGGGTGCATTGGATGTCCTCTGTGTTTGATTCCAGAGGTGGATGATGTGGTGAACAGCATTCTTTTCCTGCTCAGTGACAAGAGTGCTATGACAACTGGCAGCTCACTGATGGTTGACGGGGGATTTCTCGTCTCCTAAGATGACATCTGCATTTCATAGCTAGTCTGATTTTCATACTAGTATTGCATAGATCTAAAAGGAATAGTAAACAGTGACAAAGACCCATTGTTGCTGGACAAGAGGGGCAGCAGAGCTGGAACCTGTTTGAGAATTGAGGCAGAAAGTTACCTTTACAAGGCTGCTATATAATAAAGATCACATATGCTGTCATGGAGAATGTTTATTGCACCAAATAAGGTTTTATCTTATCACTCTACATGATGATTAGAAATTGGATCTGTCTTTCTTCCAACCCTATTCCCCCCTACAAACACAACCCTTCAGAAGCTTTCCCTGTTCCATCCAAACCCATAAAGCCTGCCTGCATTTTCCTTGGGAAGGGAAAGAAGTTAGCAGACACCTCATTGCTTCCTTTGCTCTCTTTAGTAGAAAAAAACAAAACAGAGGCAACAACCTCAGCCCTGCTCTACAGAGACTGGATTGTGGGGGGAGGCCCTGCTAAAGACTGATGGGGGGGAGCAGCACCATGCTGTCCTAGGGTGTGCACACAAAAAGGCAAATACATTGATTGCACAAGGCTGTTTCACTCACTGAGTTTGGCTAGTATCCAATTAAGCACCTAATGATTAGTTCTTCAGCTTCACATTTTGTTTACTTTGACCCCTTCTGGGGCTGGTTACGATTCCTTCAACAGTCTCAGGCACATATCTGATAGAGCACCAATTTGTTAAGTGTTAGCCACAGTAGGCTGGGCAAGGAGACCCTTCTACTCTTCCAGCTGCTCTTGTCATTCACCACCACTTATATCAGCTTCCTTCCCACTCCCACAAGGATCTTCAGCACGTGTTACACCTGCAGATGAAACACAGGTGTTTCCAGCACAGGATGGATGTCTCAGCCCTTTCAGCTTGGAGTTCAGGAGAGCCAAAACAGCCTGTTGCCCCAAGGAGCTATCTTGCCTTCCCCATTGTACTTTCCTGAGGGCTGTACAGCCCCCAGCTAATCTCCTGCCCCCACTGCCCCTTCACATCAACACTGACGTTAAATCAAAGAGACATTTAAAAAACACTGACTTCGTACATGATGAAGGGCCCTACACATCCCAGCCCCCTCCAGAAACACCCAGCTAATATGCAATCTGTCGGAGGACAACAACATGCTGAGCCAGCACCTAGGCCACAGCCCTCAGAACACGGTGCACTTTTTGCCAGGCTTCTTCACGGGCGGTGGGCAGAGCACAGCCCGGATGGCTTCATCAAACACCGTCTTCAAGCCCCGCTGTGTCAGGGCAGAGCACTCAAGGTACTTTACCGAGCCTAGGGGAAAGAGAGCTCCAGCTCAAGCACTCCAGTCCTACCAGGAGACAGCGTCCCTCACCCACTCCAAAACAAAAAGCTCAACGCCACGGAGACTTTCCAACACATCACTCACCAATCTCCCGAGCCATGGCCAAACCTTGGGGGTAGGTGATGGGAGCCAGTTTCTTATCACGTAACCTTTCAATGGTGTCCTTATCATCCCTTAAGTCCAGCTTGGTGCCCACCAAGATGATAGGTGTATTTGGGCAGTGGTGTCGGACCTCAGGGTACCACTGAAACAGAGAAGCACGATGAGAAAAGTAGCCATGGTGGCAGGCACTGCCATGAGGCTGCATTTACTATTAAGAACAAGGTTTTTACTAATATCTGACATGGTGTAAACACCTGAACAGGATTATTCTACCTAGAATTCTGGGTATGCTCTGCAGAAAGAGACTGGTGCAAATGTAACAAGTCACTGAAACATGAAATCATGACAGATGACACTAGCCAGCTCTGCACATAGTACTTCAACTCCATTTTAGTTCCTAGGACATTCCTCATCTTCTTTAACACAGATTTGAAAAGGCAAAAACTTATGAATAAAGAGTAGGTCTGTCTTAAAACCAAGCAGCTATTACTTTTGTTTCTCAAAATAGGACTGCTAGAAATGTGGGGATTGGAGGTGCCACAGGGTTGGCTCAGGCAGTGAACTGCACTGGTTCCCCGCTTCCACCAAGAAGGAGAATACAATACCTTGGCTCTGACATTCTCAAAGGAGGCTGGACTCACGAGGGAGAAGCAAATCAAGAAAACATCCTGTGGGGGAAAGAAGAGGATCAATTGTGTAGAAAGGAACAGCTAGAGATAATGGAGGGAGGGTGAAAAAGGGAGCCTCACCCAAAAAAAACCCTCAACAGCAAGGACTGTTGGCTGTAAGAAGCCCTTCCCCATGAAGGTTGCTAAACTAATTCAGAGAGAAAAATAATGGACTTTGGGTGTATGACCTCATTTTAATTTGCAATACTAGACTCAGTGTGTTAAGAGCCTGTGACCATAAATACCTTAACAGTGCAACAGTCTTCATCCCTGGTGGTGGGGGCCACGTAGCAATCACTACAGCCAGGAAAGCAACACTTGCAAAGCCCAACAGTGAGCTATGCCACCAAAAGAGAGTGGGAATATGAAACACAGCTCAGCTTTACAGCAGCTCCACACCATTCCTTGCACCTGAGCTTACCTACATCCATAACTGTTCAAACACCATTGCAAAGTAGGAAATAGAATGTGACAGTCTCTTAGTAGAAATTCAGCTGTCATCCTCCTCAAACAACCAGAATTATGGCTACAGCTACAGGAACTTTAACAAATGCAGCTTTCATGGCCGTGGGAGCCTCCCTGTCCCCCAATGAGAGCAGTCATAAGCCAGTCCAAGCCCAGTACTCACTGTCTGTGGGTAGGAAAGAGGCCGCAGTCGGTCATAATCCTCTTGTCCTGCTGTATCCCAGAGGCCTAGATTCACTGGCTTCCCATCTACCATGACATTGGCAGAATAGTTATCAAATCTGCCAAAAAAGAATCCCCATCAATGACAATCTTGTTCTGAACCATGTGACATGATATGAAATCCAAGGGGCATGAATCAGGAGGGTTCACTGTGCGATGCAGTTCCCATGGGGGTACTTTGCTCTCCTCCCATACAGAGCCGTACTCCTCATATATGGAGTTCACAGCCTCCTCACCCACAAAACCAACTTATACTTACACACACACACACACACACACACACGGAGGAAAGAGTAGCTGATGCACATTACTCACACAGTGGGGATGTACTCTCCAGGAAAGGCATTCGTGGTGTAACTGATCAGCAAGCAGGTCTTCCCTACAGCTCTGCAGAGGATGAGAGTGACAAGCATAAAGGAGGGTAGAGCAGAAAGCACTGGGGCAGGGAAATTTACCCTTTCCCACCCAAAAAAATGCTGTTAGGTAAAAACTTGACATGAGGAAACATATCTGCAGCAGGCTAGAATTTTCTGTCAGGGACCAGGCCTGAACTCACCCCACCTCAGCATGCATCTGATACTGATCTCTTCTATTCCTTTTCTCCTCTCCTTTGGCCTCAGCAAAACACCAGGCAAAATGTATTTGTTCCAAGGCCAACAGGGGAAATAAATTAGGGTTATGTGCTGGGTGTGCTCTCCCTCAACACATCCACAATAATCTAGCAAAATGGGCAAACAGCAAGTGAGAAAACGTGGAACAACACACAACTATTCAAGCTCTTCAGACATAGGAATTGAATGTCGATATATACAAAGGATGAAAAAAGAAGTGTCCATAAACAAAAGTGAACTTCCAAGTGACTACTGACAGTTTGGAAAGAGATTTTGGCACCAAGGTAGATCACTAAAACATCAGCTCAGAGCTTTGGCAAAGGCAGGTGGGACTGGTCAACTCGGAGACAGCAGCTGGCTGACAGTTGTGTTAGGATATGAAGGGCCATTAGCCCTCCAGGGAAAGGGAGAAGCTTAGTTCTAAGAACAGTGAAGTAACAGGAGCAGAAACGGCTCATTTATTACTGTAAAAGTTGTGAGCTGTAGAGAACTTTGAAGGGAAACCAATATTGAGTGCCAGTAACAGCTGTTAGAGCTTGAGTGAGCCTGAACAGACACAGTTATACCCTACCTAATTCTCAGAAAAGAGACATAGCAGACTTCAGGGATGAGAGACCACAGGGAGAGCACAGTGCTGCAACTGGGACCACACAGCCAGAACCACTGCATCAACCCACCCTGCTTCTTCTCCCCTGGACTACAACCCCTGCCCAGATAAGGGAGGTTGCATCAGGAGCTGCTATGCTCCACTACACTCTCATGTCCAACTTAGATCCCAATTCAGCACCTCCCTCCCACTGCACAGGGAAACCACGCAATTGCTAACATGTGCACATATCTGTGACTTGAGTGTTTTGGTACCCAAGTTCATTCAGCCAAGTTCAATCGAAGCTCACCAGCAGCCTGCAGACCTGGAGCCCAATTCCAGCACGCCCCACTCACAACCGTCACTGTCTTCTTTATAACAAGGCCGTGCTGCACTGGGCAAGTCTCCTACTGGCCTCTTTGGGCCCTCCAGCTGGAAACTGGAGGACCTCACCCCAAACACATACGTGTGGGTGCGGTATGCACAGGAAGATGGAAGGACCAGCTGCTCCCTAAGACCATTCACACCGACTTCTCTGCATCTTAGCCCCATGCTTGCTGTGGCGATCGGAAATGCAAACAGAGCATTGGGAATAATGGAGAGAAAGACATAAGACAAGCTAGGAAAAGTTGGGAAGCACCAGGAATCCACCGTACGCCTGTATTTTGAATACAGCCGTGTTCTCTGCCAAAGGCATGCAGAAGAAGCCTAGAGAACAGAGCAGGAAGGACGACAAGCCGCGCGGGGATGCCAGAAGCAGCGATATGTTTCACTTTGGAAAGCAAACAACAAAAGGAGACGTGAGAAAAACCTGCGAGCATCGAGATGAGGCGGGGGAGAGGCTGTGCACTGCCCCCCCTGCGATGAGAGCCCAACGGATACGACCACGAGACAGGCTTTAAACCCAAAGGAACGCGCTCGCTCCCTCGGCAGCACGCAGATAGATGCGAACGAAGCCCAGCAGCGTTCAGAGACGAAGCCCCGAGTTGACGACCCGGAGCTGCAGCGGAGGCCCGGGCTCCCTCCATGGGCAGAGCTCCGGGAACGCCGACCTCCGGGCCCCGCTCGGCCCGCAGCCCCGCGCGCCCCTCCTAACCGCCGCGGCGGCCCCGCGGGATGGCGGCCCGGCCCCGCGGCTCCACCCGCCTCAGGTCGCGGCGCCCGGTCCGGCGCCTCCCGCCCGCCGAGCCGGCTCGCCTGGGCCGCGGGGCGGGGCCGCGCCGGGCCGGCCCTCCCTCCCATCGGCTCCGCCGGGCTCCGGCCCGCTTTGTGCGGAGCCGCGAGGGCCGAGGCGCGGACGGGCCGACACCGCCTCCGTCCCGCGGCCGCCGCGCACTCACCCGTCGCCCACCACCACACACTTGATCGCCTGCATCTGCCCGCGATGGCGGCGCCGCCGCGACTCCGCCGCAGTGACAGCCCGCGCGGGCGGGGCGGGGCGAGCCGAGCGCCGCCGAGCCGAGCGCCGCCGAGCCGAGCCGAACAGAGCCGAGCGCCGCCGAGCCGAGCAGAGCCGAGCCGAGCCCTGCGACGGGGGCGGGGCGGAAGGAGGTCCCCGCGGGCAGGCGCGGCCTCGCGGGAGGTGTCGGGGCTGAATACCTCGTGCCGTGAAAGCGGAAGGCGGAGCCCGGCTGTACAGCCCGCACCGACCGCTCCCCACGCAGCAGCCGGCCGGCGCTGCGGCTGTTCCCTCCCGGCGTGACGGCCGTGCGGTCAGCGGCTCCAGGGAGCGGCTCCGAGAGAACAAACGCAGAGCAGCCGGAGACACGGAGCGGCCCGGAGGGGCAAAGAGCTTAAAGTCATCGAGTTCCAACCGCAGTGCTGGGGATGGCTGCTCGGGGCCCGGCCAGCCTGCCGTACGGTGTCTCCATAGGAACCCCTCCAGGGATGGGGGAGCCCAGCTCCGTTCAGACCCGCAGCAGAACCCCCTGTGGTCCCTTCCAGCCCTCCATGCACCCCGGCAGGATCAGACAGCACAGTCCCCGTAGCCGCAGCGCACCCATTCCCAGCACAGACCCTCTGCTGGCAGCCAAAGCAGTCCCAGCTCACACCTGGCTTCAGCTCCTCCGCCCCCGAGGCTGCCATGCACTGCAGAGAGCTTTCAGCTCCAGGACAGAGTGACGGGATCTCGGTGGTAGCAGCACAGCAGCGATGCCCTCCGGCTCCAGCCATCAGCCAGCTGGCCACTGCCCCGGGTAGTGCAAAATGTAAAAGCTCTTTATTAAAACAGCACAGCAAAACGATTTAAAAAGTGAAGAACACAAACCAATCAGTCCACGGTGAGTTCTGTGGTCCAGTCGGCTCTTGAAACGTTCATTTTTCCCACAGACTCACCGGAGAAAGCAGCAGGAGGAGCTCACCTGGAGTCCTGTCCCTTTCTCTGTGCCATCTGATGGACCTTTGCTGCCAAGGAAAGGAAACTCCTTCTCCCCAGCCAGTCAGAACCTCCATTCACCCCCAGGGTAAGGCCCAAAACCAGACTGGTTCCAGGATCCTGAGAAGCTATGAGGACAGCTCTGCCAAAGGTCATTGTGGGATTCAATCTTCTTGTATTTTTGCCACAAGAACTGTAACAAAGGGCTGAACTCCACAACAAGGAGGAAAACAGACTCCTCTCTTTCTGTGTCCGTTGGTGTTGTAGAGGTGTGAACCATGGCCCAATCCCAGCCGTCCAACAAGGTTATGGATTGACACTGCACAGCAGTCCCTATCCATACAGCTGTTCTGTGTGTTAGAAATGTTCCTGCGCTGCCCATCACTACAGCCAGGGTCATAGAGGGACAAGGCAAAAAGCCAAAGTGAGCTGTCAGCCACTGCTTGCATCCATAACCACTGGGCACACAAAGATTTGTCTTTCCGACAGCTCCTGGACCCCGTGGCTCAGGGTAAAGTAAATGGCTCCCAATCTAGGGACCAGTAAACACTGCTACCCATCATTTACAAGGCTGCGTTGTGAACAGCCCTTGTATCCAAACAAGTGCTTCAGAACAACTGCTTTTCAGGGAACATAAAATCCCACTGGTAATAACAAAGCATGTTGATGGATTGGCACTGTATAAAAGAGCACAGAAACAGCTTCAAATGCTGTATCAGTGCAGGGTAAGGACTCTACATCACAAATTCAGACCCATAAGCCTCTATCTGAGCTGAGTATGGCTCCTTCCTCTTCTCCTTTATGCTGCTGGGAGCAAGATTTCTGAAGAACAAGAGGGGTTTTCTCCTTGCAAGCATTCAGGTCCCCCCACTCTGACAAAACTGCCCTGCTTACAAAGAAAGGGGCTGTACCTGAGTAGCTTATCCTCTTCCTGACAGCAGGTACCTGGATTCTTTAAGCCACACTTTCATTTCCTCAAACTGTGGGTTCCCAAGGAGGATCCCTGCACATATGCCATGATGGCATTCTGCAATATACTTGCTCGCTGGGCTTCTTCTTCTTTCATCCTAGAGATGTCAGCCTCTTTCATTCTCAGCTTCTCCATCAGCATAGAGATTTCACCTTCTTTGTCCAGCAGTGCCTCACGGTGATTACTTGACAGGACTGTGAAAGAAAAGCAGCATTGGTACAGAAAATTTGGGTGTCCCTAGAACAAACAGGAACAAGATGCTGTAGGCATTGCCAAAGGCAACACAAACAGGGTGAGCAACAAGCACAAGACAAGCTGCAAGAAACCTTCAGCTGCACGAGGCAGTGGGAGAGGTTTTGCAAAGACAAGATGTTACACATCACTATGCAGGAAGTCCCAACATTTTGCCTGTTGTGCAGCTTTGGACAGTTTATTTCTAAGTCATGGTCTCTATAAAATGAGGATAAGAATCCCTGCAAAAAACAGTGGGATGGAGGGTAGATTTGTATTCAAAGGTAGGAAGCACCTCTGTCGCTACCTGTAAGCACAGCTCAGATTAAGGCCCAGTGTAGGCTACTACACATTACTATTTGAAAAGCATGGAAGGATCCATCACCTTTCAGCTGTCTCTCCAGGGCTGCAATCTTCTCTCTCAGCCCTTCCTGTGCTGTACGTTCAGCCTGTAGGTGTCCAATCTGCTCCTGTAATTCCACTTTCACTTTATTTACTTCTGTCACTTTTTCCTGTTCCTTACTGTTCAGGTCCTGACACATACAGACAAATCCACAATCAACCAAACAACTTCTGCAATTTGTTCTGCCCCTCCTCCTTCCCCTCCCCCCCCTCCCCACCCAATCCAGAAGAAATTACCTGCTGAAGTTCCTCTATTCTCCTTCTAAGTCCATCAGCATGCAGGTTCAATTGATTGGCCTTGACTTGGGCCTCACCGACCATTTGTTTTTGTTTGAGGCAGCAGTTCTGAGCTTCATCACGTGCTTCAGTCATCAGCCGCAGCTTCTCTTCAAGGTGTTCCACTCGCTGCTGCTGTAAGATACAAAGAAAAAAAATACATCAGTTCTATTCCATTCCTGTGAAGGGATATTCCCATTTTTGTTCCCAACACAGTAAAGCCTTGGTTCAGCCAGCTGCTACTGAAGAACAAGCAAGCACAGGATGTACCTATAATAGATAAAGCACAACTCCCTTGCATTCAGGAGACAATCTAAGTTGCTTTCTGCTACCAGTGCCACCTCTGGTGTTCACATCTAATGATACCTCTTCACCTTCTCTGTACCACTGCTGTATGTGGCTAACATACTGCTGTTCTAACACAAACAGCAGCTTTTCTGTTTTAACTCTGTAAAGCATTTTTCTTCTGTGTTGTTATGTATAAGCAACAATTTTAACTGTTTTTGCTGTATTTTCCTCATTCTCTTTTACATGGTGTTGACTTCATTGCTATTTCTACAAAATTCAACCCTGCAGTGCCTTTTCATCCAGCAGCAGCAGCCACCATTTGGGGAAATGCTTCTGAGTCCAGAGATACAGAACAGCACAGGAGAGTTGCTGGTAAACAGCACCTACACCTGGCTGCTAGCTCCACAACTTGCTAACCTAGATATCTAAGTTCTGCTTTGATTTCCACATCAGCTCTGATACTACTGGACAGCACAGAACAGATCGGGACGCTCTGGAGACAATTCAGACTTCTCAGAACTCCTTCCTTAGCAATCAAACTATTTGTTGGACAGTGAAGCCCAGAGAGGGGAATTGCTCATCATCTCCCTACAGCAAAAACAAGCCAGGCAGCGAAATTCACTCCTTCCCAGAGTCAGGGTCCATAGGGCCATCCTTACCTCCTCCAACCGTGCCTGATTCCGAACCTTTATCAACTCTTCTTCTGCGTGGCCTCGCTCAGTGAGTGCAGCTGCTTTGACTTGGCTCAGCTCCTGCCACAGAAACAGGTAGAAAAGTGAGATTTTCCAGATAGAAAGTTGCATCATTGAAACACTGACCAGAAAACATCAGCAGCTTCCTAATCGCAGGCTACAAAGTGACACAGCTGCCCCTGTCACTCAGGGACAGAGTGAACGAGACCGAATTACACCTTTCCTCACCCTGAGATTGCCATCTAAATTCAGTGAAAATGTCAGTTATAACAAGGGGGAAGTAACAGGTGAATCTTTCCAAAGACTAGGGAATAGGAGAGGGCAGCAGTGGATCTAGGTGGGGGAACAGGTCAGGAGAAACATGCTACATGGCCTGGGATTCCCTACAGGAAATCTAGAGAGCCAACCCTGATAAGAATCTAACCATGTTCCGAGGTAACTATTTTTGTTCAAACGCAATCTACGAGTTTCTCCATGGAACCTTCTCACTCCTTAGTCAGAAGCAGTTAAAATAGTTTTAGTTGGTAAACTGAATGCCCCAGCTGCTGTCTTTTGTTCCTAACCCATCACACGTGACAGTCTTTACATAGTCAGCACTGGAAGATTCCACGGAGCACCTGTGGCATGCTCCTCCTTTCCCACCTGCATGCACCCCCTCTCACCTCCTCCAGGGCTATCCTGATGGCCTCCAGCCTTTGGACTCTGTCTTGCATAGAACGTTCACTGGCCTCCATGTGCTGTGTCAAGTGATCCACCTGCATGGCAGCAGAAAACATTTAAACAAGTGCCAGAAAATCACTCATATCTTCAAGCATAACAGCATGGCCATTGAGCATGAAAAAGAGCATCCCTTCCAGGCAACGTTTAATGAGCTCCTATCTTCAAGTGGTACAAAAGACCAGAGAATCATTTTCTAGTTGCACTGTAGCTAACATCCTCCTGCCCTATGTCTTTTCTTACAAGATTTCCAAATCTATGGAGACATTTTTATCTTTAAGGGATTTGACACCTCCATAAGCATTCCAAAGAGAGCCCATCACAGCCTCTTGTCCTCTCTGTCCCTCAGAAACATGACAGAGAAGATCCGAGCGGGCTGAGTCCCCTTAGAGGATTGTTAGCATAGAGCAGGTATATCTTAATTCGTTCTAATAATGTATCTTGATTTCAATGAGCAGGACAAGATTGCTTATTCATAATTAACACTATGCCTAGCAAGACTGACACAAGGACCAGCCCCCTGCCTCTTTAGCAGTCACATACCACTCTGGCTTATATCCTTATGAGCTTCAAAACTTGTTAACAGATAGAGTGCCTTGTGATCTCTTCAGTTAAGCTCTTGTAGAAATGGTCTATTATTCAAACAGTAAGTCTAAATCCACCATTTTTAAAACTGGAGTGCAAATAATGGCCTCCAATGGCCAGGATCATAGAGAGGTGAACCTCAAGAAGCTACAGATATCCTACAGAAAAGCCCTTCTTACCTCTTTTAAGCGAAGTGATTCCATGTCTTCAAGACTTTGTTTAAATCTTCTTTTTTCCATTTCCAGGCGCTCTGCAGATGAAAAGCAGGCACATCACAACGAAGGCACTCCTGCCATGTAGGTTCCATTTACACCACACCATGAGCCTTCTCTTTCCCTGCCCTGCACCACTGACTCACTGATGCTAATGATACTCCATGGGTGCCCACAGGAGCTGCTTTTAATCTTCCACTTACCCTCAGCCTGCACGGCCCGCAGCTTCAGCTCTGCTGTTGTATTGGTCAAGTCTTGTTTTAGCTGGAATATCTGATCCTGCTGCACTTTGCACTTCTTCTCCAACTCATCCACCTAACAGGAAATCACTGTCACGAAGGAGTTTCTTCTCCTATTAGCAGAGCAAGTCAGCTGTACAGAACAATCAGCAGAGACAAACAGGAGCCAAAGCAGAGGACATATGTGGAGCAGAGAAAAATACCACCCAGGTCCCACCTCCCAACACTGAACCTCCTTTCTTACCTGGTTCCTTAGAAACAAGTTCTTCTCATTGCTGGCAGATAAGTCACGGAAAAGCTTGCCTTCCCGATCAGCACCTTCCTGCAGACAGCAGCAGAATTAAGAAGAACTCACATACTCACCTTAGTTCTCTGCACTACCAAGTTAGCACCACCAACACTGCACCCAACTAAATCCAACCCACCCACGAATGCCACAGCTCCTCTCCACCCTCACACTCATCTGTCTCATTTCCATAGGAACGGCTGTCACAGCAGCTGTGGCAAACCCACTACTGGAAGGAGTCATGCCTGCCTAACCCAACCAGCATCCCCCAAACCCACGCAAAGCAGGTATGACCCAGAGCCCAAACCTGACTAGGACTGACCCAGCCCACCTGCTTTTGCTGCTGGAGCTCCGCAAAGTGGCGCTCAGCCATGCTGGCTTGTTCCTGTTTCGTGGCACTCAGGAGCTCTCCCAGGTTGTGCACCTTTTGCTCAGACAGCGCCAGGGCAGCTTCAGTCATCTGCAGCCTGCACAGAGAAACACTTTCCAGAGCCCTTTCTAAGGGAGACACTTCAAGAGAGCACCATACGCTATGTGATACAAGGTGCTAACATACACGAGCCCGTTTTCAATGAGGTGATTTGCCCACTCTCAGAGGAGAATAAAGCTGGCTCTTTTACACCACTGCACAATTCTTTAAAATTAGGGACAGAATTTTGAACACGGGCTGTGAAAGTGATCTGCTTTCTCTGTACATGAGGACACGTCCACTCTGAGGCACCATGTAGTGAAACCACTTTTAGCTGAACTAACTGCTACCATCAGTGTTTGAAGTCCAACCACTCTCACATACATACAGCTCTACACAGCCTAACAGCACTGTCAGGCAGTTCCAGCTTGCTGCTCCTGAACACAAAACCTTGTTGGCCATGCTCCCCCACGTCTACAGTGGCTCTCAGAGAATACTGTCAACTGCAAAGTGTGGGAGGAAAACACCCCCATCTCCACAACCCTTTTTCTTTTTGTTCACTCTCTGTAATTCACTTGCTCTTACAGCAATGCACTGTGTGATCTGGCGACCATTTCTGGATATTACTGCAGATATGATTATGTGAAATACTAAGCCAGCCACTCTAGCTTAGCCCCTTAACAGCTCTGCTCAGCACTGCCTGTACAGCACAAAAGATTGGGAAGGTTAAGGCTTTCCTCCTCCATACTTGGCTTTTAGTGAATTCATAATAGAGTGCTGCTCATTCAATGCTTCCTGCAGCTGGCTGACACGTCCCGCAGATATTCTGCATTTGGGGAAGAAAGCAAAAATAAAAGGGGTGGTTAATTGCTGTCAGGAAATGGGAAGGGCCCAATGCTGCTATCCAACAACAGAAAGCACTCAAATCCAACTCACCTGCCACTCCTGGCTATTTCTTCTCTCTGTTTGTCTATAGTGTCCATCAAATCCAAGAACTGTGAACAAGGAACACACCCATGAAAAAATGAACTGCCCGAGCTTGAAGCATTTATATTTGTCAACTTTCTCTTCCTAATGACAGCAGGAGACAGCTCAAGCCACTCTCTTGGAAGAAACCAAAGTGCAGGTTTGAAGGGGTTCATCTACACATCTGATTGAGGTCATTAACTGCAGGGCTCCGCACCATTGAAGGCCGGAAGGAAAACTGAGTGGTATTTCTAAGTTTTCACTGCTCAGAAACCATCGAACCAGTTACTAAAGAAGAAAGGAGAAGTATGAATATGGGCGAAGAAAATCACCAGGACTCCTTCAGAATCCAGAGTGAATATGCTCAGCAGGGGATGTGCCAATACCTGTACTGTCATGGATTTGATTCCAGGGCAATCTAGCTCAGAGGAAGGTGCCTATTTACTGAACAGTGCTGTGTACTGCTCATAAACACATCCAGGCATCTTTGGGTGCACAATGGGGACACTGAGGGAAGGCACTTGAGTCCAGCCGACCAGTTTGAACTGCTGATGTAGGACTGCTGACCTGCTTGGTCTTCTCATCCTTCAGATTCAATATCTCCTTGCTGAGCACAGAAGTTCGGTTCTGTGTCTCACTGAGGATAGTCTGACGGTCCCGGTTGTGATCCATGGCTTGTTCTGATGCAGAGAGAACAGGAGAGCAATGAAATAACATTGAGAACTGTGTACAGGCTGTTGAGAAATGGAGAGGAGGAGGGACAGCTGTCTTTTGGAGCAGCAAGTACCCTATATTCCCCAAGTGCTGAGACTGGAGAAGAGTTACTGACTCTCTCCCATGCACTCAGGGACTTAGTTTAGTGGTACACTTGGTAGAGTTAGGTTGATAAGTGGA
The DNA here is from genome assembly GCF_016699485.2 of Gallus gallus. Taxonomy (NCBI): domain Eukaryota; kingdom Metazoa; phylum Chordata; class Aves; order Galliformes; family Phasianidae; genus Gallus; species Gallus gallus. The sequence continues at coordinate 5,626,651 of NC_052549.1, forward strand.
CCTGAAGGGTCTTTTCCTACCTATACAATTCTATAATTCTAAGTCCTACTTACCCACAGCTTTGAGGATGTCACTGGGAACGTTGTTCCCAGCCAGTTCCAGCTTCTTCAGGGTCTTGTTGCTCTGCAGGCAGTTCAGCAAAGCTCGGCCTCCCAGAAGCCCAATGTTATTCCAACGTAAATCTATACAGAAAGCAATCTTTCACCCGAGTATCCACACATCTGCTGAAATACACGAGGTTCAGGAGAAGCCATGCTCTTTATACATATATGCATGGCTAACCAATCCCATAAGGTCTCAGCACGAACACAGTAGTGACTACTACCTCCCTTTTCAAGATGAATGAGAGAGAGGGAAAATGACTGGCAAAGCAGGAAGGCAAAAATGAATCTGAAGTGCAGAAAGCCACACAAAAGGTACACAACAAAAGGTACTTTCATCTCATGGGCTGTCCTTCCACAACCACAACTTGTGGCTGAGAAAGAACCAGGAGCCACATTTTCTGAAATTAAATTCTAGCAAAATTCCTTAGTAAGAGCACCGCAAGTGTAAAGTAAGTCCCAGAGTTGGGCATGAGGCCTGCTAATGGATCCACAAATAGATACGATTCTCCAAGCACAGAATCTTCATCTGCAGGATGGGTTCCAGATCCCAGTGACAATTCCCACCATGCAAAGTGATCCAGGCTAATAAGAACCAGTGAACGATGCTCACTGGTTGGCAGAGATCAGGGTTGGCTACAACGAGCCCAGATGCATATGCACGCATGTAGGTGAATGACAACTAAGCCACTCTTACCCAACTCCTGAAGGCTGGCGTTCCGTTTCAGTGCCATGGCCAGCTCTCCTGCCCCGTGATGGTTGATCTGGTTATTGCGCAGGTCTAACCGCTGCAGAAAGTTGTTTGCTCCCAGTCCCTGGCAGAAAAAGGAGAAGCCTTCCTCCCATACACCCAGGCTGTTCCATTCCAGGATTAGGCTAAGGAAAAGTCAGACAGGATTGGAGTTTGTAAAGAGACAGCTGCAAGAGCCTGAATGATACCTGGATCACAGCACCCAGCCAGCCTAACACAGACTCAGGGAGCAGAGTGCTCTGCAACCCCAGAAGAGGCACCTCCAGTTCTCACTCCTTCCCCTAAGCCACAGGCACTGCTTGACATTCCTCCTAGCCCAACAAACCCATCCTCACCCCTCATTCCTTTCCAACGTGAGGTTCCATTCGGGAGGAATAACAAACAGACCTATATGATTTCTTACCTCCTGATGGATTTGTTCTGCCTCAGAAGTTTTCCCAGCGCCTCAGCCCCTGTGGTTCGCAGGTTGTTGCCCTGAAACAAAAGTGCTGAGTGACCAATGTGCAACACCTTGCCCCTGTCCAGCCATCCCATCTACCACCACCGGGTGCACCCCGGCTGCAGTGCTGACTTCAGTCTGTCAGGGCAGACAAACACCAGCCAGTGGGACGCTCGAGTCAAGCTGCTACAACCGCACTCATTAACAGAGAAAACGAAAGGAAAGCCTCCAAGTGACCACGCAGCTACAGACCAACGATCCACAGCGACAGCTTCCTATCAGAACACATCGGTAACACCGAAGATGAGCTGCGAGGTAACTGTAGGGAGCTGTGGCAAAGACGGAGGCCCAGGAGAACAGGACGTGCACAGAGCTGTTACTCTTACAGACTCACCTTCAAATCCAAAGATTTGACGGTGCTGTTGGAGCACAGACCGTGCAACAGGAGTTTCACACCTGGGTATGGAAAGACAGAAGGCCGTTTACTTCACACCCTGCCCCGGATGGACGGAACGCCGTCCCTTAGCAACGGGGTCGGCTCCAGGAGGGCGGCGCAGACGCGGCCCCGCCGAGCACCGCAGCCCCCCCGGCCCGTCCCGGCGCAGCCCCGCGCCCACCGTCCTCGCTCAGGCCGCAGTCTCCGAGCGCCACCTCAGCGAAGTGCGCGGCCCCGGGCAGCAGTCGGCCCAGCGCCCCGCACGTCTCCAGCGAGAGGCTCTGCTCCGCCAGGTCCAGGCGGGCCCGGCCCGGCGCCTCCCCGCGCTCCCGCAGCCGCCGCAGCACGGCCTCCTGCGGCGCCGCGCACAGCTTCGCGTAGGCCCGCCGGAACTCCTCCATGGCCGCGGGGCGGTACCGATCGCCGCCGAGCGCGGCGCTGCCGCCGCGGAGCCGCCGCACTCCGCCCCGCCCCGCGCGCGTCCGGGAGGTGGGGGCGGGCGGCGCCATGGAGGAGCGGGAAGGCGGCTTCAGGAAGGTGCGGTGCGGAGCGGAGCGGCCCCGGCCCGGCCGACCCCGCCCCGCTCACCGCTGCTTTCTCCGCGCAGGAGACGGTGGAGCGGCTGCTGCGACTGCACTTTCGCGACGGGAGGACGCGAGGTACGGGGCGGCGGGGCCGGCGCTCGCGGGGCCTCCCCTCCATTCTTCTCCCCCCTTAACGCTCTGTCCTCGCAGTAAACGGCGACGCGCTGCTGCTGATGGCGGAGCTGTTGAAGGTCTTCGTGCGAGGTGAGCGCTCCGTGCCCCCCCCCACCCGCGTCCCCGGGCCGCCCTGACCCCACCCCGCCCCCCCGACCCGCTCCCGGCCCGGGGGTGATGCTGCCCCCTCCATCCTTGGAGCACGGCCGCCGCAGCGCTCCCTTCCCGGCCGTACCGCAGAAGCGGCGGCGCGAGCAGCGCGACAGGCACAGGCGGAGGACCTGGAGAAGGTGGACATCGAGCACGTGGAGAAGGTGCTGCCTCAGCTGGTGAGTGGGGCTGCTTCGTTACCTTCATCTGTGGCCCCGGGGCCGTGCTGGGGGGGACTTCCTGCCTTTGGAAACGAGAGAAGCCCCCGCTCTTCTCTTTCCTTACAGCTTCTAGATTTCTAGAGACGTGGTGAAGCAGAAGCGACATGGCAGCCGCTGGCAGAAGATCCCGACCTGGTGGCTCAGGCCAGCTCTATGAAGAACAGCGTCACCTCCTTTCTCTGCCCTCTGCTTCTGCTTCCCGTTTCCTTTACCACGGCTCTGATGGCAGAAGCTGCGTTTGAACAGAGGCTGCCACTCACTTGGTTTGCTGGGCTGTAACTGGTTTCCCTCTCGCTGCCTTCCTTCCCTAACGGTGTGCCTAACAGCATGGTAAAGCTGCCGCTGCTTTCTCAGCTAATGTGAGAAACAGGTGCTGCTTCGCACGCTGAGAGGCATGGAAAGACTTAATGGCTGGAAATGTCATCCAAACATCAGGCTCTCCTCATCTCAGCGGGCGGCAGTGGCAGAAACTTCGGGTCCGGCTCCAAGCCTGGCTAATGAATAGGTTGTTAACAGGAGCTCCGTTACAGGCTCTGGCCAAAAGCAGGTATCTGATCTTTATTTTATAAATAAACAGTGTCTGTCCTTCACTACCTTCCAGTATTTCTCCAGGGCTGTGACATCAAAGAGCGCTCAGAACCTTTTAACCATTTGATATTCTCCTCAGAAGCTGCTTCCCCTCTGCTATAAATTTGTTCTCACAAAGAAACATCAATAAATCAAAACCGAGGCTCCCTCCCTCGTGCAGGCTCATTGCTGCAATTAATCATCAGAAGTCAAGTTGCTTCAAAGCCTTGCACGGTTTTCCCCTCACCCACCCTCTTCTTTAAATCTTTGTAGAACGAAAGGAAAAAGGACAGAATAACAAACAGCATGTGTGAGAATCCCACATCATGGGACAGCTCGGCCCCTGGGCCTGCAGGGGGGCAGGATGGGGGAGCTGTGAAATAGGAAACCTCGCACATGGAAGAAGGGACCCACACAACTGAACCGGCTTTGTTGGGAAGCGCGGAGCTCCCTGCATGAAAAGCAGCTGACGGCCGTGTGTCCAAAGGGCTGCGCAGTGCTGCTGGCTGCCTGCAGCCTTTGATTAGTAATAAGGAGCGGTTTTTTTTCCAGCTGACAGCTGCAGCAGGCACAGCTCAATGGGTCGCTGTAGTGCCTCAGCCGAGAACTATCAAGGTCATCACTCTGGATGGAAGCCACGTGGAAATTTCGACCAAACCCACAATTTAATACACATTCTTTTTGGTGACAGTACCAGCCGAAGCAGTGCCCCAACCCTCTGAACTGTGGCCTCTCTGCCAAGAGAACTGTTTGTGCAGCTGTACAACGAAACCAGTGAAATAATTGACCTAGTTCGACTTTCAGCCCCACCACCATACGGTAAAAAGGGCAACAGCAAAAAATGCAGATAATACTACCTCTGAGTGCCCAACACCCCGAGGGACGAGTTAGATACTACAGCAGGAGAGAGCAAAACCAAGCCAGAATCTGCACACATTGTTCTGCAGCGTGGTAGGAGTCTCTGTAGCAAGTGCCTTAGTGAAGAGCCTGCACACACCACAGCCTCTGGTCCCTTTACAAGAATCCACCCCTACTGTTTTGTTTTTTTAACCTTATCTGGATTCCAAATCATCTCCCCCCATTCTGACTCTTGGTGACACACAAAGGGATCTAAAAATGCTCGCTTCACTTCCCCTGCCCATACCGCCAGCATTCCTGACTGAAGAGGACAGCAGATTTGGATGTTAGTGGTAAAGTGGTATTTTAATAGCAGTGGCTAACTTCTTTTCTTGCACAGGGGAGTAAGACCTGATCTAGTTGTTGGAGATCCCCATTTTCATTCTATTAAAACAGGAGTAGATTAAACTTTGATGCATCACTGTGTCACAGAAGGGGCATGCACAGGCAGAACTGAAGCAGTGCACACAGCTGCATGGGCTCAGCTGCAGGCAGTCCAACCCTCACCAGAAACCTCTTCTGACTGGCACAGCCACTATTAGGGTATGTTTGCGTAAACCAGTTGTATCTTGATTTTAAAATGATTAGAAAGTTAACTCTGGGGATCTGGTTAAACCCAGTATTGGTTCTGCAGCTGTTGCTCATCCCAGCCACAGAGAAGAAACTGGGCCAAGATTTGTTAGTGCTTCTGTCAGATTAAGTCATGCCTAACTTTCTGTGAGCAGCAGTTGGGTCACAACAGACCAGACATTAACCTCCTAATCCTCACTCCTGTACATAACCCAAGAAACCGCCCCAATAGTACTGATACTGCTGTTCATGTCCCCAGACATTTCCTTCTCTTTACCCAAACCACATACTCACAAGTGACAAAGCTGATGAAATCAGAACAGCTAAGGCACCTTACGTTGCCTGTGCTCTTCAAAAACAAAGAGTAGCACACCTGGAGCCCAGTAGAGCTTCCTGCTATCCAGAACACTCCTATTTAGTCTTAATCCAGTGATTCAAACACCAGCACGAATACACCACTGCCTATGCTGGGAGCCAACCTATGGCTCTTTGTGGACCTCCAATACATCCTTGCACAAACTGAGCACAACAGCTCTAGCTGCAGCGTACTTCTAGCTTCTGTGAAAGCAATGAGCATGACAGAGCACCTGAACCAAGCAAAAGACAGCAAGCTCAACCCACACAATCCTCTGAAGTAGTAAGCTTTAACCTATTTTAATTTTGCTTTGTTTTGCTATAATACACCTTTTATAGACATCAAGCACCAGAAGAGCTTGCCTTCCAAAGAAAGAACTTAGAGCAGCATGTCTGCACACAGTGCTCTTGCATTCTCCACTGCCGGTGGCCACGCACATTCCCTGTTTATGTTTGGGTGTCATATAAGGAATCAATCAACATTTTTGCTCATGCATTCTGTTCCCTCCGCTTTAAGTCTCCTTTTTCCTCTTCCACCTTTCATGCTTCTCCCTCCCTTCAAGTTTCTTCAAAGCATCTAGGAGCATTTGGAAGTAATTAGACCTGAAGGGAAATGTTGGCCAGGCTGGGAGACAATGACAAGTGCCAGGAACCCTGGGTGCCCTTTCTAGCTACTTTGAAGTTCATTCAGATGGTACAAAGCTCTGTTTTGCTTTGTTGGAAAAAAAAAAATGGGAGGAAGGGAATGAGGCATGACAGGCCCATTGAAAAGAGAGCAGGTTCCTGTGAACTGACAGAGAAACAGAGCACTGGGGGAAGGAACACATTATCAAAGAGACCGACAAAAAGGCCTCCTCTGGCCACTGTGCTTTATTACATCTCAAAATTGTGCAGATGCACACATAGTTTAGAGAACAATTGTCTGTAGAGGGAAAATGGAAAATATGCTATTACCATAACATGGAACCCCAGCTTGCCCAGTATGAATCACTGATCCATGGAGAAGACTTAACGAAAAAAAAAAATAAAGCACCATGGCTACTGTGGCACTATAATCTCCAGTGTAAGCACAGTTCTAAACAGTAACACTCATCCCACTGCAGCATCTGCAGGAGGCAAATTCAGGACTAGCACTTCCCTCTGTACACCAACTGCAATGCAGACAACAGCTTACTCTGCTGTGGAAACTCCCAGACCACAGAAGACGTTTGTAGACTGATGGTCATATGAAGAGATTCTTATGGGATTTTTTCTTCCCTGCATTATGCCCATAGTTACTGACATAAATTATGTGCAGAGAAAACTCCATTAACAGATACCTGTGTTCTGGGGCAAATGAAAACAGTGAAAGTGCAGTAGACCAAGAGTTTCATAGGAGAAGGCAATTTGAACTGTCGTAAGTGATGTGCTTCCCTTAAACTCACTTTCTAGCCATCTATGCCCAGAATTACCAGCAAAAAGCAGAGAGGTCTTGTGCTAGTCAGCACTAAACTATAGGTAAAATCGAATTGTACCTTGCTGCTAGAGTTCAAGCAGCCAGACTCAAGTTATCTTTGAAAATAGAAAGGCAAAAGGTAGGAGGATTTGAATTTAAAAATATGGATGGCATCACAGTCCTTCAAGGACATTATCTAGGAATTATTTTCCCTTCCATTCTCCACTCATTATTTGCATGCAGGAAATGTTAAATTTAGCCTCTAATCTTGCTTCTGTAGCCACAAAGCCCATCAACAGACCTTGCACACCTCCAAAAGGTGAAGCTGGCAGCTGAAAGTAATAGCAATTTTCTATATATAATTAATGTTCATATGTATTGGATCCCTCCAGGGCCACCAACAATTTCTTACAAATTCTGAAGTAGTTCATCAGGAAAGAGGCACAACTGAATGCTCACTGCAGCTCAGGATGCTTCATCTCTTCCCACCTACAACACAAATAGAAGGCCATTAAAACACTTAACCACACAGTTCATACTGCATCATTTCTCAATAGCACAATCTTGTTCTATGTGCTGCTGTGTACAGGCAATGGTTGGGTTGCATGGAAGAACAGTTCTTCAGCAGATGGAATGGTGAATACAACATAACTTCCAGGGAAGGGAACTCCATCCTACACATTATTGACATGCATGTTCAAGCATGGTATTAACTTTTCATACCAGCTGCTAGTGGATAACCTACATATGTAGGCAAGATGTTATTTTTGTGCTTTATCCAGATAATCTTTACTTGAGAAAGTTCTACTCTTACACAGAATGGCTCGAGAGTCCTAGAAACAGGAAATGGTAAAGATACTGTTTCCCACATACTGTGCATCACTATCCCAGTACCAGTGGTAGAATCCTAAGAGTGGTTTGTGTTTGAAGGGACTTTAAAGCTCACTCAGTTCTAAACCCCTCCATGGGCTGGTTGCTCCCCACCAGCTCAGGCTGCCCAATCCAGCCTGGTGCTGAGCACCTCCAGGGATGGAGCACCCACAGCTCTCTGGGCAGCAGTGCTAAGGCCTCACCACCCTCACAGTGGAGAATTTCTTCTTGTATCTAATGTAAATCTACTCTCTTTTAGTTTAAAATCCTTCCCCCTTATTCCATCAAGGACAGATCAGCCACAACAGGGAAACACACCCCAAGTGACCGTATGCAGCCTTTCAGTAATAATTTCACACCTTTTCCTACGCTGCTGGAGGTGATGGCCCCACAGAATCAAGTAATAATGTCCTATCAGGAAACTAACATTTGGCATTGTTAGGCAGGGAATTCCAGATAACATTTCATAGTTTTACTTCCTTATAGAATCAGTATTCAGGCATCTCTCCAGTGAAGGCTGAGGTTTAAGGTACAAAATAATTTGTGACTGATAAGCACTGATACACATGTCCTGCCAGCCGCCTGCTGACATCTTCAAGAGCAGCATCAACACTGAAAGTGTTTCTATGGAGTTCAGTAGGAGATCTCTCCCCTGACTTTGTGATACCTGGCAGCTTCAGCCACTTGGGTATCTTCCCAGGGGCCCTTCTCAGCACCTGTGGAGCTTCATGCACTCTTGCTGGTTCTGGTCGTTCAGTCTTTTTGTCACTGCCCACTTCTGGTTCAGGTAGGGCTGGAACTATTGATTCTAAAGATGAGGCAGAAGGAGCTAATGGTTTGGACAAACATCTAAGGAAGAAAATAAGCAAGTAGAATTAAACTTCCTTTTTTCATACTAGCCCCACGTATCACCACATTTAAGCTTTCTAAGTCAGACTGACAAGGCTGTTCTTCTCCATGATAAAGACCCTAGGATTTACTTGATTTAGTCACTGAAATCCTGCTTTACAAAGAAGGACTCATCAAGCTACAAATTCAGATATGACTGTAGGAAGGAGAAACTGAAGTCCTAGCATCTTCCAATCGTATTTCTTTTTAGAAAGGCACTTCATGTCCCCACCCCCTCCCTGAAATACTCAACTGCAACTCTACTCAGTCCCGACATACCTGGCCATTAATAAATCAGCTGCAGAAGGGGAAACTGCAGAGCTCAGCAGGTCCGATTTCAGGTAACAATCTGTTTAAAATGAAACTTGATGAAATCCAAACACTTGTTTGGTAACATAAAGACATCAATCACAGAATCACGTAGCTCAGTGCTCAACAAGTATCTGCTGTACACTACAGCAAGTTTTCTACCAGCTGTCAAACAGGACACTTTCAAACTATGACTGTTTCTTACACAATTCAAGGTGCCTTATTTTGTCATTCATTCAAAACCTTGAGATTTTGATATTTTCTTTCAGTGCTCACTCCATCTCAGAAACTATTATACAAAACAAGAGCATTATTCAATCTCTGGGACAAAGAGAAATTCTAAGTATAAAGTAGAGGTATCAGGGAACGGAGGATTCCAATCTGTTCTCCCACCTCCAGCTGTATGAGCATTTCACAGCTGTCTAGCTAACATTTTCTACAGTGAAATTTCCCTCTATAGAATCACTCTTCTTTCATTTTTGTCCTCACAGTAGATAACACCCTGTTTCACAGCCTAACAGATCTCACAAGAAATGTACTATATTTATACTAGTGCTTAAGCTAACTGTAGTCAAATCCACTTTTAGCAGGACCAACCCAGTTCTGATGAGCTTCAGCCATTCTGAAGGGGAACAGTTACCAGCATTGGCAAGGACTGCATTATCTTTTGTTGGAGGAAATCTGAGCATACTGATATAATTCTTTTCAGTCTTCTACAGGTGCTTTACAATCAGCTGAAGAAGAGAGGAAGCTCACTCACCCCTGCGCTCCTCAGATCCAAAATGAATGACAGCAGCTGGAAAGAGTTTAGCCTGCACCAAAGGGGAAAAAGAAGAGGTTACCAATTGTAGATGCTTCCACAGTCCACTGTGAACATTAGAGAGTGGTTAGACAGCTATGGACAAATTCAGGGAGTTTAAGATCAGGTCACTGACCCATCTATAACTCAGAAGAGTCTCAACTTGCATAGAGCACAGGGCACTCACAGTAAATATGAAGCAAAACTCCAAGCTGTTCTCCTACACACAGATGTTCAGCAACACACTCATTGTGCCAGCAACCTATTTGTTTTCAATCCAGTTTGAACTGCTAGTTCCTACTTGTTTGGATAACTGCTGTATTCAGACTGTTTTTTCATTCATTTAGCTCATTATAGTAACTGTAGGACTGCCTTCTTCACATCTGCAGTTATCATCCTGATGAATTTATTTCATCTGCAAATATTATTATTTTGTATTTACATATTTACCTCCAAAAGAGATAATAACAAGCAGAGCATGCCCAGAACTGATCCCAAAACACCACTGTGATCCCTGTTTTTCAACAATTCCTCAGTGAGTGTTATTTGAGATGTCTGTCAGCCAAAGCATAATTAACTTAGTATGCATTTTAATTACACTGTGGCACACCTTAAAAAAAAAATAATATATGAATCAAGGAATGAATCCAATGAAAGCATGTTACAGTATGTAAATTCATGGAGTCTGATCTCACCTTGGTATAAAAATGATACACAAATGTCACAACTGACTACATCAGAAGGAAGATGGGAAACACTGCCTGTCCCAGTGAGGATGGCCTCAGAATCAGGCCACCTCATCACCCTGAATCTCTCTGCCTACCCCTTTAGCAGTTCACATACACAAAGAACACACGTCAAAGAGCATATGATCAGTATGCACTCCTCCTTTGCCAGCACAGAAGTGCAATAAAACCAGACTCAGACTTTTCCCTTCTGTCAGGGAGACAGAAAATGTTGACTAATGGTCTGCATTTACTCTGGCACAATAACACCGCTCAGTTTCTCTTCTTGAACAAAACAAACCAATAAGTCCCGTCAGCACCAACTGCCCCTCTTCCTACTACCACGGCACATCCAGGAACTGCACAGGGCAGGCTGCCTGCTATTGAGTGCTCCTGAGCCTCTGTTGCCACCATCAGCACAGTCAGGATACTGGAACTGATGCTTCATCCAGCAAAGCAATTATAGTATCTCAAAAAAAAAAAAACAACCAAAAAACCAGATCTCTACAGGGGAGCCTCTGGATTCCCACCTAGTACAGATGTAGATTAATCAAGATGGATGAACTGGAGGTGAGATGAATCAGCTTCACCTATCTTCCTGGTACAAATGCCAACACGGCATTGCAAGTTTTTGGACATTAATCCCAAAGGTGCTGTAGACCTTCCTAAGTAGCATGGCCTGCATGTTAGACTAAAGCAGAAGAGACACCCATTTGTCTACTCCAAGCCTCAGCTCCTGCCTAGCAACCAGAGATCTTCATGTGCTCTAAGTGTCACTGTAGCAGAAAGCATTATTTACTAGGTCTTTTTAACATGTTAGTCCTCAATCAACAGCGCCTAAGATTGCCTGCTGCAGTCACAAAGACAGCTCTCCATAAACTTTTTAATTAAAAAGTACCAGCCACAGTTTAGAAACCCCAGAGAAAATTCTTCCAAGAGCTTTGATGTTTCCGCTGCAGTCGTCTGAAGGGATCCCTCTATTTAGGAAATGGGTGGCTTAAAAGGGAGCCCCCCCAGCACCCCCTCCCCAAACACACATACACTCAAGCCCTTTTGCACACAACATCCTTTTCATGCCAGCTGCAAGTTGGAAAATGAGGTTTTTGTAGCGTGTTAGTGTTGGAATTTTTTAATAACCTCCCCTCTCTGTTTTTCCCCTCCTGCCCAATTATCTTGGTAAATAATTAACATTCTGAAGGAGATAAGTAAGCACAACATCTCAGAACTCAAAGCCTTTTAGTTCAAAGCCCTGCCCTCCTCTCTCCCCACTGCCACCACCAAAACTTTCTTGTCAATCAAGCTCTGGGCACACACATCAAAGCTCCATGCGGGAATGGCCCCAAGGGGTCAGAGAAAATTCATGGCAGGGCCAACGTGAGGCACAAAGAGAGAGAGAGAAGCACAGACCGAGAGCTAGACAGACACACTGAGCCACAGAAACACACAAACAGAACGTGCCCCAGTATAAGCCTCTACCCTATTTACTCACAAGTTGACAAATAATCTTAGTTCTGCATTTCAGGCTCCACCACCACCACCATTTCCCACCGCTGGCAAAATATCAATCCAAAATCTTTTAACTGAAAGGCACCGGACAGCAGTTCACAGGCACACATAACACAGCCTCCTTCCTATGGCAGAGCACTTCCCTCCACCACTACCCCTTCATAGTGCTCAGCCAACAGGGCTCTGCTGCCAAATTTATATCCGATAAGTTTTTCCATTCAAATCTTTTTCCAGAATAACAGTTCATTCACACCATCCCTTATCCAGCTTCCTCGCTGCACAATTCTCAGGTGTCACTCCCTGTTTCAGGGCTCACTGTGGGTGCAGTAGAGGAAGCAGGCAGCTGCATCTCACTGATACCCCATCAGTTCTCCAGCCAGTCACCAGCAGGACACGCTGCCGGAGAGCTTTCTGCAACACTAAATATTATGAAGATATATGTAGAAATATGCACACAGAGTGGAATAACCTCACTTGTCCAAGAATGCCTTGGCATAAAGGTGAGAAGGTGTTAGTATCCTCAGCACAGGAAAATATACAACCGTAAAGCTGGAGCCTTTTGTAACCCCCAACATTGCTTTGGAAGCAAAAGTCACATATTGGGCAGCACATTATTCAAAATACATACTCTTATGTCAGCTGTTTCTTCATTCACATGTATCTGTGCCCCTAGAAGATGAATCTTGCAGTTCTTAAATTTATTGCACAGGATTCTTTTAAGAATATCATTGAGCCAAGAGGGATTTAGAAACCTCTTACAGCTACACTGGGCGCAGCAGAACAACCAAACGAGTCACAGGTTGCTTAGAACAAACATTCAACAAACTCCACTCAGTTATATGCGAAGAATTACTGCAACATAACTCAACAGCTCGTTACCACACTGCAACATCCAGCATTTCTCTTCCTTGCTGCCTTCATTTCCAGCCAAAGGTACAATGCTACTCTTACAAGGAAAATTAAAACTACTCAACTATGGAATTTTAATGTTCAAATCACACCGTATGAGGTATATTTGCAAGATGTAGTTAGATTATTATTTCTACTGCAAGAGCTCCCAGAAATCTTATGTCAGCTGGTGGAAATGGTGTCCTAGTGTGCAGTATTTATGTGTATGTGTGCATAATGAAAAGCAACACAGTGTAAATTAAAAATGTAAGAAACTACAATTTTTGTACCAATGAAAAACTGAGCTCTAATAAGAAGAAATAACTTATTCAAGGCTACGCAAAATGGCAGTGGCAGGAACAACTAAATATATATTTCCAGACTACCAACCAGGGTCGTAGTTGCAGTCACCAATGAGGCAAGAAGCAGAAGAACTGCTGCCCTGCTTATCACCCACTGTATTTAAGGAGGGTCACTCCTAACAAACAATTCCTTAGGTTTCAAAACTTTCTCAGTAACGCAGCTCCATCAGTTTCCTTCATTACAAGTTTAGATTCATGCTTTCTGTTTCTGCTGTCTGGAGAGCAGCCTGTTACTCACACAGCCACATTCAAACTCTGTAGCTACGGTAACCCAAAATTCTACTTTACACAACCCCAGTGAAGTTACTCAGATACCACAGTGGTGAGCATGGTTTATGACAGCAGGGCATCCTGGTTGTAGAGTGGTATATTGGGTCATGATAAAAATATCTATCCTAGAACAAAATTCCACTGTGAATCCAACTGTGACGCACAGGAGAAATGTTTCTGATTTTTGCATGTTTTAGTCATTTGTTCTCTAGAGCACAAAAAGGATTTCAGATGGTGCCCCCCCCTCAATACCATCTCAGTACCTCTTCCTTCAGCAGACACTTCTGGATGCACGCATTCCAAAAATCCTACATCTGAGTACTGCAAAATATGTCCATTATTACCGTGCAGTTATTCTGCTCACAGAAAGAATGATGCTTTCAAATCAGGCAGGGACTGTTGTCTAAGGGGAGCTCGCAGCTGCCAGAACGAGAAGCATTCTTTCCGTTACATGATCTGAAAAGATTAGAGTGCCACAGGTCTGCTGTTAGTTTGATGTTAAAAGATGAATAAGAAAATAAGCACTTCAAAGGAACACGCGCATGGAAGGAGAAACCCAAGCTACCAACATGAAATACTGCATAGTACACACACCCCAAACACATAAACTAGCCCTTGGAAAATTCAACCGGAAAGCCGGTGGATCAAAAGCTTCCTCTAGCAAGACTGCAAAGCATTGCTGAAACAGAAATAAACACCACAGCCATGGTGAAAGGGGCAAAGTGACTAAGTGGTTCTTGTTTATAACCTGAGAACAAAGCTTCTCAATGTGGACTGCAACTGCAAAAGAAGATGGATATTCTACAGCCAATACGGGGGAAATCTGATCCAGCTTGAACAGGGGCCCTTTAAAATTCATAAGGCAAAGATAAGACTTGAAAGCACTATTTTGAGAAGGCTACTTAAGAAGGAATCCAGGTATAAAGAGTATTCATTGAGCCCTTGAGCTGAGATCAGAAAGATTTGGCCTCCGAAATTAATAGTAGAAGAGGGAATATTTTTGGCAGAATTTCCACTCTGAACTAAGCCGTGCAAGAAAGGCCTCATCCTTACTGCACTGCCTTGCCCTAATCCAAGCCAGCACAAGAAGCAAGTATGTACAGCCGTGACGAGGTACCAGAATGAGCATGACAAATAGGAGGTAAGATTCCTACCAAAACCTACTTTGATGAGAAAATCCTGAATGGGTAATAAAGGGCTGAGGCCTCACGCAGAAAGGTTAATGCCATTCTCTGGGTGAATTTCACTATTAATTGTAATTTTCCTTGTTAATGAGTGGAGTAACGCCAAGACCCGCCACTGGAATTATCTCTGGTGGAAAGACTCTTGTGAAGAAGTTTCTTCTGAGATTGCATTCAGACTCTTGCCAAAAGCCAGAAGGCCTCACACTGCCCAAGTCAGTCAGCTTCAGTGAGCAGAATGCCAGACGTGTTGCCCAAAATGGCATTAATGAATAGGATGTGGAAACAGAACTGAAGGCAAAGAAAGGAACAAACAGCTCCTCTGCACTCCTGCCCTACAGCATGTGCCAGAGGAAACACTTGGTGCACTCTAAGATCTGATTTAAAAAAATAAATATTTACGTGGAAGAGTGTGGATTCCTTCAGCTCCTCTGAAGAGGGAATACGGCCTCCTGCCCTCTTTGCTGCCTTGACCTTCCCAGTGGCTGGTACTCTTACCTTCTGCTAACTCTTTCCTATATTAACTCAGCACTTAATTACTTTTTCTACTAACGCCCTCCAGATACACGCTGCTCAAGTGCCTGGGAGGAGCAAGAAAGGGAAGAGCAACTCTGAGAAGTTTGGCTAGCCTAGGGAAGCACAGACAGGCAACCAGTGCTGTAAGAAACTCAAGGCCAAGTGCTACAACAGGGAAGCCTGCGGTTGTTCAGTTCTGGAGAGCAGAACATTATAAAACACTTCAAGGGACGTGAGGATAAGGCAGCCAGCAAAAACAACAATAACAAAAATAAAATAGAAAAATCAAAGCGATGTCTTGAAGTCTTCACGGGTTCCAGAATAGCTTGTTGCCAATCTGAGCTCTCACTATAGTGTAAGGACACACATTTCAGGAGAATTCACTTCAGACAGTTCTTTCAGTCCAAATACCTTGGCAAACAAGTTGACAATATTTGTCATTTTCCCCAGTTTTGATTATATCATAGATGTCCTCCCTTCACTGTAAGCTATCAGATTTAATAAATGTGGTTCCAATCTTACCAGCTTGAATGCAGTTAGAGAGTGCAAAGAAGAGCAATATTGATAATAGCACACTACACCATCTGCAGTGACAACTGTGACTGGCTTCAACACAAATTACACTCACAATTGACGGAACACTCAAATGTGCCCACATTAACACCTCAGACACCATCTACTTCTTCTTACAGACAGCAACACAGCAGCCTGTAAACTGGAAGATAACCTACTGCTAACATAAATCCTGGGAGACCAAAGTGCAGCTCTGTGATCCATGCCTGACATTGGACAAGCATTCCCAACCAACCTTTTCTGTGTGATATGGCTAGGAATTGAACTCCACCCATTACGGTTCGTTCCTAAAACATCCAGGCTGGCAGCAGTTGATGTCCAGAATGTTTCGTGTTGGGGCTCAAGCAGCCTCTGCCTCTGAAAGCCTCAATGATAACCACAGGAAAATCCTTGAAGGGCAGTTTCAAGGTGATAAGGACAGGTACACAAACAGACAGTGTGCTTTCCAACAGTGACAGAAAGCAATAGAAAGCAGCGTCAGAAAGTGAAGTACCTAGAACTTCAGGAGCAGCGAAATATCCAAGAGATAAGAAGCAAGAAGAGGGAAAAGCTCTTTTTGAATCCTTAGTGTCCTGAAGGTACTTTAAAAAAAAAATCATCTGAAAGAAAAAATAAATAGTGTCAAAACTCAAAGCCCATTGGATTCTAGAGGAAAATGTGGCATATGGAAAAGAAATCACTGCAGAGACACTGAAAAGAAGCAGTATATTTTGTAGGAACACAAGAGAAGCTGGAGGCTGAGACAGGAAAGCTTGGAAGGCATCCCAGCCAAATCTCAGAAAGAGACGAACGCTCATTTTATGCAGGAGACATCTGCTGTCGAGAGCAGCACAGAGACTTTGGAATTATGGAAAAAAAGAGCTTTCCAATAAGCATGTTAGAAAACGTGTGTAAAGGAACTGTAGGTGAGGGATGTGTTCAGACATGACAGCTTAAGACAAAGACAGGAGAAGGTGTGGGGGCAGAGAGCAGTGTGCATGTGCCATTTCAAACAGGCCTGCACAAGCCACAGTTCCAAAGCTGCTTCCCCTGCCTCGGAACAGCTAACAAGTGGATCACATTTTTTATTATCTGCTGCTCCTCCGAATGTTTTCCAAATGTATTATTAGCAATGCAACTATAACCGGTTTCCTTTTCCTGGAGTTTCTCAGAAATCTGAAGACAAAATTTGTTTTTTGCATTTCCCATCATGGTTACCATGTGGGACTTGAGACAGTGTTTTGGATGGCAGATGTGGATGAGATGGCACAAGTCAGAGGAAGCTGGGAGAAACTGCCTTCATGCCAGAGTGGGAAGGTCTCCTGTTTCAAAGAAACAAAGCGTTTTCCACTGGTCTTTTTGTTACTGATTAAATCATACCAAAAAAATGGCTTTGAAAAGAAAATCATTTGTCACCCCACTCACCATGATATTACTTCTTACCAAGACATACGTGTTCACATTCCTGTCTGGCAGGAGAAGCACAGTCTTCTGCACAGCACATTCAAAGAGATGATGTGCTTTAGTAGAGTAGGAAGTCTGATAGAAGCAGTCCTCAGGCTGTGCAGCTGGGCAGAGGCCAAGAGCTACTGCACAGCACTTCCTGAGCCATGAAACCAAATGGGGCTGTGATCCCCAAGAAGCACAGAACTTTCTGGGAATCTATACCTGTCATAAGTACTGTGACAATACCAAGAATGCTGACATAACAAAACCACTCCCAAAAAAGCAAATTTCAGCGATGAATCTTTAACAGCTTACAGGAAGAAGAGCCTTCTCCCTGTGAGCACAGGGATACACACTTTGCCCCTCTGAACGTTCAGTAGCTACAAGCAGCTGCACTTGTATCATGGCCTGGTCGTGAAGTTGTGGAATTTGGAAAGCTCCATCACAAACAACTTCAGAGACATGCTAATTCCTACCTAACTCACCACACTGCCTGAAAGGTCCCTTTTTCTCTCCTGCCACTGCACTGTTCCACTCTCTCTGAGGCATCAAGCTAAAACCTTCACTCCAGTCAGCCTGACTCTTTTCTTTGCAAGTGATCTTGGGTCCACCAGTGCAAAAGGCCACGAAGCTCTGAATGACACATTTTAAACATTGTGAATGTGGGGTAAAATGACTGGTAAAATCTCTTTATCAGCCTTTCCTTAGCACATGTGATTTACATAGCCATGTGCTGGCCAGAAATTTCAAGACCCCCTGATCTGACATTTGTGAAAAAAATCCACAAATCTGGACTTGAAAAATTAAACACTCACACAGCAGCTTCAAAATGGTCAGATGTGTGACTAATACAGCCTCTACTTCTTGCTGAAAAACTGAAAACAGCCACCTATCCAAATCCAGTGTCACATCTATAGCGTATCCAGTGTCACAATCCTACTATATTAGGCCAGCTACAAATACAACAAACTCTCTTGCCTTTTTTTAAGGTTAAATACAGTTTAAAATGTTTTAAGGATAAATACAGTACAGACTTCACAAGGCACTAATTGTATGTATACAACAATACAAAGCCCCTACCCCTGCCACAAAAAAAAGTACATATTGCTGCACAAGGTGGACCTCTTCTGGTGAGGAGCTTGTGCTCTGAAGCACCTGGTCCAATTAGTTGTGGCTAAGCAGAGGTCTACAGGGATCACAGCAGCACACAGCTTCTTTTGAAAGCAACTAAAGCATACAGTGGCAAGGGGGAGCAGCAAGTCAGAGAGAGCACACGTGTGTGTCCTTACCTCGGAGAGCGTCAAACTTTCATCGTTCAAGATGACTCTGGGAGGTGCAATAACTGAAGTTAAAAAACAAGTTACAAAACAGGGCCACCCAGCAACCAAAACAATAAATACAGCAGGTATGGGAGGGATTACTGCTTTTTTTTTTTAAAAAAAAAAAAGAAAGTGACACTTCCACACAGCCCACACAGGCTCCTTATTAGGTAGAATCATAACATGGCAAAGAGCTGAGAATACCTCCTTTGCATTCTGCTGCCGTATTTAGGGGAAAAAAATATATATATCCCTCCCCAGTTTATATGTCATGGCATCACAAGATCTCATATGCATCACAATTAGGAACAGGCTTTATGAAGTAAGGTCAAATATTAGCAACAGCACACTCACACAAGTAAAATGGTAAATCTGGATCTGCAAGGTGGCTTCTCACAAAATCTCTCACAACGCCAACTGTGAAAAAAGGAAGAGAGAGAAGTTTGCTGCATTACATTTGTCTCCTCAGACACCAGGCAGAAAGGCTAACAGGTACCTCCAGAACTGCCCTCTGCAATGTCTGCAGACTGCCTTTTGCCCAAAGGAACGCTACTACACTTGTTACTATTGCAAACCTCTTGGAGAAAACACTTAGAAAACGGCTCCCTGACAAAAAACAAAGGATGCTGTCATGGAAATCCAATAACGGCTCCAAGATTTGCAGGCAGCAGCCAGGTGAGATGCTGGTAACTATTAGTTTTCCCTTCTATATAGAAGTATCAAAAATAGCACTGCTGCCAGCTCAAAATAAGACCTAAATTAATAATAGCAAGGGTTGCTCTGCACACAGTCTGACTTTCTATCTTTTGTGAATGGACAGAGGCAGAAATGTCCAGCTCCTGTTATCCTTATTATAGTACATAAAGCTTGTTCCTTCCCCCCCCCCCTCAAGGAGAAGCGCAGTACTCCCCCTGGACAGCAGAAAGATCATCCTAGAGCCACCCCTCCTTTGGCATGCAACTAACCAGTGCTGAGAGGTGAGCTGCAGGCACATCTGAAGCAGAGGCTGCTCTTACCAGTTTCAGTAGGTCGGAAGAACCCCTGCAGGATATGGCGGTCAGGGAAATGGACTCTCAACACCACCTAGTCAGAGGCAAAGCACATCAGGTCAGTTGTGCAGGGCCATTTGGGAAGGCCTGTCCTTGGCTTCAAATCTGTATCTTTCTTTTTAAACAGGGAGATCTGAATCTTTTACTCTACAGGCACAGAAAAACATACAGGTTGGTAATTACTGTGCAGCTCCTTAGAGGACACACACAGGCTTCCTGGCTTTCCAAGGCCATAAGAGAACCCTTTACAAACACTATCTCTGACAATGCTGCTGCATTGACAATTAGCTCCCTGTATTAACTGATGCTCAAAAGACGTTGCTATCTCCTAAATATGGATAGGTAACAGACTGTGAATCAGTACCTTGAAGCACCTATGGTAGCAGGAATCTTTCAGTCACACAGCTCCCAGGCAGTATACCTAAAATAGCTTGTACCATTCTATTTCCAGTGTTTAATCTCTTACTTCTTTGCAACAAACCAAAGACAAAAGCTGCAACAAGATCATATTTACAGAGTGAGGTATCTCCAGTCCCTAACGTTGTATTTAACCCATAATGAGATACTATTGAAACTTAAGAGTTTAAAAGGAGAGGTGGAAAGAAAAGTTCAGTCAGGTAGAATGATGCGTGCATGTAAGGGGGTTCTGAACCATCATCTGGAACAAAGCAAAAGGAGTTATACTGCATGGCACTCAACCATGTCATACCATGCAAGATGATTTTAATTGATACAGCTATTATGCAAGTTCCACAAACAATTAACAAGGAAAGAATTTACAACATCCTCCTGTAAGCAGCTGAAGATCTTGTTCTCATCCGGTTCACAAAGCTACTAACCCCCACGTTTGGACTAGCCAGAAGGACTGGGAAAAGAACAAAGGCTACCTTTGGGTAACGTTCTAGCTTTTCTTTCAGCTGAGCCTCCCTTAAAGATTTGGTCAGCAGTGGAGCTTCTTCCAGGCGTTTCCTAGATACATGGGAAGACAACAAACTATCAATTCTGTAAATATAAGATACACTTTGATTTTATTAAGAAAGTGTAAAGTCCAAGCAAAGCTGATGAGAACTGCTCAATTGTTTCACATATCTCTCCCACTCTCACAGCAGTATTTGAGATCTATTTATTATTTTTTTTATTCCTGTAAGTAAAGAAATAAGCTTAAATCCAACAGATCCCTTTCAATCCATTCAACATCCCAAGGAGGCTGTGGATGCCCCATCCCTGGAGGCATTCAAGGCCAGGCTGGATGTGGCTCTGGGCAGCCTGGTCTGGTGGCTGCTGACCCTGCACGTAGCAGGGGGGTTGAAACTCGATGATCACTGTGGTCCTTTTCAGCCCAGGCCATTCTATGATTCTATGTTCAGCTTCAGACCTTTTCCTTGTTTCCGGATATCCTATTTACCAGAATACATTTTGGTGAAACATTTGATCATATAATTACAATAATGCACAACTGTTTGTAAGATATCTCCTATGCCTATCCAGTCTGAAGGACCTCTTCATTTTTGAGAATCACCAAGGTACCTCAAGAACAACAGCTGCTAAACAAAACCACTACAGGCTTACTTCACTACTGTACTCAGAACTGTCAGCTGGTACAGCATATTCTAAAATGCTCTGAAAGTATCACTTGCAGTTTGAAAAGCAAACATGGAATTAACCTGCACCGTGTCTTCTTCGTGTACCAATTTCTCATATCAATTCTTGTCTCTTCACGAAGTCAGAATTAAATTCTAATTGCATATACAATATTACCCTGCATGCATCTAGTCCTTAGTAAGATTCAGCAGCTTAGATCAGAAGCCAACTGATATCACTTTCATGTGGAACTTGTCTTTATATTTATCCCTGGCTGTGAGGGGGGAAAAGGATTACAAGCATCAGCAAATTTGGAAATGAGGAAATTTTTGAGGGGGCTGAATTCCAGTAACCCCCAACCAAATGACCCTACATTTGTACCACTAACTGCTCCAGACCCACAAGTGGCAGAGCAATTTTCAAGCCCATCTGTGTACTCATGTGGATTTCAGAGGCCTATGGGGAGAAAAACCAGCTCCAACTCATCTTGGCTATAGCGTAGTTTCATGGACTGCTTGCAGAGTTTAAAGGAATGTTGACATGCTCTTAAAAATAAATACACCGATGAAATTAATTTATTTGAGAACATATAGACAGCTGAACACTGTTGTAATAGGGAGGCTACCTTACCTTAAGGTAAGTTTTTAGTTCAGAACTAGAATTTTAAGTACAGTAAAGTTATAAATAATCAACAAGTTACTTGAACAGTGAGGTGCCTTGTTAGCTCAGCTTCCTATAGTTCCTCATCTCTTTGTGTGGCCTCAAACATTCTCATGTCGTGATTTGTGGTTACATTTGAATTTGCATTATTTCAATTTGAGTAACATCTCAAATTTGGGCTTTATTAACAAGGTCTAATAAAAGGTTAATTCTGTTTCATAGAACATAAGGCTTTTCTCTCTAGCTGAAAAAGCTAGTAATTGCTAATGAAGTCCCAGAATCGTTTGGTTTGGTAAGGACCTTGAAGATCATCTAGTTCCAACCTCCCTGCCATGGGCTCAAAGCCCCATCCAACCTGGCCTTAACACTTCCAGGGATGGAGCATCCACAATTTCTCTGGGCAACCTGTTCCAGTGCCTCACCACTGCAAAGTGGAGAACTTCTTCCCAAAGTCTGATCTAAATCTACCCTCTTCTTCTTTAAAGCCACTGCCTTGTCCTATCACTACACTCCCTAACAGAATCCCTTCCCAGCTTTCCTGTAGGTTCCCTTTAGGTACTGGAAGGCTGCTATAATGTCTCCCCAGAGCCTTTTCTTCTCTAGACTGAACAACTCCATCTCTCTTAGCCTTTATTCACAGGAAAAGTGCTCCAGCCCTCTGATCAACCTCAAGACCCTCCTCTGGACCTTCTCCAGCAGAAAGTATGTCTTTTTTACATTGAGGGCCCCAAAGCTTAACACAGTACTCTAATGTAGGGCCTCACAAAAGCAGAGCTGAGAGAGAGAATCCCCTCCCTTGACATGCTTGTCACGCTGCTTTTGATGCTTACTTAGTGGGAGTTACTCCTAAGAAGCTGTAGCATTGTGCTCATACATTTGTCCATTACAAGTTACTAATTTCAGCCGTTTAATTCCTAGTAGTTAATGTGAAGTCAGATCAAAACAGAAAGCAGGAGTTCACCACTGCTTTGAGCCTCCAGCAAATAATAGCACATCTAATATAAAAGACAGTGGCTTATCTTTCAGAAGAAGACAGAAGGAAAAAAAAAAAAGAGATGGGGTGTTAAGTAGCTTTGATTAACTCTTTGAAGTGTAGAAGACAGGAAGGAATCTTTCTTTAACTCTTTTTTTTTTAGTGAGGGACTGGCCCTGACTAGCTCGAGGTTCTCAGATAAACTTATCACCACCCAGGCATCACAGACTTCATGATGAAACTTTCAAGTTAAGCTTTCAAGTGAAACAATTAACCCAAACACAGTTAACTAGTTCACACACAAAGGTTCTTCAAACAGAAACATGGCATAGCCTTTGAAATCAAACTGCACAAAGGGTAGAGATTTCCAGTGCTTATCATTAATTCCATACCCAGTACCTTACCTACAACCCTTACCCCAGAAACCACAGCCAGCAACAGGGGCACAGTGTGACTGCGCTCAGCAAAAGGATATGAAGCAAACACAGTCACCAGTAGAAAGGGAACTTGCCTCTCACTCTGCAGTTGTGCCAAACGTTTCCGTACATCATCCACCGTGACTTCAAAAAATTCATCAGGAAGGTCTTCCAGGTCAGCAGGAGGTGGTTCTAGCAGGTCTGGGTGACACAGAAGTGGCTCTCGTTCTACCAGCTACAGAATAAAAACAGGTGTGGGTTAGTCTTAAATGCACTGCTTTGCTTACACTGTAAGGTTCCTGAATAAAACAAGTGTTTGCAAACTGAACTACAACCACTAGCTGAGAATTCATGACACTAAGGAAGTACTCCACTCTCTCACCATCCCACAGGCATCACACAACAAGTACAGGTGCTGTTCGAAGTACCAGAGCTTATAAACTGCCCTTTTAAGCTGTTTATATGCCATGTACTCCTGCCTGCCATCACACCTTCCATTCTCCTTGCTTTGCATTCTCTTGCCATAGAGCCAAGGGCACCAGTTCCCAGTCAGGTCTCAACCCATTTTTTCTTACTCTAAAGAGCCATCCTTTTACCTGTTGAGTTCTCTCAACTCAGTCACTGTGGGGTTTTATCATACACGTTTCAACTTTTTGACCTGGTTTCTGGCATGTATCCCTTCTCATCCAACACAGAGAACTCCCTTAGACAGCAAAACCCTTTTGCTTTGCACTTTAGAAAGTACTTGGCACTGATTGTGAACATAATCACTGTAAGAGTCACATACACAGAAGGCTGTTATATGTCTGTTCACTCTTGAACAATTCAAACTGCCCAAAGCTTTAAAGCAGTGCACTATACTACAGGCAGCAGGATTTGCAGGGGGAAGTAGTCCATGACTGAGGAGCCCCACGAGAACAAAAGTTTTGATAGTTAATACAGCATTTCTTTACAGTCAGCCTAACACAGCTCTAAGCTCTATGAAGAAATCTGTTTCCCATTTCTCCCCCCTGTATTCCCTTATATATTCTTTCCAATCCAAATGAACGCCTGAACGCCCGCCCTCCATCTCCCTTCCCCCAGGCACGGGCCCCTTGGGAACAGAAGGAGTCTCCTTCAATTGTCAAAAGAGACAACAAATTACAAGGCAACATCCACTCTATTTGCGGGCACTAAAGGGTAATTTGAGAAATTAGAAGAGCGAGGTTGTATGGGTGGGACTCTTGGCTACATTTAGAAAGCTGAGCAGAGCCCGCTGTAACTAGAGGGTGAAGGACCCTGATTGCAGCTTTCTTTCCCTGGGTGCAGGGAGGAATGCGGGGCTGCTGCAGGGAGCGATGCTGAGCAGCACAGCGGGGCTCAGTGCTGCAAGCAGGGGCTGGGAAGGCCAGGCTGGCATCAGGGTTAGCCTGGCCTCCCTACCAATCAGGCATGTCTCATTTCACTCTGAACACACACATACAGAGAAAAGACCTCTGGAATGTCCCCCCCACAGCCATTCTCCAGCCTATTGGACATATGCCGTCACAAAACATACTACTTCCCATAGATAAATGCCCCATTCAAGATGTCTCCATTCAACTCTGCAGCATAGTTGTACCAGCCCAGCACAGACACAGATGGGAGCTGAAACACGGCCGTGTCATTTTCTCCTGTTTCCTAGCCAACCCTGAATGCTGCTGACATCGACTTCCAAACTGACATGGTACTTAGCTGCAACTTAACGTGAAGAAACAGAAAGTTTTCTGTATAGAAGAGCAGATAATGTTAACATAGAATCATAGAATGGCCTGGGTTGCAAAGGACCACAATGCTCATCCAGTTCCAACCCCCTGCTATGTGCAGGGTCGCCAACCAGCAGCCCAGGCTGCCCAGAGCCACATCCAGCCTGGCCTTGATTGCCTGCAGGGATGGGGCATCCACAGCCTCCTTGGGCAACCTGTTCAGTGCGTCACCACCCTCTGGGTGAAAAACTTCCTAATATCCAACCTAAACCTCCCCTGTTTCAGTTTAAAACCATTCCCCCTTATCCTAACATCTAGCAAGACTGCAAGCACACACCACTACAGTAAGAATTTCCTAGTATGACAATTTCAGCTCAGTCCCAACAACAGCGAGAGTTATGGAGAGAGCTGTAATGAGTGAAAACTGATCCAAGCATTCTGAGCTTGTTTTTCAAAGCTTCTGCAATTTGATTTCAGAATTGCGTGGAAGTCTGAATCCGATCAAAGAGCTGCATGAGGTATCTATAAGGCACTGCTCAGCAGCCAGAAGACATGACTGTTCTGCCCCCGAGGATGCAAAGGCTGCCACATCATCACATCTCTTCTGCTACGCATTTCACACCCATTGGAATCAACCATACACATTGCCTCCCTACAGGCATGAGAAACACCCTTCAGAGAGGAAGGGTTCTGCTGCTGCTCCACCAATTCTCTCCTTGCCCAAAGTCCAGTAACCAACCACCCTATCCCCATTTTCTTAACCACTACCATTTACTCACTTAGCTATTCCCATCAGGCACCTCTCAATCTGAGTACTTTCAATACAGCTTTACTGCAACGCATCACCCACCAGCCTAAGGTACAGGCAGAATCCAAGGGTGATTTTGGAAACAGGACACACCAGGCCAACCAAATTACTTCCCAGCCCACGTGTGGTACTCTCTGCATGACAGAAGGCAATGAAAGGTGATTGTAAGGCAGTTTCTACCTTCACTTATCTAACTCAGAAGAATTACACGCTTACTGACATCTTTCTGCAGTGATACCTGTGTTATGGTTTGTCACCTTCTTCAAAGTCTCTGCTTCTACTACCAAAGCCACAACATCACACGCTTCCCAACAGTGGGCTGAAGTCATCCATTCACAGCAGCGTCTGCTACACAACCTATGTAACCACAGCCTATGCCACACCACCAACTGCAAAGAAAGCAATTCACTCCAAGGTGACCGCTCTGGCCCTAAGAAGGTGAGCTGAGGAAAACCTTTCTCCAGCTTTAAGGATAGTAGAGGAGGCTGTTGTGCTTTCCAGAGCCGTAAGATCTCCTTGGAGACCCACCTCCTCCCCACCACCTCAGGGAGCTCTAATCTCCAGGGGAATCTGGTGTAAAGTTACCTTCTAATAATTAATGTTCTGACATCAAAGTCAGCACGCAGCTGTCTGTAAACCATCTTTAGCCTAAGAAACGAAGGGACGCCAGCACAGATTTTATCCAGCCTCTCTTCGGCTCCAAAAACCACACACAGGCAAAGCATTAATGGGAAGATTCTTTTACAAAAATGGACCTTTGATGTTTAAAAATAATTTGTTTTGTTTTGTTTTTTCCCCCTCAGGACTGAAAAGGGACAAAAAGCAGATGCCATGTGGCCAGCCCCGCTCTGCTGTTGCCGCTGAGAGCAGAGGATGGCAGGAATGGAGGAGGAACAAAATGTAATCAATCAGCTGCAAAAGCACCAGAGATCAAAGGGCTTGAAAACAGCAGTCAAAAATCACATGCTGTTTAACACAAGGGCAGAGCCCCCCCCGACAGAATCTGCAGCTGCTCCCAGGCCTGCTCTGAAACTGGAGGGGAAGCCGGTTCCCGAAGTGCCTCCGAGTGGATTGGACTGGACTGCACTTCTGAACAAGATGCTGGATTGCACACAAGAGTCCCCAGGCCACCGCAGCTCAGCTCTGTGCCCATCAGCACAGCTTCCCATTAAGCTGTAGCCAGTAAAATTATAAAATTAGCTCTGTCTCTCCAGTCAGCGTGCGGAGAAGCGCAGACTGCAGATGGAGAAGAACAGCAGCTAACCCTCACGCTCTTCCTTCCTTTTCAGATACAACTGAAACTCCTCCTTTCCAAATCCCTCATAGGTGAGAGTGTCACTGAAGCAAGCAATGCATTACACTGGACAAATTGCACAGCCTACTGTTTAGCTCTTCATGCTCAGAGCCTGTTCCAAAAGGTTAAATAACACTGATTAAAAGGACCCAAACATGTTTCTAATATACTAAAACATTCACCACTGGGTTGGCAAGGCTTCTTCCTGCTACATTTGTAACTGCTCCAGAGTCCTTCCAGGGTCTGGCTTCTCCTAAACAACTCTGAAACTCATCAAGAATGGACTGCAACCACAAAGAAGTCAACCAAGGTAGAATCTCTACATCAGTGTGAGGGCATACGCGTAGCCTTGTTAAACTCTTCCTGGATTGAGCTCCCTTGGAACCGCATCAGGCATCTTTTCTTCCTACATATGGCTTTCTTTTGTTTAATCCTTTGGCTGGTTCAGAACCAAAGATAAACACCAAACTCCAGCTCTAAGAGGTACTAAAAACTGGGAAACAACAAAGGAGACCTCTAAAGATTAAATCCAGCCATCCCAATGACGTGTGGAGTGAAGGGACAAAGGAAGGAGCTGGTCACAGAGAACCGGGGACATGAAACTCCCAGCACACAACTTCATAACTTCACATGGAAATATTGCTAACACCCCTCACACTACGCCACACATCCAACCCTTCTGAAGGCATCCAATTCTGTATTGCTGCCCTACAGAAAGTCTACATGACATTATTCAAAGACCATCCTGTAAGGACGACGTAGCATTTTTGAATCACCAGTTTTGGTATTGCTATTTGGATTACAGCACTTCTATTTCTAACCAATGTATTTTTAATTCAGAGACACCAACAATGCAGATAGATGCACAATTTGTATTTGTCGAAAAAGAGTTAAAGAGAGGTAGGCTTTATTTAAGAAACAGGATATTTTAAAGCAAGACAGAAACACCTTTATATGGAAGACTGAAAGGAAGAGGTCCAGACCTCATTTTTCAAATATTTAGAGTTCAGCAAGACTGATGCAACTGTAGCTGAAAGCTTCCTTTCCTGTATCTGTGACCCTTACAATTTACCACATATCATCAACAGAAACTGCAAGCCAGAGTGACTGCAGACAGAAGACCTGAGGAAGCAGATATTAACAACCACCAGCACGGGATACTGCTTTTATAATCACTTTACTTCACCATGGAGTTCAGTGTTTCATGCCTTACAGCTTAAGAGTTAGAAACTTAGTCTTCTCAGACCTTAGAAGCATATGATAGGCACGCAATCAAGTTGCAACATACTTGTTAAGACTACTTCCACTCCTAGGACATGAACGTACAATGAGCTAGAAGGGCTATAAGGCTATCCCCTTCAATATGGGAAAATGTACCAGGCATGTATCTGCCAGATCACACACTAGGTAGGTCAGCCACATGGAGCAGTAAGCATCTCCAAAGAACTACAAAGCACAAGTCTGGCCAAACTGTGCTCATATGTACTAAAACTACACAGGAGAGAGCAGCCAAACAGGGCTCAGGTGACAAAGCAGGCATTTGTTAAAGAAATTTAGCTTTTTATGAAATTTAAGGCAGGAATAAAAGCTCTTCTGGACTACATTTCTAATGCACTTGCATTGCCTCCATTACAACCAATCATTTTAAAAATACCTCAAGGTTCAAAGCTTTTCTTACTTCTGGACAGCACATAAATTCATAAACATCCAGCCTTCCTAAGTCCTATAGTAAAAATGCAGCACTTTCTTGGCAGAACTGTATGCATGACATCATGGCATCTAAGGCAAATATTAAAACATCTTTCCCCTCTCAGGAGCTCAGCTAAGGGAAAGGGAGAATACAAAGACTGACTGCAAACAAATTATTTTACCTGCTCTTGTTCCTTCTGCAGTTCTTGGCTGTTCTTAGACTTCTTTGGCTTAGAAGGGCCTCCAGGGCTAGAGAAAGTTGTTGGCAGCTCTGAAGATGGCATATCTAACTCGAGAGGTGGTGCAGACACAGAAGAGTCCCCCAGACATTGTCCACTTCCAAAAAAAGGGACAAATGGGGTAGACTTGGACTCTGACGGAGGACACAGCTCCTCCAAGCTGGCATCTGATTCTCTAATTGAGTCTTGCTTGTCCGTGCAGTTGTTTAAAGACAAGGCCTCATCCCCATGGTCCAAGACAGTCGGGAATGTCTGTGTCTGAGGTAGGGGCACATCCACTGCTCCTTCAGTAGAGCTTGGCCTCGCTACAGGCTCATCACACTGTGCTGTGGTATCCACAGCTTCCTCCTGATCAGACAAACTGCATTTCTTCATGACAACCCTTAAAAGAAGACAAACACACACAAAAAGTCATTTTTTAATAACAGTACTGTTCTTCCCATTCTCAACATGACCAAGATGCAATGGAGATGGCTAGACTAAATTTTAATAATCTGCTTGTTCTGATTGCTCTGAAATCAGGAAGGGGGCAAAAACAGAACAGGAACTACTCTCTCCACAGGAAGAGAAGAAAATTACTTTAAAGGAAAAAAACAAACAATAGCCAGATGTAAAGCACAGTTTTCATTTCTGCCTTCCATTCATATTGTAAGGAACAGAAGGAATAGCTAGATGATTGTACAAAGCTTATCACTGACTCCCACCTCATCAACCCAGGCAGTCAGCAGGAGGCACTGCAGAGTTTGGGAGCTTGAAATAATAAATAAACAAATAAAGGCAGAAAATTAGAGGGCGGAAAAAAAAGATAGAAAAGGAAAAATAAAACACAACAAAAAGACAAAAAGAAAAAAACAAGAAGCAAACAAGCCTCTTTAATCCGTACAACTGGTCAGTGCCAGCATCTGCAGCTGTGGGAAGCACATCTGGGCAGCAGTTTCAGATAAACAGGCAAATACAATAATTACTGAGTGCAGTGATGTTTGTTTGTCTTTTTGAACTTTTTCTCCTGCTTTTTTTTTCCCTGATACTTGAACAAAACAAATTCACTAGAGTGAAAATACAAAACAAAGAGCTCAAACTTGCTCCTCCCAACCTGACAATAGCACTGCCTCCTGTTAAGCCAAGTGACTTCAGTGTTGTCTTCTCTAGTGCATCTTTTCCTGAGATCTGTAGCAAAAACAGAGGAGAAATTACAGCAACTGCCTACCTGAGAGTATGTAAAGAGGTCTCTGTAGAAAGAAGTCTGCATTAAAACCACCACCACATAGCACCAGAAACAACTCAAAACACTCTTTCCGCAGTAAGAAATGAAACCTGAATCCATCTGTATGCACCTGTATTGCTTTAATTCAGTATTAAGTTATCTTCATAGAAGATAACCTATATGTTTCTGTCCCATGCATACAATCAAACCTGATGCAGCCACAGCAAAGCATGATTTTTATGTCAGCAGTTAAACCAGGCAACATCTCTGAGCTAGGAGATGGCTGATTTCATTACACACACCTCCCATCTGCTTGTAATGACCTGTTCTAGAATAAAGACAATATGTCCACAGAGGTCAGTGGGAAGTAAAGGGGACAGCTAGGGAGAGCAAATTCCGTAATACACACATACAAAATTTTAAACAAAACATTAATAGCAAAAGATCAAAACGGGGAGAAAAGCAAATATTTATTAAAATGAAACCACTGTTTTGACTTGAGCTTTAAAAGATGTTGGAAAGAAAAACACAAACAGGTCACTGAGCTCATTTTATGGGCTCAGAGGTCTAACCGGC
This sequence comes from Gallus gallus, assembly GCF_016699485.2. NCBI lineage: Eukaryota > Metazoa > Chordata > Aves > Galliformes > Phasianidae > Gallus > Gallus gallus. The sequence goes on from NC_052549.1 coordinate 5,657,114, forward strand.
CCAGGGTTACGTTCCAAGAGAACTTTTTTCCATACAGACTTGTCAGGCTTTGAAAAGATCAACATTTTTCTACTTCCCCTCTCAAGAAAGTTCAAAAGAAACACTTTCCAGGTTGGAAAAGTTTTCCTTATACTTTAGGGGCAGAAGAAGAGACAGTTAAGAGGTTTTGCTGCCTTACCTCATCTCGCATGTAAATACAGACCGGGCAGAATTCACCACGTTGTTCCAGAAACTCCCTGCAATAAAGAACAAAATACTGCAGCATCTGTAGAGCAGTCAATTCCTTCCAAAACCAATGTAGAGAAACAGTGAAGTGAAAATAGCTAGAAACACTCTCTTCTCCATGTTAATCTAGAAACAGTCATTACCCAGCTCACAGAATCAGTAGTAGACATCAAGAATGCATTCCAATACATTCACTGCTCCTTATACACAGCCCTCAACAGAGTTCAGAAACAAAGAAATAATTCCAGCTAATTTTGAAATAAGTCCATCTTAATTGACAAATTCAACATCATTCTCAGGGAGCTTCACTGACCAATCCATAACATCACAGAGGAGAGTTTAAAAAGCCCAAGTACTGCTTTAAGTTCAATAGTTGGTGATGGCATAGACTATACTTTCTTTAAGGAATGGTCAGTTTCTGTCCATGTATGCATAGCAACAAATGGAATGAAATAGTTCTCTAAAGCAAATGAACAGAATCATAGAACTGCTCAGGTTGGAAATGACCTTCAAGACCATTAAAAGCCCAACCACAACCTAAACTAATGAGGTGAGGACAAAGAGTTGGTCTGTCCTAGCGTCAGGGAGATTTAAAAACAGCAGAGACTTTCAGATTATGGAGACTGGGGACAAAACAAAGCCAAAGAAAAGGCTGCTGTAGTAGGAAAAAAACAGAAGGGAAGATAAGCCCACAGGTAAGTGTTCCAACAAGGCAAGTGATGCAAGGCAACGACAGGCCATCTGCAGGGGAAGACCTCAGTGAATGACTCATAGCATACAGGAGAGTTACAAATAGCTCATGGCTGAGAAGATGACAGCCCCAGCATACTACTCTTAAATGATGCTTCTTTTCCCATTTTTCCTCAAGATAAGCAATTCTGAGAAAACCAAATAGAATCTTTATTACACATTCATTTGATCAAATGTAGAAGGTTGAAAAGAAAAAGACAATCACTGTCTGTCACAGCAAGACTCAGCTCTCACTCATCCAAGATTATTCGAGCACGCAGCAGTGCCCACTGCATGCAGAGTCATGTGTGCTCCTACACTGCCAAACTGTGAAGGTATATATTCAGGATATTACTCAGAATCCTATCAGAGATCAGTTATTCTGTTTCAATGTAAAGTTAATTAATGGGAAAAAAAAAAAAAAAAAGCCTCTTTAAATTCTACTGAGATAACTGTCACACACTTCCACACTTCCTGCACCTTTCATTTCTGGAGAAGCTTCCACTGGAAACATGAATAAGTCACTGACCAGAATTTCAGACAGACAGCTCGTAAGAGTCTTAGTGCTTAACTGTGGGAACCAAGTTTGGTTCCAATAGTCTCAGCAATCAAGCTAAGAAAAAATTATTGCAGATGCTAACCTCTTGCACTGGAACCAATTCGGCCCAGCATACAGTTAGGAGGGTGCAGTCTGTCACACTGATGTACACTGCACGATCACTTTGGCTGAGTGACTGGTTTGACTCCTCCCTTGCACTGTAGAGAAGGATCATTTCACACCATTACTTCTTGACTTTATGCTCCCACATCCTACTCAAAGGCATCTCTCAGCTTCACTGAGGAGCATCCTATCTGTGCACAGTAGATGAGCCTGTGTACCCAAATGCAACATCCTGTTTTTTCAGTGCAGCGATTCCAATAACCTTAAGTGTCATCACAATGCTCAACTGGAGTAACACAACACCAATAACTTTGTCAATGTCTTACGTAGTGTCTCTGTTGTGTCCAAAAATACATCACAGTTTAGCAGCTTAGAAGAATACATATGTAATCAATGTTTTGCCAAATATGAGTTTATTTACTCTGGTACAAAGTGATAAAACAAATGGAACAGGGGAGGAGTCAGCCAGTCTACAGAGCAGAAAAAAAAACAAGGGGGATACAGGCATTAAACTGCGGGAAAATTCAACAAGGACACTCATATTTAGGACTCAAAACACAGCATCAGAGAAATGCAAGAGGAGTAGCTGCAATGAGGAGTCACTCAGAATTGGGAGTGCCATCTGGGAACCTACAGTATTCAATGCTTGTGTAATCCTCAAGAGCAAGAGCACATCAAAGAGTTCCAGATGGAGGACGTGGGGGAGCAAACCAGTTAAGCACCGACCAGAATTCAGATTTCTGTTTGCTTTAGCTGTAGCTGCCTATCTCCAGCCTTGATCTAAAGGTTTAAACCTTTCTAAATAAAGCACGCAGCAGCATGGTGATACAGGATAAGGCGAGTCACAACCAAAATGATGAGCCCCACTTGCTAGACTCAACAAATCCATAGACAGCAACATGTAAAACCAGCCCTGAGTTCTGTTCAGGGAAGTGAGGGGCTGAGAACTGCTATCAGATTGACTGCAACAGATCAGAATGGGTTCATAGTACTGAGGTACCTCTTCTTTTTTGAGGGGGGAAGGGAAGGGAAAACACACTTCTCCCAGCCAATGTACCAAATGCCATCGTGCAGGAAGTAGGTGACAGACATGCCCACAGCATCCTAATTACAGCCAAGCTTCAGCTTATGAAAAACAATTAAGTTTGTAGTTCAAAGGGGAAAAAAAAAAAAAAGCAACACCAAAACAACCTAAAATAGGTTGCAACCATGTGCAGTTCTGCAATCACTTATACTCAGCCAAGCACAAAAAGCCATACACGATGCTCTGCAGGAACCAATCTGTAGCAGACGTGCAGCTTTCTGCTCCAGCATGACTATTCCTATGTGACCCCTTTTCTGCTCTTACTCAGACACTGGAGTCACTGCAATCACCACCAGTGTTGGAAGGAAAGCTGGTTCCATTACTGCAGGCATTCTCCCGTATACCAGGAGGACCCTACTTGCAGTTGTGTTTATAAATACTACAGCTGCTAGAGTACTTGAAGCAATGGCAGCAAAGCATCAGCATCCAGGACACGCTCAAGCTGTCAGAAACCTCGGAGTTAGGCTGGTCTCAAGAGGCATTCTGCAGCTGTCACTTTGCCTCTTCCCAATCCCATGGTGGGGGGAAGCAAGTCTGCAATAAGGGGTGGGTTCTGCTTACACTCCGGTATGGAATGCAAACCTTGATGATTTAAGGCAAAAAACAAAGCAAGCAACCCCACAATTTGTCTCCTGATTGGAAGTTTGGAACAAAATAGCACCTAAGAGACTGTCTTTAGCACAGGCTATGCATGCTCAGACTTCTCCAGGCGACCTGGAACAGACAGTGAACTTCACTTTGCCTTTAACATTTTTGCTTCCAACCAGGACCACCTGTATCCCTAAAGAAATCCTTCATCAAACTGCAGAAAAAGAAAGGGCTGCTGAGATATGGAGGAAACAGTGCAGACTTCATAGGCTGCAGTTTCTCTTTGGAACCACAGAAAATGGGAGACAAAAACAGCTCAGGGGAATAAAAACATTAACCTCAGGTCATCTACCAGAAAATGGTGATGATGATCATTTAGGAGGAGAGAAGCTAGGATGCAGTGGAACACACATCTTCACCAAACAGTCCAAGAAGAGAGGAAACTAATTTGACTTACACAACCCAATTCCATTCACCTTTTCAAAATCTCTTTCCACTTTAATCCAAGGAACCCTTTGGTTGAACAGCCTTCTAAAAACGTGTGAAAAAATAACTGAACTGAATGAATGACACCACAGACGTAGCGAAGAGTCAAAGTCAATGGCCTTCAAGCACCCAGACTGCAATCACTTCCACGTAAAACAATCTACAGAGCTACTGAAGCTGCCACAGGGGCAAAAGTAGGAGGCTGAAAAGCAACAGCTCTCCCAGGTCTGATGCTAAAAGGGCATCCACCACTTGTGCCCTCAACCGGTCTCTGAAGAACAGACTCCAAGCAAAGATCCCAGGGAGACTTATTTTTGTATAACTCTGGTAAGCCAGCAGGCTCCTCCTCCAGCTGCTGTTAATCCATTACATTCATTCACTGAGGCAGGCACATACATCAAACACATTGTCATTTCTTTGATGTGCTGTTCTTTAGAAGGGGAACGGCAAGCAGATTAGATTCCTCCATGTAGTGATCTGACAGGGCCTGTAAACATCTTGTGCAAGGACTGCTGCATGCTGAGAGGAGGAGCAGCCTGACAATAGCTTCCAGACCTTCTTCAGACCCAATTAGCCAAGATGGACGTTGGAGACCTGGGGGAAATTCCAGTGGATTTAGAATGCTTCCCCTCACGCACTTACAGAGGCTGAGCATTCCAGGAAAACGTCTCCAGTTGGAAACTGGAAGGGAGGATTCAGCAGAAGTCACAAATTTGTTGACTGGTTAAGTCAGCTGCGTCAGCACACACTGGAACAGCACAGCCCATAAAATCTGAATGTATGGCTATAGATCCAGCTCGTCGTGCAAGTCACACACACCACCTTCACTGCTTTTTGTGTCAAATTGGAAGCCTACAAAGTCCACCCAAGCATCTGAGCTCAGCTTCCAGAGGGCAGAAGAGAATGGCTGTGCCTCATGAACTGAAGTCAATAACACAGTAGCAGCTATAACCTTAAAAAGACCACTGTGCATATTAACTATCAGTGTCACAACAACCTGTAACAAATAAAAGCTCCAATCTGGCAGCTCCTGAACTGCAACAGGCACCCCTCTTCTCCCAGAGGCACCAAGGATGTAGTAAGGTTCAAGAGAGGCCTTAAAACACCCAGAACACCAGGCCTTTGTTTCTCCATTCCTCTCTTGCCTCTCTCTTTCCTCTACCAGAAAATAAAAGTAATTATTTTCTGTCTGGCATTTACATGCAGACTGTCCCTTTTGACTTGAGAGTAAATGCCAGACAGTAGACCTCACCATTAGTGAGAAGAATGAGTAACTCACTTGTACCACTTTAGACTACCTCAAGCATTTCCTCAAACTATTGTTTGGTGATACAAAATGCTGAGTAGAAAAGCTGACATAAACCATTCCTACCCATCTGCTCCCCCCTTTGGGTCTTTATTTCTGACACGTTACACTTCTTGTCGTAACCGTCTGCAAGACAGTTCTTAACTGGATTAGGAAACTGACCTAAGGAAAATACTGTTTTTCAGCTGAATCAACTACGTAAGCCAATTCCCCACAAAGCTGCACAAATACTATGAGGAGAGTTAGATGGGAGTGCAGGAAATAAGCAGTAACTACTATGGTGATGTTTTTGACAGACCCCATGATCCCATCTCCCTCCCTCGGGCCAACACCAGGTCCTCGTTTGATCTTTCTGTGGGGCAGTGGGGGAGCTAAGCTGACAGAAAACCAACAGCACATCACTGGGAGGTCCAAAGAATTACTTCTTTTACTCTGGCAACAGCTCCAGAGCAACTCAAGTCACACAACCCAACTGTGCCACCCCGACATACTGAGGTAACGTTGGCCAATTCAACTCCAGAACTCTGTTTCTTCAGCTATTTCAAGACCAGTACAGAATAAGCAATATTAAACTTCAGCTAAGGTTGTTTCTGCAGGTATATGTTAGGCAAATGCTAACACGTGCCCACCATTGGGCAACTGCTACAACTCAGCGTGCATGACAATCCATCACTTTGCATCCTGTAAGCCTGTGCTGAAAGGTTGAGCTTCGCTGAATGCAACTTCATCATCCCCCCTTCCTTTCACAGTGACCACTCACTCTGCAGCTTTTCTAGCACTGCAGCCTCGGAGACATAAGAACATTGCAGATAGAAGGCCACCACCTCTTCAGATTGATCAATGTTTGAGAGTTCTGAGAAACTAACAAAAAAATACTTCCTGGTTGCACAATATTGCAATACAGCATCTGTTCAGAGGAGCAAGAAATTAATAGGCAACAGAAGCAAGAAGTTCTCCAGTCACATTAGAAAAAGCCAAGAGCAACTGGCAGACAGCAAGGAATGCAAGAGGAAGAACAAGATAGAAACACAGGTTCTGAATTGACCCATTATCAAGAGAAAGGTGAATCAAACCACAATAGAAAAACAACAAGACTTGGAAATTCTATTTGGAATAGAATGGCTGCCACATCTTCCAAGCCACAAAAGAAGAACTGTCTATAGAGAAAAGTTTATTAGCTTGACATCTTGAAACAATACAACATCTTTAAGTCAAAACTAAAGACAAAAGAAAGCACTCAATTAAAACTGGACTCAAACAGTAAGATTTCTAACCCATGTATATATTTCATAAATCTAAGACCAGATTTTCTTCCACTTAAATAGGATTTAATCAGTCTTCTGAAGATTCCATATTGCTTGCTGAGAGCTCCATATTTCCTTGAAGATCTGCATGACAGCAAGTCCCAAAAGCAACAGCAACCAAAAGCAACAGCAACCTGCTTTAGAACCCCTCCTACCAGGTGAAGCAAGAGTGTGTTGGTTTGGGTTGTTTTTTTTTAACTTATTAAACTGCATTTATCTCAAATCACAAACTTTCTAACCTCCTCCCTTCCAATTCTCTTCCTCCATCCCACTGGGGACCACGGGGAGGAGAGCCAGCAGCTGCCTACTTGGGGTTAAAGCAGAAAGCTCTGTAACTGCAACTACAGACTGTCACATAGAGATCTATTCAAACACGTATTCTTTTCACTGCGTTGCTCACCTGGTCTTTGCAAAATGGTTCAGAAGTTCCCACAAAGTCTGTTGACAGAGAAAGGTATCTTGCAAACGGGAGCCATCATCTAACTGCAGTGCAATCCGAACCTACAGGAAAAACATGCTGAATTACAAATGCTGAATGAAAACCCTTTTCTTTGCAACTTTCTTCATCATTTCAATGATCTCTAGAACCTGCTATCCAAAAAAATGCAACTTCCTTCTAAGCACTTGCTGCAAGTGGTTACATTAGACGCAAACGTTGATTACAATATCTTAGAAGTTAATATTTGTAACAAATTGTTCTGCTACAAATATTGTAATTTTAATTCTCCAGCAAACAGATTCATTTGGGTGATTCATTAGCATGGCAGTATCCTCTCACATCACTGAAAATTCAACACGACCACATGACTTCAGTTTCAAAAGATCTGCCAAATGCAATTAACAGCTTTGCTTTCAGAGTCCAAGCTCACAGTGCGCACTCAGTGCTGCTAGGAAATTACCATTTAAATAATCTGACATGAATCTGTCCTGTTCTTCTCAGCTGCACAACCTGTAATGTATTCTCACGCAGTAAGAACGCACAGCATGGTACTAGCTATTGTTACTACCTCTGTCTAGAAAAACAGCAGGACAACAGATCTGATTCTGTCATCCAGACATCCACCAGCCCAACCAGTATCGCTCTCCAAGGACTTCTCTGCACTCCAGACTTTGCTTCTTAATCAAACACTGTCAAGAATTCCAGAGGACATCTATTTGATTATGAAATGTTGTAACACAAGGAATATTCCTGATTTTCCAATAGCCCTGAAGTAACAGCAGAAATTAGAAAAAAAAATTGAGCCCTTATTAAAAAAAATCTCCTCTTGATTCAGAGGATGGAAAAAAGAGAAGTCACACTGTTCTCCAAATACTGCAATGTTTGTGCAGCTATGAGTTCACCGCAGTTGATCCTCACTACCATGACTGCGTATCTACTCAGAGTCAAAAAGAAATGACTTTGAAGGAAGCATATGTGCCAGCTAGAGCCAGAAGATGCAGGCAGAGGGGAGAGAGAAGGAGCTCAGGTCAAAGCCTAGAGAAAGTAAAATGGAACATGGAGGACCTTTTGAACAAGCAATTGGAGGGAGCTGAACAGGAAAAAGTGAGACGAGAAGCCAAAAGAGGAGACTTTTACAGAAGTGTTCAACAGCACTGAAAGCAGCTGATGGGGTCACAGCTACAAGGGAGCTCTGCACAGAACAGTTTTAGTGCAAGTGGCAAACTCAGTCTCCATACCACAGCCTGAGATGTGCTCCCCTGAACGTTCCCTCTCTCAGCACTGCTCAGCTCATACACTGTTCTAACAGTGCAGCCAAAGGTGGTAGAAAAATACCAACTCAGGTAACAGATCCCACTTGTCAGGGGTTCTTATTGGAATGTTGTATCACCATGAACTGAAACACCAACAGAGAAAGGATGCAAGAGTCCCATATGGTGTGCCACCACAGGCAGCTGAAACTGTACAGTGAGAAGCTCCATAGCTCTATCAAATGAATTCCAATGGCTCGGACAGAACTGATGCACAAGTAGTGATACCCACACAACACAAAGCTCTGTCAACTTAAGCACCAACGTACAAAAAGCCTTCCCAAAGCCCAACAAATAACATAACTTGCATATCCACACAGAGGAACAACAAGCACGGTTCAGAACTGTCTTTTTAAGTTACTGGAGACCAAACCAACTATTACCAAGTCCAAAAAGACAATCTATGCAACTTGCAATTCACAAAGGCTTCCTAACCACCACATTTTAATGCACAACTTCAAGTTTTTAAGTACCTACACGTGGCATTAGAAGAAAAGAAAAAAAGTGTTTTCCAACCTGGAATGTGAACATCTACACTTATTAGCTCATGAAGCATCCTTTATGCTCTATAGAAAATTTCTACTGGAAAATCAATAAATAAAGGGCACTTCCAAAATGAATAAGCTGAGGAACAGCCCCAGAGAAAAGGTTAAGCAGCCAAACAATTACACCACATACTCCAATTTCTTTGGAGGAGTGTGTTTACCATCTGCTGCAGCTCCCACCAGCCCTTGCAGGACTGCAGATTTTGATCTGCTGGAGATGGGAATCACGGTGGCATCGCCAACAACCAGCTAACAGAAGGCAGGATTTCAGCCCACCATTAACACGACCTCCTGGTTTCCTCCATGCTGAAGAGAAGCCGGAGATTACCCTCAGCTACAGCAGAGTGATGACAGCTGACATCACCATTCCACCAGAATCCGGCCCTGAAATTCAGACTGCCAGTTGCATCAGTCTCTTGGGCAACAGTTCAAAGCTAAGTATGTCAAGAAAGTCACAGTCAGTCAATTGGAAAAGTCTTTTAAAAAAATCCCAGTCTCCGTGTAAAATAATTGAAGATAATTGGCACTGGTATCTCTAAGTTTACAAACAGATAAGGAAAGGAACAATAACTTTTTCACCAGAACCGTGCTGACTGTGCCCCGAGATCACCTGCCATCACAAGGGGAATTTGGTCAATAACAAATGGCACAGAATCAGATTCACCCCAAGATTACCTTAACCAAGCTACGTGATCGAGTCCACATCTCCACAGCCACCACATTAGGCCACAGTACAGTGTCAGTTCAATCCCCAGAACTATCCAGTTGTTTTAAACTTCCTACAGAATGTGACACTCTTTCTCAGCGACAGGGAATTCTTTTGGACAACCGTATTTATTTTTACCAAGCATTTTCTCCTACTGTCCATAAAACAACTTCTAGTGAAGTGTCTGTTCTTAGTTTATGGGACAGCAACTCTGTTCAGATTGCAACATTTGCAAGCATGTTTGCTCTGCCTTCTCAACTCCTTCAAACACCAACAAGCACTCTAAGGGAACTCCTATTCCTGTGGATTATTTTGTTGAAATACAACTAAATAACAATTTTAATCAGCTTTAACAACGACCAACCTCAAACAGTTTGTGAACCCACCTTATAACCCTTCTCCTACATTACACAGTACTCAACCTTTCTAATAGGCTCCATCCATCTTCTTAAATAAAACCATTTTTTCCCCACAATATGATGCCTCTCAAACTAGATTCAAAGGTCAGGTGCTCATCACTGTACCATTCTGATAGAACCACTTGCATTTGGAAATGTTACTCCATGCCATCATAACCTTCTTTTAACTGAAAATTGCAGCAGATCCTCCCAGGTTGCGATTTGGTTTTGTTCTGCCTTTTAAATGATGTCATTTTGAGCAGACATGTCTTTCTGTCACAGAGTCAGAAAGGAAACACTAGCACCAGAACAAAGCATATGGAAGTTTGAAAGGTAAATGTGAACATTAGTGATACCCAAAGCTATAAAACACACCCACAGCAAACCAGAGTGAAGACCCCAAAGCCTTCTAATAAAACAGTGTTCAACTTTCAACTTATGTATGAGTTTATTATGTGACAGTCAACGTAACTACTACAACAAAATACCACTATCACAATTTGGCAGGTAGACATTAAGAGATCAACAGACCTGAAGATTTTCACAAAAGCTGAGAAGCTCCTTATTAAGGACATCAGTAAAAAAAGAGATTACTTTAAGCATTAGACAAATTTTCATTTCCAGACTGTTTGAATAAGATTTTACCACATCAAATGTTTATGTTCAGTAACATATATCCATTAAGTTGTGCCTCCAGCTGTTAGAATGACATGCATGAAAAGATTTAAGTCTCCTGAGGATGGCAATAATTCCTACAGAACAAAGCACCCATGAGCCCTTGGCCAGTAGTAACAAACAGGGGCATTAGGCCACTGCTAGACACAGCATGTCAGAGACAGTGATAAAGCTGTGTGAATACACTGTGAATTCTGTAAAGAACTGAGATTTTAGTTGAAACTCAGAAGCAAACGACAGTAACTGAAATAGAAACTGGCAAAGAGAACTCAGCTTTTGAGCGAAGTCATCAGCAATCTTTAAGGTCATATATATTTACGACTGCAAAGTTTTTCAGCTCTTCAAAAGAACCCTCCAACCCTCCACGACCACATGGACTGTAAGCAAAGACTTCCAGCTACCAAACTATTTTCCATCACACCTCCGCTATTCGTTGGGTGGTCCTCCACTCCAGCACTGGTCAATCCCGAACATGTCCCCGTTCATTAGATCTGACAGGATCACATCCAGCAGGACTGAACATTAAATCAGGTCACTGTTTGTAATGAACGTACCGTGTTTCCAATTCCCACTCTATTACAAGAGACTGGCACCATCTCCAGCTTGGCATTGTTGGGCAGTCTGGCAAATCTCCACTGTAAAGTGAGATCCAACACATTTCTCTGAAACCTAAAGAGAAATACAGCAGTTGAAGACAATGGCAACCATCACAGACCACGGTCACATCACTTTAGGGGCCTAACATCCAGGTCTGGAGCAAGAGAGCTCTCCGAGGGCAGGCTGTTACAGCGTGATGATACAGCATACCAAAAGCTACAGCTTGTAGAAGTCACAGATAAAATCCTCAACGAATGCTCTGACAAGAGAGATGTCAGAGAAATGTCAGCTAAATCACACAAGGTGTGCATTTGATGATAAATAACAAGGTATGCTGCTGCCCATCAGATGGACAACCTGGTTTTCACACTGTAAAGGCATGCAGTCAGAACAGCAGGCAACAGGGGGTCCTGTAGGGAACTAGAGAAAGTGTATGAGGGGGAGAAGCGGGGGCATGTTTTTATGGAAGGATTTCAGTATCTACCTCAAGAGTGAATGGACTTTGACACCGGAAAATCCACTGAGATTAATTTGAAGGAAATAACTTTCTGGAGGATCATCAGAACTGCGCAGTGTGGATCTCTCTCCCCACTGCTAACTATGAGCTGTTTCCTCATGTATTACCACACAACACCTGCACCGGCAATGAGTAAAAGCAGTTCCCGGCTTAGCGAACGGCTCCGGGACACATCGGCCCGCTCCACGCGCACCCAGCAGCCGGGCGGCCGCTCCCACACGGCCTTCCCGGGCCGAGCTGAGGCGGGCAGCGGGAGGCCTTCGAGGCGGGAGGGCCGCGCGGGCGCCCCCAGGACAGCGCAGGGCCGCGCCGCCGGGCGGAATCGTGGAGGGCCCGGAGCTGGGCCCGGGCCTCGGCCCGGCTCGGAACTGAAGCAGCGCGGACGACCCCGCGCAGGGACTCACTTCAGGCCGTACTCAGCGGGACTGCCGCCCTGCTTCCTGCAGACCTCCTCGAGGACCTGCGGAGAGAACGGAGACGTCACGGCCCGGCTCCGAGACCGGCTCCAGGCCCGGCCCGCCGCGCACCGCCCCCGACCCGGACCCACCTGGAGCAGCACCGTGCCGGGCCCCACCCGCACCGTGACCCGCCGCCCGCTGGGGGCCAACACCGACACCGCCGCACCCCCCCCGCCCGCCGCCGCCATCTTCCCTCCCGGGGAGGAGCCGCACTGCGCCCGCCCCGCCCCGCCTCCCGCGGCCGCCGGTACGAGCGGGGCCTGCAGCGGGCTGCGGGGTGTTCGTCAGCCGAGAGAACGGGCTCGTAGGGAGCTCCCCGGGCAGAGCACGGCTCCGGGCTCGCCCCGCTCTGCGCCCGGCGGCACCGCCATCCCCGCGGTGTGCGGCTCCGAGCCGACGCTCCCAGCGGCTGCCCGTGTGACAGCACGGAAAAGACGACGCTACGCCCGAACCTCCTCTGCCCCGCGATCAGCGCTGCGAGCTCGTCCGTTCACATGAGGTGTGCGCCGGGAGGAGCGGAGGGAGCCAGGATCCGTCACATCGTGTGCCCTCAGAGCGGACCGGAGCCTCCCTTCGCTCCCAGCACCGCCTCTGCTACGCTGAACGCGTTCCCGAAGAGTCAGCCGTGGACGGTGCTTTGGTTGCTCCTGTCGTTAAGAAGGGGAGCCTGGGTTAGCCACTGGAATCCCTTCAGCTGAAGCTTTTCCCCGCTGCCTCCATCCAGCTCTGTCCTGCCCGGTTTGTAAAAGAAAAAGGCCCTTTTAAGGGAAGGCTGGTGTTAAAGATAACGCTCGGTCTTCTTAAGCACAGCAAAGAAGGGAAGAAACGAGGCAGTGGGAAGGTGGTGATGCAGACGTCCTCTGGCTGCCGAGCACAGCTCCCCATATCCAACACCAGGACTGCTCTATGGCATGTGGTGACAGCAGTGAAGGATGTTGCATTGTACAACACATTGTTTACACCAATACTCAAAAATGTCTTTAATTCATGGTTTCTGTTCTTTCTGTTGTGTTGGGAAGGGCCACTGTCACACCACTGCCTACAAATGGGGCAACAAACACCACAACGTGCTTGTGTATCAAATCAAGGGACCCTGCCCTGACACTGGTGAACACCTTCACAGGAGGTATGAAGAAGCAATTAAAATGGCTCTGTTAATGACAGCTGCTGAGGTGGAGCAACCGTTGAGGTTTTAAAAGATACATTTTGGTTTTCATGGAGCCTGAAAGTAGTTTCTGGATGGGGGGTGGCTCTTGTTTGATGCCAGGAAAAGGCAGCTGATTGCTATTTCGCATCTGAAAGTGACACAACCTGTAGAGAAAAGTTGCTCCTGTTAAGAAAGAAAAAGACCACGGATGTAATTTCAGCTGAAAATCTTCACGCTGCAGGAAAGGAGACGGACGTAGCTTTTAATGGCAAGTCAGAGTCAGAAAGCTGCATGGAGGTTAAGGGTCACATTACGTATCCAGAGCCACTTCTAATCTTAAATATCCATCTGAAATTAGAAGCACCAGGAGAGAAAGGGGGGGGGGGGGGGAAATAAACCTGGAGCTCATTAAAGTGCAACAAAGAAAGAGGGACTCGTCAGGAAACAGCTGAAAATATCTCTAACAATCCAGACTTCTGCCACTGTCAGGGTGAAGGTGCCTGCAATGCTGCAGGTGAGCACAGCAAAAGAACACCCACTGCACTACAGAGTGCTGAGAAGCTGCTTTTCGTCAGCGATTACAGTGAAGAAAGCGTAGAAGAATCACAGAACGGCCTGGGTTGGGTTGGAAGGGAGCTCAAGGGTTATCAAGCTGCAACCCCCTGCCACAGTCCTTCCCTGAAGTCACCTGTCGGGCAGCCAGCAGTGCTTGGCATGAAGTATGTATTCCTGGAGCTGTGTGTGTTTGCATTCAGTCACACACCCACGTGGAATAATGCAGAACTTTTACTGCTTGAAAACACACACACCACACACCACACAAATACCCGACAACCTTTTTATTTTCTTTCAAATGGGTAAGAAATTAACTGTGAACACCTGGAAACACCTTGTAACCAAAATGTCATGCAGAACAACAGTCGCTTATCTCAGTAAGGAGGATTTCTGTACAGCATTTCCTCCTGCTGAGTCCCGGGGCTCCCAGCACAGCACCACACAGAGCTCTGTGCTGTGGGTACGGCCGGGATACGCCATCCCACTAAAGCTCCCTTATCCCCCCCAGCGCTGATGGTAGGAGAGCTGGTGGTGAAGCAGTGGGACCACGAGAAGTGGGATTTTAGCTGCTGCTGAGTGCTGTCTGTGTGGTGATTTACACCTCCCCACCACCACAGCTTCTGGTCAATTCGAGACTTAGGAAATGAGGTGGGGAACTTGAGCAGAAACATCTCATTTCTGTCTCATTTCCTATAGCACAGCAAGGTCCAAGGAATTCCAACGTACTGAACTGCACTTGGACATACTGGAACGTATTACACAGGCTACTTCATTCGGTGGGGTACTAAATCAAAAAGCACCTCCCTTTATGTTACTCCCAGTGGTTAAATGGTGGCCTCCCACATAACTTACTCCTACCAATAACAAATCCAAACCTGCAGCTTGCAGGTGTCTGTGTGTTTCACAGCTCTCACTGAGCCTCCTGCCACGCTGGGCACAATCTGCTCAGCGCAGGGTGGCTCTTGTCGAAGGTGAAGCTCTCACACTGACAAATAGTATTCAGTAACTGAAATGCATGCGCTTGGATGTTCCCCAAACTCAGTGTGTCACTGTACCAAAGGTAAACATCCAGAAGGAAGCTCTTCCCATACCCTCAGAGCCTCACTCTCTCCCAACAGCCCCTGCTCCTTGCAGCAGAGGCCATACAGATGATGGAAGGATGAGTAAGAGTGCTCCGAGCAAACAGCAGAGCAGGATGGAGTCAGGTACATGCAGGAGAGGCATCATTTGAACCTCTTTGCTTCACCACTTTGGACAAAAGCCCAGAGATCTGCAACAGTAACACACTCTCCTCTTTGCCCTACGGCTCCCCAATGTCCCCAGTGAGCACGACAGCTGGTGCAGAGCCCAGCTCCAGAGCTCCCCAAAGAGACAGAACACAAAAACAGAACACGAGCCAGTCAGAGTGATGGGAGGCATCCTTTTCTCTAAGGAAGTAGGGTGAGGCTCAGTGCTATTACCTGTCCCATTTCCTTGCAGCTACTGGGATCTGAGCTATATGAGCTCCTGCAGCTGCTCGTGCCAACCACACTGGTGATCCCAGAGCACAGAGGCCTCACAAAGCGATGTGTTTCAGCAGCTCCCGGCTGCCCCCCAGCCCTGCAGCCCCACAAACCCCCACAACAGCTCCCAGCGGCCGTGCAGGAGGGATGGGAACGGCGCTGCAGTAGGATGCAATGGTGCAGCACTGTGTAGGACGCTCAGGGCTGGGGATACACCTTCAAAGTCCAAACAGGCTGAGGAAGAAATGCAGCTGCAGCAGATAACAGCCTTAACTTGTGCCCAGCAAAAAACCTCTCCGCTTTCTATTTCTGGATTTCACTCCTTTCACTTTTTTGATCCCAGATAGATTTCCTGATGAGGACAGCCTGCAGCCCTGCTCCTCCCGGGGCTGCTGAAGCACAGGAGCTGCCCTTTGTGGTATCTAAACCCAGACAGACGTGCGCTAAGCGCAGCTTTTTCTCTGCGTGTTCATGGTTTGTAACGCTGAAGTTTGAGATAGTTACATTTTTGGGACGTGCCTCACTCTTATGGTTGACAGGCAGCCCACTAACAGATACTTAACGTTGCCTTCTGACCAGAATTCTTTTTAAAAGATACCGTAAATGTCACAACGCTACGGAACAACCAGGGAGAGCTGCCGGCAGATCCCCCACCCCACGCAGGTAACCGCGGGGAGCGGCAGGAAAAGTCCTTCGGAGTCCCGAGGCGGGAGGGCGCGGGCGGAGCGCTGCCCACACCGTGCGGGCACCCCCCGCCAACGTCCCCTGTAAGCACAGCCGGGCCCCTCCGCGCCCCTTTGTTCCCCGGCTCGCAGCCGCCCGCTCCGGCCGCCCACACGGAGCGGAGCGCCGCTTTCTCGGGAGAAACGACCGCTTCCCGCTCTTCCAGAGCCCCGCAGGTCGGGGCCGGGCTCCGCTCGGGCCGGCACCGGGAGACCCGGCTCGGGGAGCGGCCGCGGCGGATGCGGGAACGCGCTCGGCTCGGGGACGTCTCCTCCCGCGGGCGGGGGGCGAGAAGAACCACCCCGCGGGGCCGGGGAGGAGCCGCCGCCGGGTTGCGGGGGGTCGGGGGGAGGGAGGGGGCGCGGGTCGGGGGCGCCGCCGCCGCCGCCGGGGCCGACACGTGCGGGGCCTCGCGGCGCCGTCGGGGCCTCCGAGCGGCCCGGCCCCCCGCGCCCGGCCCTGCCCGAAGGGCCGCCCCGCGGGCGAGGAGGTCCGGAGGCGCCGCCGTCCGCGGTCCCGGCGCCAGCCCGAGGGGCGGCGATGGCGGCGCGGCGCGGGGGACGGCCCTGCGGAGCGGCGGCGGCTCGCCGTGCCGGTGCGGCGGGCGCGGCGCAGACCCCCCGCTCCCTCCGCCTCGCTCCGAGGGGGCGGAGGGCAGGGCAGGGCGGGGGCTGGCCGGCTGCTGCCCCACGCGGCGCCCGGGCTGGCGGCGCCCCCGGCGCGCTCCCCGCGCACTCCGTGCCCCTCTGTCATGCTCGCCGCCTGGGAGCGGGCGGCGGGCTCCTGCGCCGGCAGCCGCCCCGCCGAGCCCGCGCCGTCGGCGCTGCCCTCGCCGCCCGCCGCCGACCCCCGGCCCCGCGGACGGCTCGGCGGGGCGCGGCGGAGCGCGGGCGGCGTCGCCCGGCACCGGGGGCTGGCGGCCGCCGCGGCGCGGGGCGGGTGGCGGCGGGCGGCGATGGGCACGGCGGCCGTGCACCTCCTGCTGCTGCTGGGGTTGCTGCACGCCGGGCCCGGCGGCGAGGGCAGGAAGGGCTGGCGGCGGCGGGGCCCGGCGGCCCGCGAGCGTGGCGAGGCGACGGCGGCGGCGGCGGCGGCGCCGGCCGAGAGCTTCCCGCTGGACTTCACCGCCGTGGAGGGCAACATGGACAGCTTCATGGCGCAGGTCAAGAGCCTGGCGCAGTCGCTGTACCCCTGCTCGGCCCAGGCGCTGCCGCACGACCTGCGCCTGCACCTCCTGCACAACGCCTCGGTCACCTGCAACGACGGCAGCCCGGCCGGGTGAGTCCCCGCGCCGCGCCGCGCCGCCCCCGCCGCCGTCCCGCGGCGCCCCGCAGCCCCCGGCCCGGAGAGCGCTCCCCGCCGCCCGGCCCCGGCGCGGCCCCGAGGCCTATGGCGCCACCTCGCGGCCGCGCTCGGCCCGGCAGCGACAGGTGCAGCGCCTCCCGGCCGGCCGCGCCCGCAGCGTCTTGGCGCGCCCCGCGCCGCGGCTCCGCTCCCGCCGCCTCTCCTCGGCGCTGAGCAAATATTTTGCGTAGCGCCGACGCTCCGGCGGGGCGGGCATCAAAGCGCTGCGGTCGGGCGCAGCTCCCGCTAAGGCCGCGCCGCCTCCTGTTTGTTTGTCCGCAGCTACTACCTCAAAGAGTCGAAGGGCAGTCGGCGGTGGCTGCTGTTCCTGGAAGGTGAGCCTCCGGCGCCGCCTCGCCCGGGCGCGGCTCGGGGCGGCCCCGCGCTGGCCGCCTGCCCTCGGCTCCGGGCAGCCCGCGCCTGCGCGCGGGGGCGGCGCGGCGTGACCCGCGGTGCCCCGCAGGGGGCTGGTACTGCTTCAACAGGGAGAACTGCGACACGCGCTACGACACCATGCGGAGGCTGATGAGCTCCAAGGAGTGGCCCGCGACCAGAGTGGGTGAGCGTCGCCCGGCGGGCACGTGGGGGAGCGGTGTTTGTTAGGCTGTGGGCAGCGCGGCCTCACGGAACTCCGGCCCGCGTCCCCTCCTTACTGTAAATGCGCTCCAGACCCGCCGGGATCTTCTAAAGCTTGGTTTGGGTGCTTGTTTTGAAGCGCGTCTGTGCTTCTCTCAGTACACCCCTTCCCCACTCGGATCGCGGTGCTGTATGCATCGGTGTGCATAGAAGTACCTTTGGCTTTTTAATGTCACACGTAAGCTGAATCGATACCCAGAGCTGTGGGGCTCCGGGGCTGGCAGAGCACTGCCAGCCTCCCTTCCTTCTGGTTGCACTCAGTCCCTCCCCATCCCACTGCTCCCATTTGCAGGTGCTCACCTGAGGGCATTCGGTGTCAGGGAAGTGCTCATCTCTGTGCCGTGGGGCCTTTCTGTGCTGCAGGAGCTGTATGGATGGAGCTCTGTAGGCAGGCTCCAGCCCTAACGCAAACCACGCTCTGAAGCTCACGTAGAAATCAGAGTGTCACTGAATGTTCCCTCTTTGCGTCCATCTGCAGGAACGGGGATCCTGTCGTCACAGCCGGAGGAGAACCCCCACTGGTGGAACGCCAACATGGTGTAAGAGAGACTGCTCGGGGAGATGGCTTCTGCTGTTACCTCCTGCTTTGGGGTAGCAGGAATGCTGCAGGGACAGGTTAAGGCCAACAGCCCCATGAGGAAATTGCCCGTTTCCTCCGTGGGTGCCATACACATCTAACTGAAGTTGTGCCGGCCTGGACTAGAGAGCTCCAAGTCTGCTCTGCAGGGAGCCGTGGGGTGATGGAGAAGGACTTGGGGTAGCTGAGAGCCTTCTCAAATAGATGAAGTGGCAAATCCCGTGGCGTGTTGTGTGTCCGCCAGCTCGGGGGGGCATGGAATCACTCCTTTAGTTCAAAGAGGAGAAATGAGAAAGATCCGTTTCTACGCGTCTGTGTAGGAGGGAAAAGCAGAGGGATGTGAACGTGCATCCTGCAAGCTGTAGGCAGATTGGGAAGGTAAAATCATTCCTGCGTGGCCCCTGGGTGGCTGCACTCAGCGTTGCACGGCTGAGCATCTTCTCAATGTAGGTGTGACAGAACTGAAGCACAGTTTCACTGTGCAGGCACCACTGTGTCAGTGGGAGCTGAGGGCAACATCACAGCCCCCTGCCCTGCCCACCTGGCATAGCACTTCAGCTGGATCAACAAAAGACACGTTCTTTGTTGATTTATCTCAGTAAAGCCAGCAGCGTTAGGAGGTAACGGGTATAGGCTGTGCAGGAGGGTATGTCAGGGGCTGTGTGGATGAGAAGCCTTTCCCTTCTCCCCTCCCCAGGGTTTAATTTTCTTCAGTCGTGTGACCCCATCCTCACCCCGCAGGAACGCAGCACTCACACAACTCTTTTACAGATTCATCCCGTATTGCTCAAGTGATGTTTGGAGCGGTGCCTCTTCCAAGTCTGAGAAAAGTGAGTGTTGCTGACGGGCTGTTGCTGCCGCAGCCGTTGTACTTTGAAGGCTATGGCCAGACTTCTGTGAAATGCGCGAATGGGGAACAGGCTTTTCTCACTGAAGGGCAGGAAAGAATATCGAGCTACTTCCAGATAAAACATCCTGATCTCTTTAGCACAGTCTGTTTTGACATAGTTCAGAGCCACTGCTTGCGGAGATGTTACTGATGCAGTAGGCGAGGATTAGAGGAACTGAATTCCTTTTGGATGACTCCCCGGCTTCCAGCACACAGCAAATTAAACGGTGCAGCTGAGGAGCCATGGTTTGTTGCATGTGACTTTGGCTTTGCTGATGGGAGAGGCAAGTGAACTGAACTTCAAACTTGTCTCAGGGAGATTTCTGTCCTTGGAAAGGAGTTGTTGCGTGTCACACTAAAGCTATCTGCAGAATTCTTTGCAAAAAGAATCGTTGCTTTGCATACGTGCCCGCTTTGCATCAGCTGTCCTTTTGATAATGCCAGAACTCAGCATCTGCCTGGAGGAGTCCTCTCCCAGATGGAGCTGAATTTCATACCTGTGATCTGTTTCACCTGGTGCTCACTGAGTTAAGATGTTACAAGGAGTAATACCTACAGAAACAGTCTGCTTTGCTCTCCTTTTCCTTCTCTTAGCTCACCAATTACTGAGCACTCTGTAGGAAGGCCTGCTGGTGTTACCTTGTATTCTGTTCACTGCTTATTCACTTCTTTCAGGGAAGTTTAACACGGGGGGACATGCAGGTGGAGGGAACGGGCCAGTGTTTAGATCTGTGGTCCTTCTGTAATGTTCTTATGCATTTGTGGAGGGGAAGGGAAGGTCTAACCCTGGGCAGGAAACAGCTTTGTTGACACTGAGGTCTCTGTTTCAGATGAATATGCCTTCATGGGAGCGCTGATCATCCAGGAGGTCATCAAGGAGCTCGTGGGAAAAGGTCTTAGCACTGCAAAAGTGCTGCTGCTGGCAGGGAGCAGGTATGTGTCTGCAGGGCATCCACAGCAGAAAGCCCTTTGGAAAGAGGCCTCAGCAGCAAACCCTCCACCTGTTCTCCACGGGGCTGTCCTGTGGGTAAATGAAGTTGTTTAGAGTGTGGCTACTGTGAGAGGAGACGTATGCTAGCAGCCGTGCCGTGGCCATATCTGCATCGTCACTGCAGTACTCAAATTGCTGTTGCAGTGCTGGAGGAACAGGAGTGCTGCTGAACGTGGATCGTGTGGCAGAGCAGCTGGAGGAGATGGGCTACCAAGGGATCCAGGTTCGCGGCTTGGCAGACTCCGGGTGGTTCCTGGATAATAAGCAGTATCGCAGAACTGACTGTATCGATACCATAACGTGTGCTCCAACAGAAGCCATCAGAAGAGGAATAAGGTACAGTCACGTGCTCTGAAGTGTGCTTTTGTGAAGGTCAGTGTGGGAGGATGTTCTCCTCTGTCTTCCTGCATTTGGACACCTGAAGAGTGTTTGTTATATAACATCAGTGGTCTCTTCGGGGATTTTATATTTAAAATACAGACACATGAAAGAAAGTGTGCAGTTAGCTGCTCTACAATGCACTGACTGTACAGTCAAGAAAGAGCTTTGCTTCTAGTAAGTTGGCACTTATAACCAGAGCAGAAATAGACCGGCATATGGAAAGATCACTGTTAAGATGTTATCATGACATTCGTTCTGTTGCTGCTTTGTCTTCCAGGTATTGGAATGGCATTGTTCCTGAACGCTGTAAGCTGCAGTTTAAAGAGGGAGAAGAATGGAATTGTTTTTTCGGGTATAAGATTTACCCCACTCTTCGATGTAAGTATTGGAGGAGAGAGAGAAAATGGGTTCTGGGTTTTTCTCTGCAGATAACTTACAGCAATGTTTGCCTTCTTTTTCCTTCTTTTTTTTTTTGTCTTTCCAGGTCCGGTCTTTGTTGTCCAGTGGCTGTTTGATGAGGCCCAGCTTACTGTGGACAATGTACACCTCACCGGGCAGCCTGTTCAGGAGGGGCAGTGGCTGTACATCCAGAATCTGGGTAGGGAGCTGAGAAACACCTTGAAGGACGTGACGTAAGTCTTGGAGGAAAAAGCAACGCGTGTACTTCCAAGAGAAGCCGTTTATCCTGTATTCTGATAGCATTTATCTGATCTCTGCAGAAATTGGTGTCATGCATTGATAACTGTACTTGGTCTATGCCAAGAATCCTGCCTTTTTCATTTCTGAATAAGCACACAGGAATTTGCAGGCTCACAGTTACCGGTTGTCTTTTGTTATTGATAAGAACGTGTTGGTGCTGGTTGGTTTTGTTTTTTGCCAACCTCCATAGTGAGGTCTGAGACCCCTTGCCATTGCACAGCCACCCACCCCACGGGGTTCTTTTGGAAAGTACCGACCATAAAACGCTGAGATAGTTCTACCTCTGTTGTCTCATCAACTATTCATGTACTTTAGTTGCTGTATGCAACAGGAGTCTCTTGTAGTAGATGCAGGATGGAACCCCTTTTCTTCTAGGTACTTTGGAGACCAACCAGGTTTTATACCATGATAGTCATTGCTGTTTCAAAGCACTTTGTCAGGGCAGCAAAAATCCCACCCTCTGTCTCGTTGAGAAGGTTCTGTTGAACAGGGGCTAATTTATCCTCCCAAGACCTAATCTGTGTTTCTGTTTTCTCCTTTAGTGCTAGCTTTGCTCCTGCCTGTTTATCTCATGAGATCATTACACGCAAGTGAGTGAGTTTACAGCTTCTCTGAAAGGTCAACATGAAAACAGTGGGGGAAATAACCACTGTTATTTAGTGGTTATTTAGTTATTATTATGTTTCACAAAGTCCCGATAGCCTGACCTCTCTGACACAATCTGTATGGTTTGTCTTTTCAGCCATTGGACAGACATCCAGGTGAAGGGGACATCGTTACCCCGCGCCCTGCACTGTTGGGATCGGAGCCTACATGAGAGCAACAAAAATGGGAAGGCCCCTCTGAAAGGTTGCCCAATTCATCTGATTGACAGCTGTCCATGGCCCCACTGCAACCCCTCGTGCCCCACTATCAGGGACCAGTTCACAGGGCAGGAGATGAACGTCATCCAGTTCCTCATGCACATGGGTTTTGATGTACAGAAGATGGCACAGCAACAGGGCCTGGAGCCCAGTAAACTCCTGGGGATGCTCAGCAGTGGTAACTAGGAGGGGATCTTCCCAAGGGCAGAGAGATTAGATCAGGAGGAGACTCGGAGCCCTTCTCCCACTCTCTCTAATCTTCCTTACGCTCATGCAGGCTGGTGCACGCTCACCCCCGTACAGGCTGTAACCTGCACACCCCCACATGCTCCCACACTCTTGCACACTTAGGATGTGTTAAGAAAAGAAAGGAAAAAACCAAGCAATTTCTTGCTTACACTGTTTGACTGGAACGTGTTACCTCCAAACTCCAGGGCTCGGTCTTGGCCATTCACATCCTCTTCTGTGTTACACAAGGCAATCTGACACAGGGAGTAGAGAAGCCATAAATAGCACGATGAGAACCTTCCCCAGATCTAGGACTTTCTCCCTTGCCACGAATTTGACATCATAGACTCATACAAGTGGTGAAAAAAGCAAGCACTGGATTTCTTTTGTCCAACTAGAGGTGAAGAAATGATTACATGACTTCCTAGAGGCCAGCATCTCATCATGTATCGCAGTGCACAAACCAAGGACACGTGCTAGGGATGGACACTCTTGTAATCAACTTACTTTCGTCTTATTTTATAAAATGACTTTTTTTATTACTTTTTTAAAACTAAGCAAGAAATATAAATGATATTGTTTTGTAACATATTTTTTTTAAATAACGAAGAAACCTCTTGCTACTTTGGCAATGTGGACATATTTATTTTAATATGTAAAATGCTATTTATAAGAGCTGACCAGAGAACCATTCATATGTCTTTGTAAAGTTGTATATGCTGCTCATTTGGATGGGATTTCCTTACGATCACTGTGCCTGGCGGTGGGCTGAGAGTGGTGTTGTCATTTTACAATAATGAGACTCTGGTGTTCCCCTCGCAGTATGCTTTGTCATTCTCTCTCAAGAAGAGATCGTAGTGTATGAAGATGGAGATTTTTACCCAGCATCTGCTGTTTGCATCCTTACAATGGCATTTTCAGCTTGAGGACTGTGATATGTCAGGTATTCCAGGGCATTGCATTTTAAGTGCATTTTGAGATCTGTCTTTACAGCAGTTAAGAAATGTTTGATTCAAGCAGGCCTGTCTTAAAAGGCAAAGCGTTTCCAACATAAAAGCACAAGACAAGAAACAACATATTTCCATTCCTCTCATTTGTGAACACACCCTCTTTGAAATGGGATGAGAGCCGGGGAGGGATCAGAAGTGTGGCTGAAGCTGGAGACAGCAAGAGGCCATTCCTTAGAGCAGAAAGCTTGTTTAAGAGCTTTGCTATAGCATGCTGTGTCAGTGCAGGCAAACCTGTGCACAGAGCACAACTTCCATCCTTTCTGCAGAGGTTCTTAACACCTCCTTTGTGCTCACTTGCACTGTGGAAGTGGTTACGCAGTGCATAAGCAACAGAACGTGAGGGCCTAACGTTAGAAAAATTCCACACGCTTTCAAGGGAGAGCTTACCAGGTTAAATGCAGTGCTGTCTGTAAGGTCCCAACCATCCCCTCACTTCCTATGGACTGCAGCAAACACCCAGGCAGCACCATGCTGGGAAGCAGCCCTGCTGTGTGAGATGGGGCTTAATACTCAGCTCAGATGGAGTGGTAAGGAGAAAATGAATGGTGCTCCCAGCAGAGCTGAAATGCAAGAAAGCTATCAGTGGAGTTTCCATATTATTTGTGTAGGAATTACTAATAATTTGTATGCTTTAATTACTGATGTAACAGTAACATTGTTCTGACTATACTTTTCGTGGCACTAAGCTGAGAGGCTTCTTCAATACAGGGAATGTCTGAAAGCGTGCAGAAAGCGGGATTCCTTTGAGGGCCAGAGTTGCTTAGGGTCAGTCAGTGCAGAGCTCTGGTACCGGAGTAGCAGCTAGAATTGCTGCCATACACTCATTCTTCTCTTGGGAGCATCGAGGGAAACTGCTGCATCTGTCAGTTGTTCTGCGAATGGTTGTACACAGGGTGATGCCTTTTGATGGCTCTGTGTCCAGCAATGCTTCTGCCAGGAAACGTATAAATGCCACTGTTCAAGTTTGCAATACTTTCCACTGAGCTGGTTGCCTGTATTTCTACAACATGAATTCAAAGGCTAATTTCTAAAAGGCAAGGAATGTTCAGAGGGGTTGTATGACATCTATTTTTTTTCTTGCAAGCAGAGAAAAAAATTCCCTGGAAGTCAGCAATCTCTACTTCAGTGTGGCTCTGCAACAGTCTTTTGAAAGATAAAACAGAGCAGAAGCCCTCAGAAATATTGTTAAGGGGGGAATTTGGCTAATTTATTAGAAAAATTATATGATGTGGTTGCCAGCAGTATCTGGTAACAGGAATCTGTAACCCAGGGGGTGACTCCCAGTTCTATATTTCTTCTTGTACTCGTGCAATAAATATAATTTTCCCAAGCCTTTGTGAAGCTGACACTTCTAAGTTCATCACCAGTGATATTTGCTATATGGAAGCCAACAGCAGGAGGGGTGAGACTGGAAGAATTCCATACCATGTGTTTGTACGCTCAGATCTCATGACTAGATGAGATGCTTCCTATTAGAAACTCATCACTGAAAAATTGTCCCCAATAGGATCATGTGATTGAGCTAAAATTAAAATGCAATTAAGAAATCAAAAGCTGACAGTGGGTGTAAGTATGTGCGCTGCATGGCTGTAGTTTCAGACTCAGCGTAGCCAGCGTGGTCCAGCTGCAGCCAAATGCTTTGATAGGAAGGCGTGGGGATAAAGGGCATAGAGGAGCTCTGGTTGTGGCTTAAGAAGAAAAATGATGAGTGTGATTTCAGCTGTGTTTGCGTGCAACAGAATGCTACTTACGGAGTGATGCTATGATAGCTGTACCTTGTAACACAGCCCCCAACTTAAAGGATGTGCCACAGTACGGAGCAGCACTCAGCAATGAACCATGGAATCATGGGATGGTTGGAGTTGGAAGGGACCCTAAAGGCCATGTGGTGCCAGCCCTGCACTGAGCAGGGACACCCACAGCTCCAGCAGTGCTCACAGCCCATCCCCTGACCTCGGCTGTCTGCAGGGATGGGGCACCACCGCCTCTCTGGGCAACCTGTGCCACTGCCTCACTGCCCACAGTGTAAAAACTTCTTTCTAATATCCAGTCTAAATCTGCCATCTTTTAGTCTGAAACCATTTTCCCCTGTCCTATCCCAACAGACCCTGATAAAGACTCTGTCCCCTTCTTACAGCCCCTTTAGATGCAGATACCCTGGAAAAGGCCCTGCTGGAGGTGAAGGATTAGCATCACAGAGTTAGGAGGGACAGGGATCAGTGACAGCAACCCCCCCCTGTAGTCTCTCAGCCCTTTCATTGCATTTCCTGGTTGTTGTGATGTTAATTGTGCCAATTCCACCCCCAGGTCACAGCGGCACTGTGTGGGTGCAAGCAGGTGGGCCCCACACACAGTGTGGCAGGACCAGGGGCAGCCCCACCTACACAAACCCAGACCCCCTCCCAGCAGCACACCAAGATCATAAACGGTTCGAAGCAGCAATTCTCTGTTGCCACCTCAGCCTGGTGTGCGATTTGAGGTTGGGGATGACCCTGGGTGCCAGAGTGAGGCAGGGGCCTGGTGTCAGGCTGAGGCCTGGTGCCACGCGTGGGCTGCATGAGGAATCCCTTCTGTGGCATTTTTTGCATTGTGAAGTCACAGCAATCATCTTATTTAACTCTTATAGTTGGAATAAAGAGACTTTTCAGCAGTGAAGAAGCCTGGGGAAATGTACGCCGTAAATGGCGATGGGGAAAGCTGGGATCCAGTTGTGGCGTTTGACCATTTCTATTGGAATCCGTGTTCCAAAGCAGAGCAAAGGATATCAAAGCCATTTTTTGTCAACAGTTGCATTTGGGTTTGGCACTCAGAAAGATGAGAATAAGCGGTTCCCACATGAGTAAAACAGGGAAGAGCTTAAGGAGATGGCGAGGATTGGTGTCCGAGCGCTCGCAGCACAGCGGGGCCTTTCACAGCATGCAAATATATCGCTGCTCCAGATCAAAAGGAGCGAAGTGAGTCAGCTTCTATCGCAGGCTCTGTGCTTTCCCAGTGCCCGCAGTGCCTCCAGGCCCGTCCTTCCTTTCCCCCCCCCCCCCCCCCCCCAGGGCTGTGTTTGGTGCCCTGCAGCTGCGGGGAGAGCAGTGCTGACCAACACAGCCCAGAGGAGCAGAAGGGCAATCCAGAGCCATGATGGAGCTCACGGTGTCAGTGTTAAATAACACCGCTCGTGGCAGTTGAGGGGGGCAGGACTCGTTCCAGCACTATTAATATAGCCCCTATTTATATTCCTGGGATCCTGCAAGCGCCACAGCAGAGCTACAGCTGCAGAGCTAAAATGGAATAAATGTCAGCCCCCGGGGAGAACGTGATCCTTTCAGCCATCGTGAGGGAAAAGCAGGCAGAGAAAGGACAGAATAAGGGGCAGCATTCAGAGCCGGGAGCCGATTGCAGCACCCTGAGAGCGCAGCCGGTGGGCAGAGCCAGCAGTGACCTCCCTGCAGCAGCGCTCCGTGCCAGAGACGCACGCCCAGCGTCAGCACAGCACCTACGGATACCGGCAGAGGCAGGCGGGGATTGGAGCTGCTGTCCGCTGATCCGGTGCCAGGTGTGACTCAGGACGAAGGGCAAAAGCCTGAAAGGAAGTTTTGGGGTTTTTTTTTTTTAAGTGCATTGTCTGCAGGACTGGAAAGATGATGGAGAGCACAGGAGGGCCGTATCTGAACACGGCGGCTGTGACATCTCCGGTGGGAATAGTTCGTTTGCTGCAGATGATGTTTGGATGCACCACGTTCAGCCTGGTGGCCCACCAGGGGGGATTCAGCGCAGCATACGGCACTTTCTGCATGTTCGTCTGGACCTTCTGCTTTTCTGTCACTGTCTTTATCATTACCTGCGAGTTCACGCACCTGCACAGCTGTCTGAGCATCTCCTGGGGAAACTTCACAGCTGCGTTCGCCATGCTCGCCACGCTCATGTCGGTCACAGCGGCGGTGATCTACCCGCTCTACTTCGTGCAGCTCGGCTGCTACCCCATCACCTGCGAGGTGAGAGACTTCCGCATAGCGGCCAGCATCTTTGCCGGCCTCGTGTTCGTTGTGTATGGCGCGGAGGTGTTCTTGACCAGAGCCAAACCAGGACAGGTCACCAGCTACATGGCCACTGTCTCTGGGCTCCTGAAGATCGTACAGGCCTTTGTGGCTTGCATCATCTTTGGGGCTCTGGTGAACGACAGCCAGTATAGCAAATACGTGGCCACACAGTGGTGCGTGGCCGTCTACAGCTTCTGCTTTATGGTCACGGTGGTGGTGGTCGCCTTCAGTGTCACAGGTAAGACCGCCCAGCTGTGCTTCCCCTTCGAGCGCTCTGTGGTCGTCTACACTTTCGGGGCCGTCCTGCTGTACGTGAGTGCGGCCGTCATCTGGCCGGTGTTCTGCTTTGACAGCAAGTACGGCTCCCCGCAGCGCCCCAGCGCCTGTGCCAAGGGCAGGTGCCCCTGGGACAGCCAGCTGGTGGTGGCCATCTTCACCTACGTCAACCTGCTGCTCTACGTGGTAGACCTGGCGTACTCCCAGCGCATCCGCTTCGTATCCCACATCTGAGGCCCAGCTCTGCCCCGGCTCCAGCAGCAGCAGCGGGAGATGGGACGCAGCGAGGACAGGCACTGACCGGGCCAGGAACCAGAGCTCGTCGCCAGGGCTGAGCGGGCCCACAGTCACAGCCTGCAGTAGGTCAGCTGCCCACCCCCATCAGTCGGCATCTGCTTCAGCCACCTGGTGCCAGAGTGAAGAAATTCTGCAGTCTGAAGTATGCAAAATGGCCTCTCATCTCCAGAAGGCAGAAATGCTTGCTGCAATAGTGGGTCTGTAAGCTGCTGGAACGCTGAGCCAAATATTAGGAAAGACACCAAAGATTTTGAAACTGTTACCAACACTTAACTATAATCAAGTGTCTACCCAGGAAGTGGGAAAGTTAAAAGCTGCATCAAGGAACAGCAGTTCCAGAGACGAAAAACAATGTTGGAGTTTGGGTTAGTCTGGGCTGTGTGGTGAGACATGAAATACTTGCAAATGTGGGAAATTCCAGTCGGGATGTTTCTGAGAAGAACATCAGAGCTGTGATATTATTTTGATGATTTCCTTCCCCTCTGCTCCCCTGTTTAGCACAGAAAAAGAAGATCCCAAGCACGCACCTTGAGGGGGAGCACAGGGGATTCTATTTAGCAAACACCAAGTCTTTACAGGAATGAACATTTGTGAAACTGGAGTTCTATTGCCAAGAAATGGTGCAGAATAGACCCAAACTGCAAAGCAACTGCAATCAGCCGTCCTTGCTTGGACAGGACCAGAGGGTACCTCAGCACCTGCACTGTTCATATGCCATTGCTTCTTTATACTGATGTCAGGATTATTTTCCTGGCAGTTTAAAGATAAGTTTTTTGGGTAGAGGTGGGGATGAAGGGTATGCAAAGATGAATCGATGTCACAGCCCTGCATAACGACCGAACTTGTAAGGAAAATCCTTGCATGTAATGCTAACAAATGGGGAGTGCTGGCTCAGAGCAGATCAGGCTCTGGGATTGCTGAGCTCTCTGTCACACACCAGCTGCGCTCCTCCGGCCCATCCCTGACAAAACACCCAAAAAAGTCCCACATAGCATGGCTCAGATTTCCAGCTTAGCTGAAGAACTCCTCACTGGTGATCAGGCGGACACTACAGCAGCCCGAGATCTCGTGAAGGGCAGACAGATGGGATTAAAATCCAGAAGTAGCTGAAGGACAGAAGCGAGATTTATTTTTTTGAGCAAATTAAAATAAAGCTGAATGACAGCCTTGCAGATTACACCTACAGAGCTTCGTGTCCTTTCCCTTTGCTCGCTGTGCAGCTTTTATCTCAGCAGCCAGAGCCCTTCTGCTCTCCAGCACGAAGCACGGCTCGGTTCACGCTGATGCACAAAGCCTGCATGGCCCAGGCCGCCAGCACTTCGGGATGGCATTCTTTGTAGCAGACACACTCAGGAAAAAGGAAGGAAATATACTTTTCATGATTGCCTTGTGTAGGGTTTGAAAAGCAAAGGAAAAATGTCCATTGGGAGAGGCTGCATTGCACAATACTATCACTCTAAGGACCTTTAGCTGGAACCATTAGCACATGAAACAAGCATTGGTATCTATTGGAATGTGCCATGCAG
This sequence comes from Gallus gallus, assembly GCF_016699485.2. Lineage (NCBI taxonomy): Eukaryota > Metazoa > Chordata > Aves > Galliformes > Phasianidae > Gallus > Gallus gallus. The sequence continues at coordinate 5,686,817 of NC_052549.1, forward strand.
TCTTTCAAGGGCTTTTTTCTCCTCCACAACTTCCCATTAAGGCAGGAAATTTGGGAGATGATGGCTGAGCAAAGGGGGGGGGGGGGGGGGGGGGGGGCATAACATGAGGCCAAAGGGAAACCATTGGGGCAACATTGGGTGCCTCAACGGTGACGAGGAAACTGAACGTAACGTGGAAAGGATGATAGCACGGAGCGGAGGAGTGGAAAGGGAGCCATTGCCAGGAACAGCCTGTTCAGTCAGCCCCGTCCTCTGCCAGCCAAGGGCTGAGCAAATGTTCGCATGGTCAAAATGGCAAAAAAAAAATGGAGATTGTGAGGACAACAATCTGCTCTTTTAAGGGAAAAACATAAGCAAAGCTCGTGCTTTGGTGGTTAAAAAGCCTCAAAGCATTGGAAAGAATGAGATTGCCCAATCCAGGACACAGAGCTCAGTATCTGCTCAGTGTGATTGGAACAACCAGCCCTAACTGTCGTGATCCAGATAATTAAGAAGCCATTTATTTCCAGAGCTCATCCTCCTTAAATAGGAGGATGATGATGGAGTAACTCATCACGGAGGCGTCCTGAGGTAGCGCTGTGGGTATACCGGCAAGTACCTGCGTGCATTCACAGCCCGGCTCTGTGCCTGTGCCCGGGTCCCAGAATTACACATTAAAAGATGAAACACGAAACACAAACAAGAACAAAAACCGCCATGACGGTCAGCGCCGCCCCTCCGCGCCCCGCGCCCACCGCCGCCTCAGCGCAGGGCGGGGCCCGAAGCTTCCAGAAGAGACCGCGCTCCGCGCGCGGCTGCGGCGGGACGAGAGCGCCCCCTGGCGGCTCGGAGCTGAGAGGCAGCGGCCGGCCCCGGGCGGTCCGCGTAGGCGGTGAATGATGCAACACCCGGAGCGAGTTGCACCAATCGCTGGCGAGGTCTCAGCCGGAGGCCCCGCCCCTCGCCCTTGAGAGGCGGAGAGCCGGCGTGGTCCCGCCCCTCAGCTCGACGATTGGCTGCGCGCCTCCGCCCCGCCCCAATGGGCCGCGACACCGCCTCTCTGAGCGGAGCGCAGCCACGTGGACGGCGGCGCGGTTGCAGGTGGGCTTTGGTCGCTCCGCACCGCACCACGAGCGTGGGATTCATCGAGGCCGGGCAGCTCGCCCTCGCCTTGGCCCGGGGCTTCACGGCGGCAGGTGGGTGTGGGGCCGGGGGGCGTGGCGAGGTGCCCGGCGAGGTGCCCGGGCTGACTCGCTGTATCCGCAGGGGTCCTGGCAGCGCACAAGATAACGGCGAGCTCCCCGGACACCGAGCTGCCCACCGTCAGAGGGCTGCGGGTGAGTGCGGGCGGGCGGCTGGGCGCTGCCCCCGGTCAGTTGCCCCGAGCCACAGTCGTCGCTTCTCTCTACCGCTGCAGAAAATGGGCGTGAACTTCACGGTGAGCAACGAGGACACGGTGAAGAGCAGCGACGTCCTCTTCCTGGCCATGAAGCCCCCCATTTACCCCATTCATCCTGGACGAGGTGGGGCCTGACATCGAGGAGCGTCACACCGTGGTCTCCTGCGCTGCCGGGAGGGCCGGGTGGTGCTGAGCCGGGCAGGGCCAGCAGGACGGCAGAGCGCTGGCAGTGGCCTCGAACTGACCCCGGCACTGCCTGCGGTCCCCAGCGAAGCGTTGTGCTGTGCCCAGCCGGCTGCTTTGGGCCACCTTTGCTTCATCAGAATAAGCTGCAGGGCTCCGTATGGCAGGTCTTTTATTACGTTAAATGCTATCAGATCGCTTTTTCTCTCCTGAATTTCTGCAGGCTTTGTGCTCAGTATCTGCAGGAGATGTTTTGGAGCCGATGGGGCAGCTGTGGAGGTTTCTTAAGTGAAATAAAGGGTTATTTTCATCACACTGCCTTAGGGCTAGTTAATTAATGAGTCTAATGAGTGGGAACAAATCAGCTGCCAGAGCGCGGGTGGGGCTGTCAGCCCCTCGTGCCGATACGCGGTGCTGTGCGATGGAGCGCCGGGACGGAGAACAAAAGCAGCGCGGGCGGGGGGGGGCGTCAGCGCTGCCGGGAGGAGCGGCTGCGGTTCTGTCGGGTCGTTTGTTTGGCTGCTTATTGTAAAACGGACTCGTTGGGGAAGAAACTCGGCCTGCATGGAGACGCGGAGCAGCCGGAGGGCTCCGGATGGCCGCGAGCCGCAGGAGGGGCGGTGCTTCACGCACAGCGGCATCGCCCGCAGCCACCTGCTCGGGAGAGCGTGTTGTAAATGGGTTCCAACCAGAACGCCATGGAAACCAACACCGCTTTTCCTCATTCTTGTTACGCCGCAGTCCAGCAGATGTCGGGTTCTACAGCTGAGCTGACGCCCAGCACAGCTGTGTGCTGTGTTGCTGTGCTCTGTGCTGTGCTGCTCAGCGGCAGCACCGCCCGTATGGCAGCAGCAGTTCGCAGCCCGCAGGACCGCCCGGGAACGCAGCACAGCCGCGGCGTTGCAGTGAAGAAAGGCGCCCATCACCGCGCACCGCTGCAGCGGAACCACCCCCGGCGCCGCCGCTCCCCTACGCCCCTCCCTCGCGCAGGGCGGGGTTCCGGCGCACGGCCACCGCCTCCTCCTCCTCCTTCTCTTTCTTCGGCAGCTGCGGAGCTCACGGCAGCGGCGGCGGAGCTGCGGGAGGTGCGTGCGGCGCTGGGTCCGCTGGGTCGGGTCGGGTCGGGTCGGCGGGAGGGGATCCGAGCGGGACGGGCGGCTCCGTGCGGGCATCGCCCCGGGGGGGGGGTGGGGACGGGACGGGAGCGGAGCAGTGCGGGACGGGCGCCACGTGGGCCGAGCGCCGCAATGGCGGAGGGGCCGCGGGCCGACCTTGAGCCGGGAGGGCTCCGATTGATGCCGTGTGCTCGTGTTCCGCAGCGCCATGGCTGCCAACTGCGAGCGCACCTTCATCGCCATCAAGCCCGACGGCGTGCAGCGGGGGCTGGTGGGGGAGATCATCAAACGCTTCGAGCAGAAGGGCTTCCGCCTGGTGGCCATGAAGTTCGTGCACGTAAGTCGAGGCCGGAACTGGCGGCCGGGCCCAGCGCTCTCTTTCCGCTGCCGCTCTGAGCCCTCGGATCCCCCTCTGTTCTGCGCGGCCCTTTTTGTGCGCCCAGACGCGCGGCCGACGCTGAGCAGCGCAGCAGCGGCCATCGGCGCACTCCCAGCCTGAAGGAGCGGCCCCGCGGGGTGCGCTGCAGTCAGTGGGGGGGGATGGGGAGGGGCCGCTCCGTACTGCTGTGCCCCACCGCCACCCCCTGAGGAGAGCAGCTGCTCTGCAGCCGTGAGCTGCACTGCGGGCACTGCTGACAGCGTTACGGAGTGCTGGAAACAATCACACGTGTTAAATCTTCCAGCAGTGACCCCTTGGTGCTGTGCGATGGGGTTGACGTGTTCCCTTTGTCCTCCCAAAGGCCTCTGAAGACCTCCTGAAGCAGCATTACATCGACCTGAAGGATCGGCCCTTCTACCCCGGCCTGGTGAAGTACATGAACTCCGGCCCCGTTGTGGCCATGGTACGCAGAGTGCTCTTAGTGAGGGAAAGCTGCCTGGCACAGAGCTGGGAGGAGATGCACTTAAAATGCCTGCTGAAATGCTTACTGTGTGCTCAAGAAAATCCCCCAAAACTTACTAACTGCACAAAAAAAAACCCCTTAAAGTTTGGGAGTAAAACCTGGGAGGAGCTGAGGGTCACCCATCCCCAGCAACCCACCTGGAGGGGGCTTTGCCTTTGCTGCTGGCAGTGCAGTATTCTGTGTGTGCATGGACTGATGGGTTGGTTAATTTGCTGTCTTTCCTCCCCTGCAGGTGTGGGAAGGGCTCAACGTGGTGAAAACAGGCAGGGTGATGCTGGGGGAAACCAACCCTGCAGACTCAAAGCCCGGCACCATCCGCGGGGATTTCTGCATCCAAGTGGGAAGGTTGGTGCTCAGCTGCTTCTCTCTAGGGAGCACTTTTAGCAGGGGTAGGCTTTTCTTCAGGGAAGTCGAACTGCTGGTGGCTAACCTGGTCCGATGGGGTTTTATTTGCAGGTTGCAGCCCATAATGGCTACTTAGGACAGTGGCTGGGTACAGAGCTTCTTACAGTGCAGCTACATGGCAGAGCTCCGTGTAAGATGAGGCAGTGGCTGCTGCAGTAGAATAGCTCCGTGCCCCCACCCCGCTGGGTGTAGTGAGCAGAGCTTATAGCAGAGCTGTGCAAGTGCTGTACCTGAGATACGGGTTGTAGCTTTAGGTGCTTCACCCCCACTTGTTCCACGTGGCATTTCCACTGGTGGAGTTTTTTTTTCTTCATATTAAACAACGTTGCTTTGTTCCACAGAAACATCATCCATGGCAGCGACTCTGTAGAAAGCGCCCAGAAGGAGATCAGCCTTTGGTTCAAACCAGCAGAGCTCATCGACTACAGATCGTGTGCACATGACTGGGTCTATGAGTGATGCTGGCTTCCACGATGAATTGTGCCTTCTGAACGTGTCATCTCACTCCAGCTAATGATCTGGGAGCAATTAGCACAGCGGTTATCTTGACAGTTTTTCAGAACAGTCAAATAAACGGATGATATAAACTAACTGCTTACAGTGCATTCATTATAGTACAGACTTGTGCTGAACTGGGTGAGGTATGAGGAGCACTCTTTTCCTTGCAGGAGGAGCTGTGCTCCAATACAGGCTTCCCCACCTGGGTGAGTGGGGAGGGAAGGGATGCTGATCTTCTAGCACAGAACTAGAAGATTCCTAGCACTGAAAGGAAAACCTGACACCCCCCATGACAGCTTCCAGCCCTGTGCACAGCCATTAACACCAGCTGTTAAACATAAAGCCAGGTGCAAAACCTGCACTGCACAAAGCCTCCCCATAACACCCCATGGCTCACACACAGACCCTTCACCTACCCTGTGCCTTCAGGCTCCTCAGCAGAGCTTCACACAGCACCCCCAGGCTGTGAGGACACCGCCTGGGTCTGCGTTCTCAGGGAGGGAAGGAGCTGCAGCGCAGTCAGCTCTGTGCCGAGGAAACGACATCCAAGAACTGACTCGTAACGTTTTTATTTTTGTGTAAAAAAAGGCAAATTTAGTGAATTATTTTCATCTTGTACACAAAGTTATAATTTTAATGCTTTTTCACATCCATGCTGAAAATCTGCGGTCTCATAAAAATGAAAGTAACATTTAATTTCTCCAAAAGCATTTTTCCCCACTTATGTACATTGCATGAGAAAGCCTCCAATACTCCCTCATTGACCACACAAGTTACCAAGAAAATAAAAGATAAATTTGTACAGATATTGATTTATATATCAAATACATACAGAAATGATGTAAAAACCCTATTTGTTTCATCTCCATTCCCGCCCCAGCGTTCCCCCGGGCCGGAGCTGATGCCCGCGTGTATAAATGGCTGTGGCTTTGTTTTAAATATGAAAATTAAAAGGAAGAAAAATTCAGTTTAAATCACAGTTTTTAAAAATCCCTTCCCAATAAAGGATTGTTACCAAATATATTAGCACCATTGTACAAATATTGACAGGAGAGGGTATTCACATCACATAAAACAACAAGAAGAACAAACAAACACTGAAACCCGTGTTAGTATCCGTAGAACAAAGAGTTGATAACCGCCTTTGCTTCCTCGGGTGCAGCAAGGAAAGGGTTTGAGCTGTGCTCCAATGACAAAACTCAAAGACCACCAGGAGGGTTCCAGCAATAGAGGGGAGCTGCAGACAGGCGCAGCATCCTGCTCTGCCCAGTGCTGACAGTCTGACCCCACTGAAAGCTCCGCATTGGACACTGCTCTGCTTTCTGCCCAGCGAGGCGGCTCAGAGCGAAGCCAACGGCACCCAGAAGCACACTGCTGATGGATGCTTCCCATGCACAGCAAAGCCTGCGCCATGGGTACCAGAAGGGACCTGTAACCCATGGCTGAAGAGACATCCTCTAAACACCACGTGGGATTTGCTCAGGTTTCCATAAACCTCGAGGAAATGACCTGAATCCTTGACATGGTTCGCTTATGACAGATTCCACCACACCTGACAATTAAACAGCATCAGGATCTTCTGAATACGGACACAAATGTCTCTCCTATGTCTCAACACAAAACTGACAGAGTCCCGTGCACATCAGAACGCAGGGCAGCTCAGACACATAGTGTTTGATCAAAGGAAACTTGTTTTTAAACAACACTATAAAGACTGACAGACTTCCAATCTGATTCCTACGTTTCTCCAGCACAGGAAATGCATTCAAAGTGCCATCTTTGCCTCTCAGCAGCCTAAGCTCACAGGTCAGCGATGCCTGGGAAGCCAAGCTCTGACCTGGGCAATGCATGGAAGCCCAAGGTTTCCTGGCTTGGCGACATCCCTTGCCATCACAGCCCAAATTTTCACATCAAGAAACAAATTAATGCACATTTTTCTACCGTACTGACAAGTAACTGATAAGAAAAGCAAGAATGTGCCCAACTCATTCCAGCTGCCGGTGGTGATTTGGAAGTCGTCACATCAAAAAACATGAACGAAATCAATAGTGATGTACTTACCAAACCAAATTAATGCTTGCAGAACTGGATTTTATGGCAGCATAAATGTAGAGCATGGGAACAAGAATAAAAAAAAATCAAGGCTCAAAATGTCATTGACAATGGTCTCTAAACCTACTCCTCCAACCCAGGGTGTTCAGAAGAAATGCCCCATGAGGGTCAGGCTCTGAGAGGACGGATCTGAAGCCTACCAAGAGAAAGTCCTTTCGCTATGGCTATTGCAGAGAGCTGAAGTGCCTTCACCACCTTAAGTTACAGATACCTACAATCCAGTAACCAGATGCTGTCAGTGTACGAAGCTGTTGTTAAAAAGGGGTCAATACAGACATTTTTACTGGTAAGGGAAAATTCCAGACATTCCTATGCTAAACAGGACAGCTTTTTTAATTCCAGTAGTAAATACAAAACTTTACATAATTAACCCCTCTTGCATAGAATGAGGTAAACCTGTGCATATTACCAATACTACGTACCCAAAGTTAGAGCAATATTTTAGAAAAGAATCAATTTGCTGGTTTTCAACTTTCTATGCACGTTTTCCTTTTAGGTTTGAACAATACACAAAAATGGTCTCCTGGGGCTCTGTGGGCTGATGTCCTTAAAGCATTTCTTAGGCTGCAGGAACACAGAAGTTAACCGTTTTGATCACAAATTTGAAGCCCTAGCTCATGGTTAAGAGTCAAATAATCACTGTACTGCTCTGAAGGGGACCTACTAAGACCCAGAAGCACTTATAGAACATATGCAGTTAATTCCTGAGAGTTTAGTTAATGAACCTTACTGGTAAAAGCTAAAGCTCTTGATGCACATTTTTCCAGTCACAGCTCTGCAGGGCGATTGATAACTTTACTCATCAACTCCATCAATGAAGCCATCTACAGAAACATACAAAGTTTAAAACCAAGGAAGGAAAATCCAAATAATTAAGGGCTCACGTAAAAATACTTTCTATTACGCTGCTAGTCATTTTCACCCTTCTGCTTAACTTTTGCCTTTAAAACATCTGGACAGACAAGCAGGTGGGATTAATGGGATATCTGAAGCAAGACAAGGATTGAGGCAACAAACACATCCAGCTGGTGAGTTACACGCTATGCTGTATACCATCCATGTAACATTCTCAAATCTCAATTTCCACCTTACAGTACTGCAGCAAGAAAGGAACACTGCAGGCTGTGCAGAGCTGAACATCTGGCTCCTTTTAGGTCAACCGAAGCCACAGGGAACATCAGTTCTGAATGTTCAGAAAGAAACATTTCAGATGGTAAGGAAACAAGGCCTTTCTGAATGGAAAGATACAATCAGAAGAATACAGAGAAGTTCCTTCCACCACCCAGGGAGGCCTGAGTTGCTGTCTAGGTTTCTTTAGCCTAAATCCATAGTTATCTCTAATCTTCCAAAGCAGGGAATTTTCTGAAGTTCCAGTTTGGCAGAGATGGGGCTCTGTAAACATTTGCTGGAGCGTTCCAAGACAACAGATATCCACGTAGAGACAAGAGAGCTGTAGTCCCAATCCTGTGCCCACTGCGGCCAACGAACACAAGGCTACTGATATTACTGGGCACTGATTCAGACCCTAAGGAACTATATATTTTAATTTAAAAAGTATCATATAAAAAAACATTTTAAACTAAATAAAAACACATTGAAAAGTTTTAAAAAAAACCTCCCCCAGGTGATGGCTCCATTGCAACTGGGGCTACTCACCAAGTAGAGCTCTACAGGCGATCCTCCTCATACCATCTGTGCCTCCAGATCAGGGCTCAAATGCCTTATTTCACAATTAAAAAAAAACAGAGGTGTGACCAGTGCAGTTCACAAGAGTTTAAGTATCTCCCAATTTGTACCAAAAAGGTTCATTTGTCTTGACAGTTCATTTGTATTTGCAACTATATCTTCCTCCAACCACTTCCCACGATCGTGCTATTTAAACTTTCATCTTACCAAAAATTAGACTTTCAGTTCTTGTTAACAATGCACAATAGATCTGAACTTGAAAATATTACAAAATTCTTGCAAAAGCTTCAAATACAACACAAAAAGTGTCCGTTCTTATTTTTAATAAATTGAAAAAATCTTTTTTTTTTTTTCACTAAAATAGTTTCCCCGCCCTTCCAAAAAATTCTGAACTGAGTCTAACTCATCTACAGATAGCAAAGTGCCCCCGGCGCAGCCATCCATGCTGCACCATCAAAGTGGGAACAAAACCAGTCAGTCTCGGAGAAAGGCTCTTTTCCTATCACCACTCCTGTGCCCCTCACTTCCCCGAGCTGCCTTATGGTTCTTGCTTTATGTAGTAGCTGGCAGATCCGTTGCTCTCCTGATCAGACGCTCCTTGCAGGAAGCTGTACTCCTCTCCATCCAGCAGCTCCTCCTTCAGCTGCAATGAAGTCACTAGAAATAAAAGATGAACAGTAAAGATCTGTAACAGCCACAGTAAGCACAGCTCACCCTTCAGTTCACTTCACACCATTTAAATTGGGAACAGACCCCAGATTTCCCATTTCAGGAGATTCCTCTTCTAATGTACGGTATCCCACAGAAAGCAGATGTTTCCTGACCTTCAGCTGAACCTCAAGTTCTGCTCCAGGGTTTTTCCTCAGTAATTCAGTATTTTAAAACCCTGGTTTAAGAAAGCAACAGAAAGTGTTGCTAAGAAGAACGTTTACTTTACTATTCACTCATTTACTGCCCACTTCCACTTTAGTCTTCAGCCAAGTAAGAATAAAATTACTTGCCATTTACAATCAATCACATTATTGTCTAATTAAGTAAGCAGTCCATACAAGACAAAAAAAGCTGGCAAAACTTGTCCATTACATCCCCAGGTTGCTGAGGTCCCTGAGGAAAACGTCAGTCAAGCAAAACTTCTTTGTGGTTTTAATCACCTTCTTTCTTTTGTATAAGGAAAACAGAAATGAGATGGAAGGCAAAAAGAAGTTATGTTGCAGCAGTTATGTTACGAAGAGTAATAATGTCACAACTGTTTTTCCCATTTCGTAAATGGGCAACAATAATTATCAAAATACGAGCAGAGGGAAAAGAGCACTGAAATGATCGAGGCAGAGCAGCGCTTCCTCTAAAGGTGCAGTACCCACATTTAGGGGTTGATCATACAAAAACAAACAGTTCTCTTTGGATGGAAAGGCTCCTAAAGCCTATGGCAACTGAATACAACACAAATGTAAAAATACATCCATCAGCCTGGTGACTTCTGCAGGTCTGACAGACCATAGCACTGCGTTGTATCAGGGTAACCTGTGCAGCTTCTGTATTGCCATACAGATTAGGAAAAGGAGAGAAGTTACCAGATCTTTGCTGCAGCCTTCTATAACTAAAGACTGAATAACTGCACACAGCAGCCTTCAGCAAGCTCAACATTTTTATATGCTTCCTCAATATTACTGATGAATCCTTCCTTTTATTTCTGCTCGCTCACACTCAGATACAAACTTACACTTTTGATACATCAGCCGAACAGGCTGACCATCTGATTCTGGTAGGAGGAAACCTCTCACTGCAGTACATCAGGGACACACGCAGCTGAACACAATCTCCACCACTTTCAGCTATATCAAAACTGTAGTTGGTAATGCTTAAGTGTTCTCAGCACTGACAAAAGCCTCGTCCTTAAGGAAATAATGCAATGAGAATATAGATGTGCAATGGATCACACACACAGCTTCCTTAAAGACTTTAGCAGACCTCAGCTGAGCTTTCCAAAGAGCAGGCAGTTTGAATAGGCTCAGCTCTGTGTAGTTTCAGGTCCTACTCTGCTATCACCTTCCCTGTCCTGGTCCAACAGCTTCTCCACAAACCACAGCTGGATTTGTGATGGAGCAGAATTCAGACGCAGCTTATTTCAATGGAACATCTGTACATCACATACACAGAGCAACACTTTGATTTCAACAGCCTCCGTGTTTCAAGTTCAGTTTTTAGAGATGCGAGGAAAACTGTTCTATCTTCCAGCCTTAAAACGTTAGGTTTGTTTGTGGATGAGCTCAAGTCCCAGAGCAACAAAATTCCCTGGAAATGAGCTAAGGTGAGTCAAGATTATATGGATTCTAATGGTAAGAAAGGCCTCATGTTCTGACTTAGAACAGAATTTCGTATAAAAAATTCTCTCCTAAAGTTACATTAAAGGACAGTTAAATATTTCTGTCATCCAGGTTTGCTGACTTGCACTTAAAGTAACTTTCTGCATCCAAGACGTTGATTTTATTGTTTGCTAGGCTGTCCCATTAGAAAATAGCTTGGCACAGAAGCAAAGCAAGTTGCTAAATCAAGGTGACACAATATAGACCTTTGCTGTAGCTGATCTGTCCTCGTGTTGACAGCATCAAGTACTGCATCTTTGCACTCCACTCTTCCAAGACAGCACCAAGAGAATGAGTCAGCAGAGTGAGCTGATGCTCCAAAAATAAGACATAGTTGGGTTGCCTTGAATGAGGACCCCGACTTCTGTGAAGACAAACTACTCATCTCTATGTGACAGAAGAGAACTTCAAGTTTTAACTGGCTCATGATTGAAAATTGTGAGGCTCTTAGCAAGACTACAGGCTTACCCTGTATACTTATTTACTGCCATTTCTTGTACAGACATTTCTTGTATAATGGTTGTCACCTTGCTGCTGATATTGACTCAGAAGGTATCCTGCCTTTCAAAACTTTCTAATTGTGGGAAAAATGGCCTGAGAACCTTTGGAATAACACTGCCATGTGAAACCACAGTATTGCTTACAGGACATGCCGATGGATCTGATTTTCAGAAAATGGGAGAAGACACAAGGTCCTCGTGGTTGGCTCTCTCTGCTTCCTTTATTTTATTCATACAGATATGTATGTGATGCTCCTTAAACAGATAGCATCACAAAAATATAAAGATGGAAGAGTGCAAAATATGCACTTGTGCATGTGTAAATTCTAATTGGTTGAGCTTTCTGAGAAGAACTGATTCTGAGATGAATAATTACTATAGGAAGAATCTGAATGGTGCTGTCCTAAAGCTCAGATTTTTAAGAATGCTAACTATGCTCTACTGTGACAGAAAGTCACAAAAGGCAATGCTACTTCTCTCTAACAGTAGTCAAAGTAGTTTTATTTACATACTGCTTCTCACTGAAGAACATATCACCTTTTCCTTCGAAAAAGAATCAGCAAGACAGTAATTTTAATGTTCTACATCTTATTCATTTCTACACCTGTGCTGCAAAAGTAGAGTCAAAGCTGTATTAACAGACACCTGAGCATTTGGTGTAAGGTGCTATTCCAACCTACTCAATGTGTTCTTTAAATTAAGGTCTGAGTTTAAAAGATATTAACCTGTTAACCTACAGTTCACATACTGCTAATGAGATCGACCCTGCTACAAGTTATAAAAAAAGATATTCTCTGTTATTTATAAAATTGCTTTTATGGCATACTGCACCTTTAAGCTTAATGCCTGTTTTACATACAAACAGCACTTCTAAGTAGAAGAGAGACTTCGGGAGAGACCACAAGCTTTTTAAGCAACAGGGAAAGTGCAAACACTATTTTGTCACCCACTTTTCTTATGTCCTTTGTACTGCTGCGATTTTGATTTTTTCTTCTGTTTTGATGAACTTGACTGGTTATCTCTTGATGCTGCAAAAAAGTGTGGAGTACAGAATTAAAGTTCACTGTTTTGGAGATACACTTCAGAACACGACAAAGCTTTTCTGAGAAACTTGCCATTAAACAGCAACCAAACTACTATCAGAAGTCAGTACTACTAACAGCAGTAGTATTACTCTTCCTACCACCTTTCCATTAAACAACTAACATTCTTGAAACAGTTACCATAAAAACTCACTTAGAAGGCCAAGTTTTGGTGTACAAAATGAAATGCAGCCTTCTCACACAAACACTTCTGCACAGGAATAGCCAAGCACACACTGACGTCCATCACATTCAGTATGCAAAGCATATCTATTTGCTAACTTCAACCTCTACAAATTCTCTCTCCAGACTTGTGAGGTAATTAATAGGGATTTTTCTTACATCAAATAAATATCTTCTGGCAACAAAACAGAAAACTGCTAAGTTGCCACAGAAATGCCCAGAAGTACTTTAAAAGTCAAGGCAGAAGAGATGAGAGCTGTGTACTTCTAAGCACTAGCAACAATTTGTTCTATTTTTGTTACACTTAGTGACCTAACCTAAAAAGGATGAAGGTAGGAAAAGCATCACATGTGATTAAGGATCAATTAACAACCGTACTGTTTACAAGGCAGAACTTACACTGTGGTGCTGGAGGCTGCAGCTGATATCCAGTTAGCTGACACCATCCCACCGGGTAGAGGTCTGGGGACTCGCAGTCCACCCACTGATCATACTCATCTTCCCACCCATCAAAGTGTATCCTCAGCAGACGATGGATAATGCGAGTTACTGTGGCCACACAGACCAAGCGGGGTTCCATCAGATCAACGGCCTCAAGCTTCATTCCAACATGAAACCCATGGTTTGGGACTTCCTGGAAAAGCAAGCACATCAAGGCAGCGAATACCACCCACGTTAATTGGATTGGCTAAGCACACGGTGCTGAAGCAAACATTCCAGTCACTTTAGCTTAAGAAATTCTCAAGCATCATTTATGAAGTTCCATGCAGTCCCGTATTTAACATTTCAGAAATACTCAAGCTCTAGGAATAAGGGCTGTTTGTTTATATTCAAATCTGTTGGCTTCGTTTTTCACAACTGTACTTAAAGAAATGGGTTAATCCCATGAGCACACAGATCGAAATGTGAAGAAAATCCCAAATTAAATTTAAATATGGACGCTTAGTGCTCATTACCTTATTGAAGAGCTTTACAGGTGCTGCTATTGAGTCAGTTTCCCTGAGGTAGTCAAACCATTTGAATGGGAGTTTTGTATAACCTGTAAATGTTAAACAATACTTTCATAAATCAACTGTAACCTTTGTACTTCACAACATCAACAAGAATACAATAGTGGCACTGTGCTACGGCTAAAAAGACAAAGAAACAAAACATTAACATCAGAAATCTCCATTCTCTGAGCTCTGGTCTAATGGCCAACACAGTCAATTGGAGACTGCCTTTTTGCAACAAAGATGAATGAATTTCTGGATAATACATGAAGTATCATTTGATGTTAAGATCAACTGTTGACACTTGAAGCTCTCTGTTCACGTAGATCCTTGATCTCTACAAGGCCCCACACAAATGACCCGGAACACATAACGTAATTAAGCACATCCAGTGTCTTTCCTGAGGGGAAAGAGCTCCACTACTGAAAAATTTGATGCGTTAGGAACAGATTCATGGAACAAGTATGGATACTTAAAACCTTAAATAATAAAGTTAAGGTTAGCAATAGAAGAATAAATTACAGGATTTTTTCCCCAATCTTATAAGTTATTGGAAAAGTAAAAAACCAATTTCTTACATATTCAGCTTTTGTTCATCTGCTGAATGTGCCTAAAAGTCTTACGAGTATTAAAGCATCTTCAGCTTCTGCTGGTTTCAGCAAGAGTTGAAGACATTAGAAAGGAGTAAACTTAAAAGCATGAATTGCAGGGGTTTCACAGCAACTTATTTAATGTATCCACACTGCTAAAATGTAATCTAATAAAAAGCTGTTCACTCTTGGTACATAACTGTCTGTAGGAAGAGATGTGGCAAGAAAGCTAATTGATAAGGGCATCTATCAGTTTTGAGAATTAATGCTTGTTAATGTATGGTTCCTCTGGCTGGACTAATATACACAAGTCCTTTAGGCATTAAAGATGTGCACGTGGTCCTAATTAAACAGTCAGAATTAAGAAACTGTGCATTTGCAAGCTCATAACTTGGAGAGCAGAATATACCCCTTCATAAGAACTAAGATGCCTTGATCACTTCAATTTTATTAAATCAGTAATAAAACTGCGTTAAAGGGCCTTGTGTTCTGTATTTTACTCCTAGCTTGTCTTTCAAATGACTTTTGGATTATTGCATGGGTGATTCTATGATGATTTTACAATTCAGACATCTCTCAGTGGATGATACAGCACTGCTATGGAAAACTGCAATATAAAATGGGCAATACACCTGTAGGCAAACAAAGCTGCCAAAATATGGGAAACACAGCAGTATGATAAATGTGTTAACAGAATTTGCACACTATTGTGTAAAGTCTCTGAAGAGTAAAAAAAAGTTTCGTCATAAAAGGGAATTTGATTTCTGTATCATTTAACATATTTACTTCTAAACTAGCTGCTACTGATATGGACACTTTTTGCCCCATGCAACAACTATCACCATTACAAGAGGCTCCTGCAGCACATTTTGCAGGTATGACCATGCTCATGAGTTCCTAGGCAATACATTCACTAGATGAGTTAACTGGAAAATAGTAAATCTGCCTTAAATGCACCTACTCAAGGATGACAAATTCATTAGTGTGCAATATAAAAATATGACATTCTTCATGTTGTGTTATGCAGTTATTACCTATAAAATCATTCAATAATTACAAGTAGAAGCCTGCAAGGAGAACGAACAAAAACCATCTTAGAAAACCATTATTATTTGCTGTTACACGCCTAATTAAAATTCTCTTTATAAGCTGCTAGACCTTGATAATACAAATCAAAAGATGAAGGCAGTAAGAGTCTTCTGAAGGCACACGTGCTGGTGGACAGACAGC
Organism: Gallus gallus; assembly: GCF_016699485.2. Lineage (NCBI taxonomy): Eukaryota > Metazoa > Chordata > Aves > Galliformes > Phasianidae > Gallus > Gallus gallus. The sequence continues at coordinate 5,702,036 of NC_052549.1, forward strand.
TTATTCTCACAGAAGGGATTATGTGGCATACAGCTCTAATGGCTACTTCCCTGCAGTTCAAGTTTGTGCATGTTCTTCAGAAATTTACTGCTACTGTCATTGATGAGCCCAAGTCTGAGATTCTTTACAGTGCTCATTAGACCTCTGGTGGTCTGGACTTGTCAAGCAACAGCAATTTACAAACAGACCATTCAGTGACTTGCATATTTATACTTCCCATTCACATAATGGCTATGTTGCTCAACTAGTGGCTGTCCTCAAATTACAGCAGTAAAGGCAAATTATTTTAGCCAGTGTATCACTAGGATGTTCAATTTCCCTTTTTCTCAGTTAGAAGCTTGTCTCTGCTTTGAAGATTACTTTCAAGTTGCACAGTTTTGTTTCTGACTTGAGAGCGTCCTAAAAAGTGAAATGAATTTTGTAGACTGATTTAAGAAACAAAGCATATGGCACATACAATATCACTGAAAAATATTCAAAATAAAATGTGGTCAGAATTCTATATGTACCTCTGGGTGGAGTTAGTTCAATCATGTTAATTTCACAGAAACCAACAGGGAAAATAGAAGGGGAAGTGGCATGGTAACAAAACCAATCAGACCCATCTGCTGCTTCTGAGCCATCAATCCCAATCATAAGATAGCCATCTGCTAAAACCTTTGTAAAGAAAAACAAAATTTTACATTAAATACCTTTAACTGTGTGATAAGGCTAGAAAGAAAGCATGCCATGTTTCAAGAGTGAAAAATAACTAATAATGAAAGTATTCAGAAGAACATTCAATTACAATAAAAGCAAAACAAACCGAAATCATACCTGTCTCCAAGATTGCGTGCTCTATTGTCAAATGTACCTTTGTTAACTGCAAAGTTATGAGATGAACATTTCCTTTTTCTGAGCTCTAGTTTATTTTTTGTGAGTATATCAGTTCTATCTTAAAGCTTTATGTTTCAGTTTACTCTAGCTTGTAAGATATTCTGCACACTATTAAGAAAAAGATTTGAAATAATGACCATACTCATTGGTAAGGTTATGCAAAGTTGCTAAGCTACTTCTTTTGTCCATTTTCTCTCCCTTTTAATAAAGATCTAATGCTGATGAGATCCCTTTTACTCAATCTAGAAAAAGCTTTATCTTCATAGACTCCAGCAATCAAGACGAGGCTTTTGTTTTGAATACAGTGGCAAAATACTTGGGATAATTAGCAGAAGACTGTCTTGAAAAGTAATCTCACAAGCATTGCATATATTATTAATTAAATGAAAGGCTGACTCTCCAGAGATTAAAATCAAAATTAAACATACATGAGTATGTTCTTTTTCACAGTACTTGTATATAACAATTAATGAATTCATTCTCTGAGCTTTGTTTCTAACCTGAAACGAAGGTGAATGTAAAACGGTCCTGTCTGTCTTCTGACAACAAACATTGGTTTTCTTACCTTTCTAATAGTTGCCACACATATTGCTGAAAGGTTTAAGGGGTCTATAGCTTCCAGTTTCATTCCTTCTTTAAACCACTCTCCAGCTGTGTCAACCTCTTTCACCTAAAAAAAAGATAATAAAATCAGATGAAAGCACCAGAAGCTCAGAATCTAATAAGCAGTCACAGCCAAAGGAACAGAGTGAAATACCTGTACCTTTGTTTGTGACAAGAAGGACAAATTATTAAACTGGGTAAATTAAAATTCACCAGAGCTTCTGCTGGGCATATTCTCATGACTTCCAAGTCTGTTTCACACACGCCAGGTCCTCAATCGACCAACTTTAGAACATTCTTGCTTAGCAAACTCACCTTCAGAAATAAATGTGAGGGTGCATCAAAGTGTCCATCCTGTTTCTTTGTAATGTCTATAAGGAACAACAGTACATATTAACAATAGTTTTTGGTAACAGAGTAGACAATGTTTTTTTTTCTTAACATATTAACTGCTGGAATGCAATCACCTCATTAGTGTGTAAAGTTTATCATGAGACTACCATAAAAATCTGGGGAGTATACTCCATTCTCCCCAACTTCCATCTGAAAAACCTCTAACACAATCTCATTTACAGAAAAAAATATCCAATATTCACAAATCTGCTTAACTGCATCACCACTTTGCTATCAATATATAGAAGCTTTAAAAAAAAAAAGGCAAGATTACTTCTTTTCTAACAGATTACATTTACATAATCACAATTTCTATACACTATGTCTAATCATTCTCCTCACATATGTACAGGTTATTTTTGCCAACTGTTGAATCCCACCTTGCAAGGGGAATCCTTGAAATCCTATTAGACATTAAGACATTACTTCTGGAAAACAGCATTGCTCCTGATGTCTCTACTCTTATTTATAAACAGCTCCAGTGAAAATTTAAGTCGTTAGAAAACTGTCTTGAAGGGCTGTGTTGGGAAATCTTTTATGGAAGTTCTGTTTCTGACAAGGTATACGTTCAGAATGAAAGAGCTCAAACACTATTATTTTTCCCATTTAGAGACCTTAACTATTTCGAATTAGACAGACACCTTTGACAAGCAATAGGCTTACCAGATCTTTTGAATCTGTGTCCTATACTTCGAGACCAACCAATGTGATGGATGAGCGGACTGTACATATGGCACCAGAAATCATCTGTTTTGTCTTCGCTTTCCTCATACACCAATCTTAACCGTCCCCCAATGACGTTCTCCACAACAGCTACCCTTGTTCGGCAGAGGTGCGTTTTGTCAACAACTTCTACTCTCATGGAAGTTCTGAATGGATACTGCATGCTCTCAGACACCTTAAAATAACAGGAAAAAAATGCTGTAAAAATATATTGTTTGAGCTTAGTAATTTGTCTTCTATAAAGCACAACATCAAAGAACTTTCCATTTAACTTAAGCACTTGCTAAGCCACTCACACAAATGCCAAGTGATTTATCTGCTACTTCCTTGTACCTGTAGCAAGATGCAATATTTTAACAAGACTAACCTGAATACAGTGGTACTATTTTATTTAAGTACAGCCTAACACAGCTCTCACGGAGGTTAAAGGACTTCTCCTCTGGGTCAATGAAAGCTTGTTTAGTTAATAACAATAAATGAAATCACCTTGGCCAACAATTTCAACAAATTTATTTATTGCTTTATCATCCACTCAGAATATAGCCCTTCAAATGCAAGATCAAAATATTTTATCATATTAACAAGGAAAAATAAAATTCAAACATAATGAAAGCTTACCCCTCAAACATACTTCATCATGTACCAAAAATAAAGGAATAGAATGACAACAGTGATTAACCTGCATTGTGAGAACCCATTTTGTTTAAAAACGCTTTCCAGTCAACTCAGCATTTTGTAATCTCCATTACAAATATCCCCTCCACCAGTGTTCAGGCCTTGCCAATTTGATTTGGCTTCCACTGAGCCAATTTTTAAATATAAATGAACATCTTGAGAAAAAAAAACGGGGAGGAATACTAGATGCAGCATAAGATGACAATACTTCTTAGATTCCCATTGAAAAAACAACCATTGCACAATATCAATAAACAAACTTAGCATATATCATACAGGCAGCTACCACACATGACAAGGACAGCAAATAAATCTAGCTTTGAGTAGATGAAAACCATTAACATTTGAAATTATCTGCTTTCTTATATCAAGATATGTACATAGTAACACATGGTTTAGTTCCTTGAAACAGTTTACAGTTGAAATCATTTCTGCATTAGAGAAACCAGATTTTTTCTTACGTATTGCTGTGTAGCTTATCAGCATTTTTGAGCATTTTCAACTTAAAACAGACTAACTAGTTTTTAAAATTACTTCTGCGAGAGGAAACAGCTTTCCAAAAAGAACTGCATTCTGATAAACGTGGAGATAAATGGAAAATAGAGATTCCTGTGAAAACTGCATTAAGAAATGATCATCATCTCTGCAGAAGGAGCTAATGTGCCATTGACAAATACAGTTCTTCTCTCTGCACTGCCACTTTGTTTATAGTACATCATTGATACTGCATCAGCCTTACCTTCTGAGAAAAGTCAGGAGGAAGTGTTTTGGCACCAGTAAGTCGTTTCACTAGAAAAGCTTTCCAGTTTGTGTATTTGTGTTGGATGGCTGTTGCAAATGAAGGGGACAAAATAAGCCACTGCTTTTTAATTGTGTCCATTAGAGACAACGTTATAGTTTGGAATATGTAAAGAAGAAATCCTAGATGACTTAAAAAGCCCAAATGAAAATAGTTCAGTGAGAAGTCAGAGAAGATTAAAAGCATGGATATGCTAAGGCAAAGAGTTTAATCACAAAATACAAATAAAACCTGTGTATATTCACAACACTGATTAGCTAAGCAATTCCACCTTGATCTTAAAAACACAGTCATTCTGGAGGGAGTACCACAGGAAACTCTTTCAGTGAGTCAAGTCCCTATTTTTCCATTAGATCAATGATTTATGAATAATTGTTGGCAGAATTGCTATGGTAAAGATTGCTGATATCAGAGCCATCAGCAAATTAAACTAAAGAAGACATTTAATTGTAGCAATCAGTAAAACTACTATTTACATACTTCGAGGAGGGACTAAAGGCTTCCCACTGGTTGCACACCAACCAACTGGGTGGATATCAGACCCACAAACGTTGCACCAGAAGTCAAGGTTTGAATCATTTTCAAAGCCTTCGTATCTTAGGAGAGCGTTGTAGCCTGAAAGTAAAATCACATGAAAAAAAATATAAGATTATAAAAAGATTGATTAAAATTTAGCAATCATAACCTTGAATTTTTAACTTTGCTTTTAGCCAAGATAAGTGATTTTTATGAGACCTGCTTGCAATTTTGCAAATTTCTATCCTCTCATTCAGCACCATTACAATGGACTCTAGCACTAAAAAAAACCCCAACAAAAACAAACAAACCCAACTTCAAGCTACAGTAAAACAGCTCAATAGTGATAATGGTGGAAAATAAACCTTGTGATACAGCTCTGACCCCCTAACAGTGTCAGCGTTCTATTAACCATGTGACTGCTGACTACATTATATGCTACCTTTGCATAATTATTTTGACTACTTTAGTAATTTCAATCAAAATACATTCACCTGCTAATTTTACAATTCCAGCTATCCAGAAGACTTTGGTAGGTAGGCTGCAGTCTGTGTTTGGAACCTCCACTCGCACTCCTTCTGAGATATCACCCCAGCATGTCCCCATAGGTGCCTAGCATTTAAGGTAGGAGGAAAGTGAACAGTTCATCACTCTGCTTACAGCACAAGAAATTTTGTTGTTTTTGTTGTTAATTCTTTTAAGTGACTTAAAGATGACTACCAATATACATGATAACACAAACATATGGTAAGAAGATAGCCTACGGAAATCTAGTTTGGTTTTGATCTGAAGCTTGCCCATAGTGCTGGTTTACTACTATTTCAATCCTACAACCACCATAGACTTTCAAGTTTAAGCATCCATAAAGCACACGTATATTTTCATAGGTCCTCTTCCTTTCACTATGTTCTAACAACATGATATCTAATAATTTTAGGTGGGAATGGTATAATTCCGCTGCAGTTCTATTAGCAGAAAATCCATTCCAGAGATGTCAAAACATTTACATTCTGTAAATCTGTAATATGCCTGAAAAATGGTTAGACTTCTCAAATCTACACTGAAGTTTTATTCTGGGGTTTTTTTTTAATCACCCATTGGTTCGCATCCTCCCAGAGTAACAGGCTTCCATCTCAGCTGCACGAACATTCTGCTAAGCAGCCAAAGAGAGAAGGAGGTCGAGTTCTATCACTTTAATGAACATCAAAGGGAAATGCCCAGCTAAATTCCTCACACGCTGTCACGAAAGCTCAGACTAATATGTTAATATCAAAAAGAAATACAAGCTTGATGAAGTCTGAAGTGTTTCTGGAAACTGGAGATTAAAAACCTCGACATTTAGTTTGCTTTCAGGAACAATATTTTTTTTGAATAGAGCATCACGAAAAAATTGCCAAAGATTCTACAGTAGAGATATCAGAAACACAGCGTTCAAGAATCTAAAACCTTAAAAGCTACTCAGCTGAAGTTAACAGTGACAAAATATAGTGAGCCAGTCTAAATTACACTCCATCAAGAATGGCAATGCTTGGATTTTGGTTATTTTAGAACAGTCATATCAAAGATTTCACATTCTGAGAAAGAGTCCTAATCAATTATTAGAATACCCACATAAAGGGATAGTTGAAGGAATCTTCTGGTTCCTTTTTGTAGTGGGTGGACAGTACTGTAAGGCGGTGTTTCATTTACAATGCTATTTGGAAACACAGAACTTAACAGCTCACTGGGAATAGCCTCCAGCTTCATAGATTTTTGCCTGTAACCCACAGGTGAAGAAAGCTGAATTAATACTTCCTGAATGATTGGAAATTACAGTAAGGGAATTTTGCTGGCAATGAGCAACGTCCAACTAGCAGCTCCAAAGTCCAAGGTTATCTTTGAAGGGGATGGCACTCACTTCTACAAATATTTGAGGTTAGGCATGCAAAACCTAAATCAAGTTTTAACTATTGGAGGAAAAATCAGTCATAGAAAGTATGCTATTTTCTTATTCTTGAAGCTTGGTCTCTTCATGTTCTGCTATGTCCCATCTACACCAGCCTAGAACGCAGAGCTCTTTTCTGCCATCTGGTAGACAGGATGAAAGCAACTTTCAAGATATTTTCACACACAAAGTATGCAGATGCAACTTCTTAATCAAGTCCTATTACATGTCCACTATCATCTCTAAATTGACACTTGTGGCTTTTTGAATTGAAATGGAGAAATAAACTTTTCAAACAGCATATTTTAAGTCAATCTGGTTGCCTTGTATAGAGACACAGATAAATTAAACAATCAAAAATAGCAGAGCTGAATAATTTTCTAATCCAGCTGCACTTCACTAAAATAAATGTTACTGCCTGCTCATCTACTCAATTGATTCAGAGGAAGAGTATATCAAAGCAGTTCTCCCCCCTTCAACCGATTACAAAAACGTCACAAATATTTTTATTTCTAGAATGTGGATTGGTATAGAGGGAAATAGCAGAAAGTTAAATTTGTCCTTGTCTGTGAAAATATTGGTTCTGCTAGTTCTCCTACACCAATCCTTATGGCTCACCCTTCAGAAGAAGGAAGCCATCCTGTGTAGCATCACTAACTAAAAAGCCAGATAACATTACTGTCCTGAAGTGATGGTATTACCTGGTATACTACACATGGTAACTATTCTTAAATGAGGAAGACTGGATAAACCAGGGCAATAACAGCCATCTTCCTTAATGTCTTCTCTGTATTTGTGCAATTAAGCAATTAATGTTTGCACAGTGTTTTGGAGGAAAAAATAAACTAAAAATAAAAATAAAAATCAAAGTACTATATGTGTTAAGTCTTATTCATCTGCTGGCTGGCAAGGTAACTCTGAAGTCTGGATTGGCATAGCATGAACTAGCAGAACCATAATTTACAGGTAAGAACAAATTTACCTTTCTGACATAAGATGAAGAAATCCATTTCATGTTATTCCCAACAAGGAAAATCTGCTTCATTGCTTCCTGCTCCAGGAGAGGACATGGGAGGGTTTATCTGCGAACAGCAGCTGCCTCCTCTGCAAGGCAAGTTGCAATCAGGAAGGTTCAGTTGGACAGGGTTTGAAAAGAATGCCTAAACACTACCTATTCACACATGCTTAACCCAGGAAATCTTTGTTCAGCTAAATAATTGGCTCCTAATGGCTTTGGATGGCAACACAATTACCACGACTTCAGACTTGAAAGTGGACTCAGGATTTAAACGGCAAAGAAATTCTACCAGTCCCTGAAGCATAGGGATACACTGTCACTAGAGTGCACCAACAGCATCTGCACCAGTGGTAAGGCCAGAGAAGACAATGTGAAAGTGATTAAAAATTAAAGTTAAGGCAAAGCACTGCCACCTAGTGTAAAATCCTGGAAATGCTCCCCCAGAGCAAACTAACAACAAAAGAAATCAAGAGAATAAAAATACTTGAGGCGAGTGGGAGAGAAATATCTACCAAGAAGGGAGGACTGATGTGCTTCCAGATTCTGACTGGTCTAAACATGTTTTTCAAAGATGTAAAACAACTCTCATGTTTAGCAGCTATTGCCATACAGCTTGTGAAAGATTTCAAGGTAGAGTACAAACAGCGCTGTGCCTGTTCACATTACTGATGTACTACTCAGGTTAATGAATGAAGCAGTAAGAAAGATAAGACTCCTTTTACTATGGAATGTTTTGGCTCCATTTACCAGCGGTTGAACTGCTGTAGATATATCCTAGTTAAGGACACCGTGAAGCACTTGTTATAATAGCACAGGTTACATTATCAAACACCGCCTTTTGATATGCACTTATGAAACTACTTGTTACAACATGTACATAATTATGAAAGCAAAGTGCAAACGTGCTTAAGCACATGAAATTCAATACAAATTAACAAACCTATCCTAATGGAAGACTGTTCTGGGCTCTGTTAAGGAGCACTAAGGATTCTGCCAACTGCCAAGAGCCCTTGCTCCCACTGCTTTAGGAACCAACAGGGCTCAGCATGAATTCCAGGGCTGGAGAGAAAAGTTGTCTCTCTTCTCCCTTATGGAAAACTTCTATGAAGAAAATTTTTAACTTGATACGAATTTTTAACAGATAGTTTGGGTTTTGCTCAAAGTTCTCAGAGGAAGCCAAAATACTTCATCTTCCCAAACAATGAAATAAACAGTATGCTGAGAAGTGAGACTTTTTCAGAGTGTTTTTACTTAAGAGATGATTTTACAACAGAACATACTGACAATATGTTAAACAATATATAATAAATAGATTTTAACAAACACATCGAAGACAGATGCTGGTAAATACTTTCCTAATCCCCAAGCTACACTCTGTCATGACTTTAATAGCTGAGGACCTTTTGTTTGCAATTTCACAATTGTAATACAAAGAAAAGGATACTTTTTAATTTCAGGTTTATGAAGAGGCCCCATTTTCCTTTATTTCTACACTAGCTGGCAGCAGAGCTGACAGAATCGACCAAAAACTAATAAAAATAACCTCAAACCAAAATAATTAATGAAAAGATCAGTTCTATATACTACCGCAAGTCTGACTCAATCTAAACAGCATTTTGTAACTATACAGCACTGTGTAACCTGGTTGGCTTTATACCCTATACTGTACTCCATGATTTTGTGCCCTGAAGTGAGAAAAAAAAATACTATCACAAGTGTTTAAGACTACTTTTATTTTTATGAAAGCATGCATGATGGGGGTAACTCACAGCATTCAGAATGGCTTAAAGAACAAATAGAAACATGTATCTAAATGGCAGTCATACTATTAGAGTTTACAATAAAAGTTTCACAGTCTGTGGCTTTAAAATATGTTTTGTGAAAATGAATTTAAGAATGAAGGTGGATTCTCTCTCTAATGCATATACATGTATGCACACAAAAGGACAACACACTGAAAATATACTTACGTGTTTAAAACAAGTGACAGGAGCTGCTGTAAAGCTATTGCTATTGATGTAGCTACCCCAGCTGAAGCCTTCCACGGGGACAGCTGCTAAGAGAAAGTTATTGCATTTAGGAAGCTGCCAATGAAACCAATTTTGTATTTCTAAAAATGTTTCAGCTCTCTTATTTGACCATACCTGCTTTAGTCTTTGCCTGGTTTTGTAAAGTTGCTTGGTACTGAGCATATGCTGCTAATTTAGCCACCAGTGGTTGTTTTTGTAGAACTTTAGCCTTCTTTGTTGGAGGTTTGCCCTAAAACAAACAAACAAAAACACCATAAGTAAATAAAACCTTCCCAAACTGCCAGCAGAAGAACGTCCTTATGCTTGACAAAACTATTTAAAAACAAAAAAAATCACAGAGAAACAAACAGCTGCTACTAAAATAACTGAAAAATAATCTATCAAATATTTTTCTCCAGAAGATTCAACTAAAATTGGCACAACACAGAATGGAGTTGATCAACAATCACAAAACTATGTATAATATGGAAGATGCTTAAAAATCAGTAGCAAAGCAGTTTCCAAGAATTTACTTCTCTATTAGTACTCCAATGTAAAGAGCATATAGACTCACTGCTCTACCTGAAAAATAAAATACAAATCTTTTGAAAGCAGGTTAGAAGGAAGACTTTTTTTTTTTAAATCTTATACCAGTGCAATTTCCTGGCACGTTGCATATGCAATGGAACATGAGATAGGATATAATTATATTCCTTTAATTAAATGTTGCAAACACATTCTCTCTTGATTATTTGATTCATATATTAAGTGAACAGATCAAACCTCATTTTATATGTCTGTGTAGTTAAGAAAACCCTCAAAAGCAAACCAACAGTGCCAAATAAACCTTTACGCTCTCTAAAGCCAGAAAGTATCTTGGGGATGAGATGCATGGATTTTCAAATCACTACATATGTAGGTTGAAGATTTTTTCTGATCTTTTCCTTGCAGGTTAAAGTGGGCCACTGCAGCAGAAATGAAATAAGGAGTCAATATTTGGTGAAATTTGCTCTGCTGAACAAGGTAATGTGTGATCAGTGACACAGTTTTGAGTTTTGTCTTACAAAATCATTTACGTGAGAATTTTACTGCGTTAAGAAATTTGACATAGTTATTTTAAAGCATCACATTAGTTTTACAAACACACATTTTACAGACACGGACAGCAATAAGTATATAAAGAAAATGGTGTCTGTACCGCTACCTGAAGTCTGGCCAGAATGCTGGCCTTCTTGGAGTTGGATGAATAGCTTCTAGAGCATGATACACTGCAGAAACGTTTTGTTTTAGAGTAAAAGGCATCACGGACACCAACCATTCCACACATCTCGCACGTAGCTGATCAGAGGAGAGAAAGAACACATTAAGAAGCTAAGAAAAACCTCCATAAAAGTTCTAAACAAAGACAGCACAACGAAGGTCCTGTAGGTGGCACCAACAAATCAATTTCTTAAAGCTTTACCTTGAGAAGGATCACACCAAAAGCCAACTTAAAGACAACCATCACCACCACGGGTGATACAGCAAGAAAACCTCAAGTTCACAGGCAAAAGTGTCTCTTCATTTTGCTCCCTTCTGGTTTTAGCACTGAAGTAGTGAATCATCAACCCAAAGCCAATTTCTGAGTCTTAGTGGCTCTCGGGGAAATGCCTACTAGGAATCTGAGCCAGCCAGTTCTAAATTTTCTCTTACTATTTAATACTTGCAAACAAATAAAACCAGATGTTTTCTTTAATCTTAAATTTGGAATATATCCAAAGTACCTTTGCCTGCCAATAGTCTCACCTATAGCTGGAGACATATGCTTTAGAGATTGATGGTATAGTGCACTAAGTTCTTCCATGCTCAGTAAGAGTTTGTGATCAACTCACCCCAGCAAGATAATACCAAGATTCTACCCAGAGGGAACCAGTAACCATGCTAAAATATTCTCTCCCAATGGCTAAAGCAATCTCTCTGCCTCTCTCTGATCTTTTATTTTTCTGTTGTATACCACAGCTATTCAGTAGTGGATACATATACACTGATGAGCTTTATAAAGTACTGGCAAGGAAGTTTTTTTCCTAGTATAAGAAATATATTTTTTCTATATTGTGTACATACACAAAAAGTGACAGCATACTTTCGAGTGTAAGAGAGCACAATGACACTGTCAACAAAGCTCAAAGAATAAAAACAACATGCATGAGAACACGTGTATTATACACAACATACATTAGATAGGGAGGGTATTCATACTGTACTTTCCTGATAGCAGGATTCAAATTTTATCATATTCCAGTTGGGCAACAAACAAGAAATCCACTGTACTGGTCCATTTCCAAGGGGACCAACATTTGGGACTGGAACCCCACAAAGCAAAGTGAGGGCAGAAAAAGAAGCATCAAAGTGTTTGTACTCACACACCACATACTCACCCATGCCAGATTTACCATCCGGGTAAGTATAAACCTGTCCATTGTTCTTTATGATTGGGAGACTGGATGGCAAAGGAGAAACCTCTTCTTCACTCTCATCCGAACTGGAGCTGCTGCTGGTGTCCTCACTACAACTGTCATAACCGTCAAACATCCCGAATGAATCACGTCTCTTCCTTTCTGTTTGTGAAAGATGTTCTGTCTAAAAATTAAAAAAGCAAATAATGAAAGCAAACAAAAAGAAAACCAGAGCATCGTGAATACAGCTATTTCAACAGCAAACTAAAAAATTAAAGGTCAGCCTTCAAATGGAGATACACTACAAACTGCTCTATCAGCACATAAATATGAGCACATATTACAAATTAAATTAGTAGAGTCAAAACTAGGTAACATTTTGCTATTGGTATAAACAAGACAAGCTCAGTCCACTGAGAATACACAGTAGCAGTCCATACATTTTTTTCTTGGTTTCTCCAGAGATCATTAATCCTGATGTTCTGATTAATGACAGCCACGCATCTTATATGCAAATGAACACATTCCAGATGGCTGCAGCCAATTTCACTAGAATCCATTCATTTGAGAAAGCTGAGCAGAGAAAACAGTTCAACAAAGAGGGCACTGCTCTCCAGGAACGGAGCCGAGGTGCTCTGGGCCATCAGTGGCTCCCAGCACTGGGCATACAGCTCTCAGCTTCTTCAGGATTCAGCTGCTCACGTGTGAAGCAGAAATACTTCTCCACCTCACAGGGGTGTTCTGAGGATTAATACATTAACAATTATGAAGAGCTCAGTTACTATGGCAATAGGGTCTGTATAAATGCTAAAAGATAGAAAGGTGACTAATTTGTAGGAAAACTCTATTATGTAACAGGTTTCTGTATGTGACGGTGGCAATGGAAAATCTGAGGTCAAGTGCAAACACACTGCTTTGAAGAATGCCCAATGGTTGAGCACTTTCCAAAGACAATAAGCAGATCAACTATTTTTCTAAATGGATATCCAATAAATGCCTTTTAATAGAGGAACATTTTTACCTTTATTACCACCTGACACAAGTCTACTGAAACAAGGTTACTGCTACGTATGTGAGCTGCTCTCATTAAGCTAAAAAAAGAAATTTCAAAGTATTTCTATTATTCTTAACCATACCTACTAGGGTTGAGAGGCATTAATAAAGCAAGAAAAGACATACTATAATGCAAGCACAAATTAGGAGAACGAAGTACAGCAGGAAGAAATAAATAAGAAAGCGTGTGCCTCTACTTCCCTCTGCCTTCAAACCCAGGAGCAAGTTTTATTTCAAAAGCATCATAGACAGAAAATGTGATTGACTTGTCCTTAAAGGGCATTTGGGTTCATAGCTGTAAGATTTCATCACAATAATTCCCCAGATCCCTTTCCTAGAGAGTATCACCTGAACATCTTTATTGTTGCACCTCATCCGAGCCTTTTTGTGCCACATTATCTCTTTATTATAACATTCACTATTCTCCTTTTCAATCTAAATCTTATTTCAGAAGGATTTCCTCATAGTTAGGAGGGAAAACTGATTCCTACACGGACCCAATCCTAGCATCCAACTACAAAAAAACCACAAACAGTAAAAGGTTATGCAATAAAGCAAACACCTGTAAACACTAACAACAGCTCTGAAACATTAAAAAGTCAGCATAAAGTTAACTGTGCACATATCCCAGAGCCAAACATATAAAATTGCACTGAAACGAATCAAAACTTAGGGCTGGGCATGACTTGACATCTTTTCCTGAAGTAGGCAGGATCACCATTGCAATCAGTAAAAGAACACTGGGGGAAGGCAGAAGAAAACCCAGCCCTGACCTGCGCCAGGAACGAGCCGTACCTGCACAGCACTGCTGGTACCAGCAAGATGCTCACTCAGTTGTGTGCACGTGTGCAGATTAAGACAGAAGCTGAACACATTGCCATGGATACAGAGTTCTGCAAAGTGCCAGCAATTCACAGATCAGAACATGAAGACCTCGTCACAAACTCCAGAGTGCCTCAGAGTATTTCACCTGCAGTGACCACAGCCTGTGCTAGGAAATAAAACGCAGTGCCATAGTGACTACTCACAACAGCAACAGTGTGCTGTCCCTCATCACCTGCCCATGAGCTGAGTGGATTTCCAGGGTCGAGGGCCTTGCCCCACATAAAGGAGGACTGGAACTCCTTACTAGTGGCTGCAGCACCAAGCAGTCCCAGCACATTCCTCTTTCCTTCCAGACCAGAGAGCTCAGACCTACACAGCAGCTCAGCTTTGCCCAGAACCCATTGGTAGAGGCCTGAAGTGCTGTCACGGCTCAAAAGAATGAAGAGGAGCACAGCCCAGTCCCAGTCCTCCCATCTCCCAGGGGCAGAGCAGACATTCCCCTCCCAGCACCGCTCTCTCTGCACAGGAAGAAGAAACAGAAAGCTGAAGGCAGGCTGAAGCTCCACTGGCACACAAAGGAGGCAAGCTGTAGCATGGCTCAAGATCACAATTGCAGATACCATGACAATACTATTGGCTCTTACTTTTTTTCCTTCCTCTATCACAGATTTAGAATCTCAGTAGCACTGCCAAGGCCTCTTGCCAAAATATCCATAGATGAGAAAACAAAATATTTCTGCTTTCTGTAGGAAATTACAACCTCAAAAGAGAAAAATCATCCTTCAGCATTATAGAGGCTCCAACGTCTCAAACTCATCAAGAGTTTGTTTGGTTTATCTAAACTGAGGAGGTCTCACACATCACCTTTCCCTCACTTTACATTTAGTCGTATTGTCCCAGCTCATGTTATGAGCAACTCACAGTAGTTAAAATAACACTCTAGTTCCTATAAAACATTTTTATCTGAGCATTTGCCAGAAGATGAGCATGTTTGCCAGATAATTTCCTTAGGATGTTCCTAATGTTAATTTATAGATATTATATGCATTTTAATTCTTGGGAAATTTGCTCAAACTACATTTTGTGTGATTTGGAAAACAGACAGATTTTCAATACAAAAATACAAACTACTTTGTTTAGAGAGGCAGGTGAAAGTCGGGGCAGAAAATACACAAATACCTTTGCTGGAATTTTGCTAGAGCAGATCAAAACATTTCTATTTTGATAATAAACATCAATAAGATTCTTTTCAGCCCATGTTGAGACAGCATTTGTCGAAACAAGCGAGTGATGCATGGAACCTCTGATAGCCCTCCCTGCAGATCTCAGCAGTCCTACTCTTTTGCAAGTCCTGTCTAATGCCTGAAACAGAAAACAGTTGGGGTACAACTCTGGACTCACAGGCCAAAAATCACAACCTTACACAAAGGACGACATCTGCCTCAAACAGAACCACAACTAAGGCTTGCAGCTCCTGCAAGTGATGAGCAGCAGCAATGCTATCAGCTGACAGGGCTTAACTGTGGTACCTGCAGGGCCTCTGAGTTATAAAGCACTGTCCACAAAAATGCAGCCCTACATCCCCATACCCATCACTGCAGTTACTGCCCCAAAGCGTCCCGTTGTGACCACAGAACTGTGGGCTACCATGGGTACAGCAGGGATGGATTATGCATAGCTGTCACATTCATACACTTCTATGACCAACGTTAGGTGGTAGTTCTCCTAGAATTTGGTTTTGGCTATCAGAGACAGCAGTAATAGATTGAATTATTCATTTTACCAATTACAACCCTAAGATCAATCCATGCATCTCACAATATATGCGTAATGAAAAAAACTCTCCTTACTGACAGTAGTTGGATTTAGCATGAAAAACCACATCAGGGTTACCTTTCATTTAAAGCTGAAACAGATGAGCATTCCTTGCCTCCCTGTAAAACTTGGAGAAGGAGCCTGGCTCACTGCAGAGCTTACAGCTGTGTAAGTGGCCAGCAGCAGGACAGCAGCTGTTCCACTACACGATAACCACTAGCTCATTAAGCAGAAGCAAGGCATATGCACACAGAACAACAGGCCAAACTTCTGGGCATACTGGGTAAGGCTCATTTTCCTAGTCAGATTACCAGTTCCTCAATAGGAAGGACTTTTAGAGTGATACATAATCTAGGCTAAGTGGGACTGGCAAATAAAAGCCTGAATAACTACTTACTTAGGGGGTTTCTTGCACTGCTCTTTTTACTCAAGAGATGGGTGGAGAGAGGAACTTTTAAGAACTGCTTTCTTATTCCGCCCAACTTCCCATTTTCCTGCTCTTCCTCTCCCCCCTGTGAGCACTTGGCAGCAACGTATTTTTAAGAAATACTCTTAATTAACCATTACACAAGGCAAATGGTATGATAAAAGAATATCGTTAAAGAAACCGGTTTTCCTAAAAGCTGGAAGGCAACTCCAAACAAATAGGATTAACAGCCACTTTCTCACTCCTTTAGCATACGCTCAGCTGCATTTAGTCATCACATCGTAGTCCCCTGAAAATAGCTGCTCTTCCAGCATAAAAGGTTGGTCACCAAGGACGTACAATGCACGGCCAAATTGCAAAATAAAACAATTTAACCTTAACTGGACACGAAATGCTTGGGAAATTGTTTTAGTATATCCATGAAAACTGTGCTCAAGTGTTGGCAACGTTTAAGAGAAAGCATTTCAGAGGTGAAAACTTGCTACAGAAAATACCCCATATTATCAAGCATCCAATCTGTGCCTCCAAGTCAGCACACCCTGACCAAAGGCAGTTGGTACAAAACAATCACAGAAACGTTTCAGCCTGCTCCAATGGGCAGTCACTGCTATTCAGTCAGTTTGGTGCTCGAATTCACTACGACAGCGATTTAGAAATACAAGAACTGCAGCTTAACCAAAGCATACCAGAACCTCATGCAGAGAGGCGTCCGTTTCTACACTCAGATCTCACTCAGAAACATGACAGAAGTAACAAGGTCACCACCAACTTCCAGCCATGGGTGGATAAAACATTTACTTTAATCACATAACCTTAACAAAGCATGCTTTTCCCATAGTGGACTTCAAAGTCGGTGTTAAATTTGATACAATAGTTTTGTATTTGAAAGTTCATTAATGTTTTATGCCACAAGTGTGGTTTTGGCTCTGGATGTCAGCATTAATGCACCAAGAACAAAAAACTCATTTATTACAACTCTTCTGAACTTAAGCCGGCCAAAACCATCCCAGGCAGTAATGCCAGATCACAGCCTGCAGAACTGAAGCTCTGCATGAGCCTCATAGCATGGCAAAAAAGAAAAACTCAAACATGGTACCAATTTAAAGAAAATATACTTTCAGCTTTCACGAAAAACAAACAAACAAAAAACCCCAAAGCTAAACAAGTTGGGATTCCTAGAAATCAGAACCAGCCAAACTTAGTTTTTTTATATATAAGCAACTCACCTCTATCTGGAAATGTGCCTTCCACTCTTATTACAAGTAAAGTCTCAGCTGGAAAATTACAGAAATGTTTTTTCCTGTCTCTTCATTTGCTACGTATGACAGCATTTTGTCTGAAGCCAGTTTCTGCTGTTTGCCAATGGTTTTGTCCATAGCCTCTTCCCCGGGGGGTTTCACACAAGAAGAGGGGAGACTCTTACAAAAAAATATATCAAATTAGCAGGCAACTTGGAGGGGAGGGGGGGATGTAAATATGTGAAATATCTGAATTTGAATAAACTGAGTGATTGTTACAAACTTCATTATGTTTTTACAAAGCCTTTACGCATAGGAGCGCCTGGAGGAGGCAAAGTCTAGAAGGCAAATACTTGGTTCAAACAATTCTGTTAACATTATAAACAACAACAAAACAACAGCAGTGAAATAACACCGACCCCAAACCAAGATCTGCTACACCTGAATTCCTTCTGTGTGCTCAGAGGCAGATTCAGCAAAATACCCCATGCCCAATGCGTACCGACTTACCTGAGAAACGAAGGTGTGCCGCAGCAGTTCGCAGAAGGTATCGGAACGTTGTGAAATTAAATCAGGTTTTAGAAGGCAAGAGAAAGGAAGGCCAACGTGGGATTTCTCTTCCCCCGAGTTACCATTACCACCACAGCTATTTAGCTCTTTAGGGAACAACAATGAAGATTATCCTTACTTTCAGCCTACAATCCTTGTGCGCTCACAGGTCTCGGGAACAAGAGCCAAACCATGCATCAACAACAACTTCCACCCAGGAAAGCATACACCTCTGCTGTGCTTCCCTGCGGCTTACGTTACACACTTCCTCAAAGCGATCCCTAGGCAGAAATAACAAGCACAGATTACTGCCTACATCTGCGAAGTTCCACGGGTCTTTTAACGACTGCATTGTTTTGGTCCCCATTTAAAGTTCCCGATTAGGATCTCCCTTAACCTTTTTATTCCGTTCCGTGCAAGTTCAAACCGGACCGTTACAAACAAACGTAATCAACCAGTAACTGAATGCAGCTTCTCGAACACGCAAAATCTTCGTTTAAAAAACACAGAACCGCCCCGCAGCTTTCAGAGCCTTAAAGAGAAAAGCGCCCGGGACGGCCCGCGGCGGTACGGCGGCGTTACGGGCACTGCTGTCGCACACAGCCGTCTCCCCCACGAAGCAGCGCTTTGCAGCGGAGCGCTCCACAGCAGCGGCAACGGCCCGAGCGGGGATCACTGCCGGCGTTACCGCTCGCGCCGGGAGCCGAGGCGCAACGGAACGGCCCCGGGATGCGCGGACCGCGTACGTTCCGGAGCGCTAAGCTCGGGCTGGAAAGCGGCGGCCGGGGCTTTAACTCGGCAGGAAGTACACGGGAATGCCGCTTCGACGGGACACCGCCGCGCCGCGCTCGAGCCGCCTGCGGGGCGCTCCGAAACTTCCCGCTCCGGGAAGGGCCGACGCCACGGGAGAGCGCAGCACAAAGGGGTCGGGGCCGCCCCACGTGCGGACTGTCAGGGCCGCCCCGGCCCGGCCCAGTGCAGGGGCAGCGGAGCGGAGCCGCCCCCGCGCTGCCGCCCCCGCGCTGTGGGGCCGCTCCCCGCCCGCCCGGACCGCGCAGCTGAGGGAGGCGCGGCCCCCGCCCGCCCCCGCCGCCCCTCGGGGCCCGTCCTCCCCGGGCAGCCCCTCCGCCCGCCCCGGAGCCCGGCGGCACTCACCAGCTCCTTTGTGTTTTCCATCAGGCCCTCGCGGGCAGGAGACGCCCAGCTGCCGCCTCTGCCCCCTCCCCTCGGCTCGGCCCCCTCCGCCCGCCGCCTCCCCCTGCGAGGGGCCGGGCCCGGCGGGACAGGAGGCGGCCTGCGAAGTTCAGCCTCTCCCTGAGAGAAAGGAGCCCCGCTCCCTGCGCCGGGATATCAACAACATTAGCATCGCCGCTCTGCGCAGGCGCGGCGCCCGGCCCCCCGCGCGCCCTCATTGGGCTCCGCGCTGCTCGGGGTTCCTCGCTCGCCGTACCCACCTCGGGGGGAAACCATTGAGGGACGGGGGGTGGTTCGGCGGTACGAAGCGGGCCGAACGGGGACAGTAGCCCCGCTAGGAGTCGTTTTGCTTTCTAACGGACGGCGCAACGAGAGAGGTCGCTGCTGGGCCTCCGCTGAGGGGAGCTCGTTGTCACGTGAGGCACGGGACTCCCCCTGCGCGCGGAATAGAGAGCGCCAAGTCACGTGGAACACGGAATGGGCGAAGGGGAGGAAGGAAATAAGGCAAAGAAAGGAGGTCACGTGACGGCCCGTGCGGCCAGGGGAAGCTCCCTGCTCACGTGGTGCGGAGCGGGGGGGGGGGCTGCCAATCGGGAGAGGGGCGGGCACGAGCGCGGCCGCGTGGACGCTCAGCGGTACTTCCGCTTCCGGCGACTCTGGGGAAGCGATGCGTGCGGCGGCGGCAGCCCCGCGGGTTCTGGCTGCGGAGCGGCGGCGACGGCCGGCGGAGCTGAAGCTGGCGGCCAAGAAGAAGAAGAAAAAGATGGTGAAGCGGGCTCGGCCGCGCGCCAAGGAGATGGAGGCGGCGGCGGCGGAAGCGTCTCGCCGCGCCCGACACTTGCGGGCCATCTCCGACGCTACGGCCGCTGAGAGAGAGCTGGAGGAGTTGGTGTTCGGCGACAGCCTCGTCGCGGAGGAGGGCGAGCTGCTGCAGCGCCTGGCCGGCCCGCAGGTACGGCTCGGACGGGCGGCGGCTTTGGCGCTGCGGGGCGACGCGGCCGCGGTTCCCCTACGGGAGATGGGCGGCCCGCCCTGCGCTGCAGCGCCCGTCCCAATGCGTTTCAGGTGAGCGCCGCGCGGAGCGGGGCCCTGCCGTGCCGCTCCAGCGATTCGGAATCGGAGAACGAAGCTAAAGGGGGATTGTCGTCTAAAGGGCCCGCCTGGGTGGATGAAGACGATGAAGCCGAGGAAAGGTGCGCGCAGCCACCGGGCACGCAGCGACGGTCGGCCGCATCGGAGCGGCTGCAGACGGCTTCCACTGGAATGAGCCGTGCGATTGTTGTGTTTTCGCCCTAGGATTGACATGACCCACAGGTACAGGAGGGAGCTGATGAAAAGCGATGCCGAGAAGATACTTACTAAGAAAAAGCTAAAAGCAAGACTTGAAGAGCAGTGAGTTCGTTGATGCTTTTGTGGTTATCTGTGCTAAGAGGTTTATAGATGTTCGTGGCATTCTGAGTCCCGTTTGTCTTTTCCCGCTGTAAACTGCTTCAGCCCTGGAGCTGTTCCTGCACTCGGAGGCACTGTTCAGTTAGTGCTTCTTATGGTGTTCCTGGTATCTTTAAATCCAGAGTAACGCTGTTATTTGATTTTTCTGTATCAACTTAATGCTTGTTTACTTGTAGAAGTTATTCCATAAAACATCAGAAGTGAGGCGCTGTTCTTTATTGGAGTGATGCAAAATGTTAACGTGATAGCTAAGAATGACTGAAGCATGGGTAGAGTTGGATACTATAGTAGAAATGTAGATCTGCTTGGGTTGCCTGGGTCTGAGTGTGCATCGCTCAAAGAAGTAGGAGTCATCTTGCAGAACTGTAGCTATCTCTTCTAAGTGCTTTCCAGATAGAAAGAAATGACTTTGTTAAATAAGGTGTTCCTTTCTTTTCTCCCTCCACTCTTGTTAGATTTCAGCGAGCTATGGGAGGAGTTCCTGCATGGGCTGATAGAGAAAACAGGAAGAAATACAAGCAAGCTGCAAGTGATAGTAAAGAAACCTTTTACTGCTCTAATATGACTTTCTGTGCTTCTCTATTCAACTTGTGGAAAAAAGACTTGTTTTTGGTGCTTGATAAGCCTTTGTGTGTATAGAGCTGGATGGTCAGCTTTATTCTTTCTTTCGGTGTGTTTTTTTTCTTGTTGTTGTTCCTGTAGGGAGTTCATTGAGCTTTCCAGTGTGCTGTTTTTAATTAGGTGGCAGTGATGAAGATGATGATCTGCTGTGCAGAACTGGCAATTTCGTATCAAGCTCAGAATCCCTGCCAAGAGGTATTTTGGAGGTAAAGGCAAGCCTGTAATTGTACCTTAGTTTGGTCTGTGGACACGCTTTGATTTTATTATTGCTGTTCAGGAGGTAAAATTAGCTCTTACACAAATGTCTTTGTTCCTGTAATTGTAACATTTAAATATTAATGCTTCAGAGAAAGTGGGTAGTTCGTGTTATGAAGACACGAAACCAATTGAGATGCATTGCTGTAGGAATTATTTAATGTACTCTTAAATAGCACTTGGGAGTAGGATTTCAGTCTCTGTGGGAAGGATGAAATTCTCCCATGACTTTGAGGGTGCTGAAATGGTTCTTGAGAAGGCAGCCCTCAGATGAGTGTTTCTTACACTGCCTCCTTTACAGCTATTTCAGATGAGCAGGAGTGCAAGTAGTTTCAGCTGGCCTTCCTTCTGACTTCTTCATCAACAGTCTGACCAGTTTTATGCCTACCCTGCTGTACTGAAGCAACTTAGCAAACTTATTTTATTTGTTCTGCTGGTTGAACTGTTGAAAAGTCACTGTAGGCATCAGCATAACTAAACGTGTAAACTGTGTTCTTTTGTTTTTTGCTCCATCTGTGCTCTAGATGAAGAGCTGCTTGCCTGCTAATCAGGAACGTCTTGCTGACGGAAAACTGTCAACTGTGCAGTTCCACCCATCTGCCCAGGTTGTTCTGACTGCTGGGCGCGATCGATCCGTGTCGCTCTTTCAGGTGAAGAATTTCAACTTATACAGTGCAAATGGGTTCTTAAAGAGAATACTCCTTTGATAAATGTACCTGAAATACCTTGGGAAGATAGGCTCTCTTTTCACTGTTCCTACCATGGTTTGCACACAAGGGTTGTAATATCTATGGTTAGAATGTAATTAGCTTGGAGTTTTCTTGGAAGATTTCCCTGTGTCTTCATACCAACTATCTGCAACATATAGGCAAATTAGTTTCATCAGGCATTTTAGCTGAAGAGTAACGAGGACTAATGAGGTTGTGTTTCTTATTTTTAATTAAATTGTTTGCAAACACTATATTGTGAGGAGCACTCTGCTTATGTTTACAGCTGTAATACTGCTCAGAAATCCTTGGGGGATGGAGAGACTGTGTTGTAGGAGGAAGTTGCATATCTTGGGTTACTTCTTTGGTGTTCCCGTGAAGACTGAAGAGCCCAGCTCTATTAGCAGTTTGATGTGGCCTAGTATCAGTGAAGTGGTCAAAGGCACAGGCTGAGTGTGACATCCACAGGGCTGCAGGAAAAGCATATTAGAAATTACAGCTTATTTGAGTAACACATGAGCAAGACAGTAAGGAGAAGGGGTTTGAAATATGTCCAGAAAGGCTGGGAGAGCCTCATTTACAGGGTGAGCAGTGAGAGGTGGACTGTTTGTACATTGGGAAGAGAGAGAGAAATGCTTCCAGCTGGGTGCACTTTTTATTGTTTCTCTTGTACTGCTGAGTCAGTAAGAATTTTTCTCTGTAAAGATATTTGATATGTTCATTAATGTGATAATCTTATTGCCTTTTTGTAACTTTTATTTTAAGGTTGACGGCATAAGGAATCCAAAAATACAGAGCATCTATTTAGAGAGTTTTCCGATCTATAAAGCTCGTTTCAGTGCTGATGGAGAGCAGGTTATAGCCACTGGTACTCACCATAAAGTGTTCTACGTGTATGACATGATGGGTGGAAGTATTATTCCTGTACATCAAGTAAGAGGTAAGTTAGTGATCTAAGTGTCTGAGTGCATTTAAAGCTGTCCAAGGTAGTGAGAGCACATGGGTTTGCTTTAAAAGGAAGTGTAGTGAGTTGTTGGAGGTAGTGATGTCTATTGCTTTACTATATGTTTAGTTCTAGTTTCTTTGATATAGCCCTAAGCTTGTGTAATGTCTAACCCATGTTATCTTGTTAGTATATTACAGAAATGAAAAGGTGGAGTCGGGTCTTACATTCATTGTAGGCCTGAAGTTGAGGCAAGTGAGTAAGTCACACCAATATTAAGTTCTGTGTCACTCTTTTTAAAGGCATGGAGGAAAAATTTGTCAAAAACTTTGAAGTCTCTCCAGATGGATCATTTATGCTTCTCACTGGAACTTCAGGATATCTTCACTTGCTGTCAATGAAGGTAGCTTTTTCCATAATTCATGTAGCTTCAGTTTCTTGGTACCCTTTTCCTTTTGAATCTGGTTGCTTGCCTTTTAACCTGAGAAGCAATGCAGCTTTTCAGTTAAAACAGGTGTGACATATTGTGACAGCCTTTGAAAGTGAGCTGCTCTGTGAACTAACTGTAGGTATGGAAAATGGTTTGGGGATGTCAGAGAACTTTGATCACGGTTTTTTTTTGGGACTGGTGATGGAGTGAAGTCTAGAGTTTCCTGGGGGTGTCTTTTGGGGAGGAAAGGGGGTGGAGGATGGGTTACTGGAAAAAGCCGTTTGTCAATGATCTGTTTCAACTGATGGCATCAGCACTGTGCTGACAAAACCAACAGCCTCAGCATGGGAACGAGAGTCTGAGGGTGGAAGAAATGTAGGACTTGTTTTTTGGGAATAGTGCTGGTGTGTGTTGGTGTACCGTGGTCATGAATCACTCCATCTGCTGTGATTCATAAGGAACCTAGATTTTTTTAATCTACATTTTAAAATGCCACATGATGGCAGCTGCACTTGTTTCAAACTTGGAAATAACTAGGAAAAATATTTTTAAAACAAGCTCAGTTCCCTTTTGTATTGAGATCCCTCTGTGAGGGAGCAAATGAGCATTTATTGAATTGGCACCAACTGTATAACAATAAATTGGTTGAGCATGAGCTTGTGTGCTGGACTGTGGGCTCTGAAAACGCTGATGTGTTCTTTTAATGCCAAGTTACTGTAGCTAACTTAAGGTTTGTGTGGGACAGGAGTCTGGAAGCAACTTTCCTACTGACCTTACCATTTCATAGCACATCTGAAAGCATCAAGCATGTGTTGAATGCTGCCTGTTATGACAGAACTTTGTTAATTTCTAGACAGCCAAAAAAAAGGAGGGTGATAAAATGCCTCGTTGTCATACCTCTTAATCTGCATTGTCTTGGTCTGAATGCTTATTGTACTCATGTTTCAAACAAAGCCAGTGCTCTGCTTATGTGATTACATCAAGCTGAAGAATACCAGTTCCTTTTTTTGTAATGTAGAACTTCTCTTAGCAGCTGGCTGTCTGACATTACCTTGTGTGATAATGCTGCCACTTGGGGCAAAGTAGCACAAAGCTGCATGTCTGTCTTGAATTTGCATGCAGATATTTCAGTGCAGACATTAGAGGCGTGCTTTAAACAGACTCGGGAATACATCAAGCTAGAAAGGGTTGAAATGGCAGATTCGGTCACCACTGTTAATTTCCTCCTATAGACAAAAGAACTGATCAGCACTATGAAGGTAAATGGAAGAACCACTGCATGTGCTTTCACTTCAGACAGCAGTAAAATATATAGCTATTCAAGTAAGTGCTCTGTTTAACAGTACTAATTGTAATTCCATTGAAATTGCTTAAGTTTTTGTAGATCAGTCAACGGTGTACAAAGTTAGACATTATCTCACCTAGAAATACCAGCAAGTGATCCATCATTACCAATAAACTGTTCTAGTATGCTCTTCTTTTTTTTTTAAAAAAAAAAAACAGACAAAACCTCCATATTTGATAGCTATATATAAGTTAACAGCTGTCTTTCTGAAATGTATTTTAACAATTTTGACAGATCAATGTATGTTTTGTGTGCATGGATTCTGTAATCTTCCCTTTCATTCTGCAAATAGAGGAAGGTGAAGTTTTCATTTGGGATGTGAGAAGCAGGAAGTGCCTACACAAATTTGAAGATGAAGGCTCTTTGGAAGGAAAGTGTATTGCTGTTTCAAAAAATAACCAGTATGTGGCATGTGGGTAAGTGAATAACTCGGGTGTTTCACTTTCTTCCTATCTCATGTTGAAGCTCTTCAGAATTTGTGTCTGGTAAGAGTGTAGGAAGATAGAATGAGTTTGGTTTTAATAAAGTTATAGTAGCAGTGAATAGATGAATGTTGTTTTTTCTATGATAATCATTTGTTTTGTTCCATGTACATATAAATCACCGTACATGCTGAATACTGGTGTTGCTTTTAATATGTTACTGTTGGCATGCAGTGGGTTTAGCAGTTAATTTTGAAAATTATGCAGCTGAAATCACACAGAGTGAACTTCTGTAGTACAAGTGTCAGTTTGGGACCTCATTTCTTCTACCTTTCTAGTTTACTCTCTTCTGTACTCCTAATTTGATTGCTGTGGGAGAGCATGTTAGCATTAATAAAGATGTTTTGACTCCAACAGTTGCAGCAACAGAGCCTGAATACTGCTTGGAGGTATTTCTGAATTGATGGTTGCTGGCAGCTAGTATATCAGTTTTACCAACTAACTCATGTTTAAATGCAGTATGCATTTCCTTCTTTAAGAACCTTAAATGACTTCAGACCCTGATACTGAGCTCCCTCTGGTCTGAATTTGTTGTACATAAGAGATTGGTGTACCAAGGACCACCAACTTGGTGGTCTCTCCCTCTACCCACCCATCACACCCCCCTACTAAATCCTGATACAAACTCTAAAGCAAAACACAATCTTAGAACAAAATATTGTTACAAACCACACTAAATAATTACTTGCTAATGATCTCGAAGTTGACTATTGGCTACAGATAACAAGTTAACGTGCGCCGTAAATGCTGTTTCTTGATATAGATTTTGTTAATTTCTCATTTTAGTTCAGTTTCTGGAGTTGTGAACTTGTATACTACTGATGTCTGTCTCAAAGAAAATCATCCTAAACCAGTTAAAGCCATAATGAACCTCGTTACCTCTGCTACGTCTGTTACCTTCAATCCTACCACAGAAATCTTGGCTGTGGCTTCCAATGAAGCCGATGAGGCTGTCAAATTGGTATGGTCAGCTTCTTTTCTTGGTGTAACACTGCATCTTTTTGAAAATAGAGTGCAATCCTGCTAACGTGGTCGAACTGATTCCAAGTGGGTACAAGCACTACGGAATTTGCTTGGTTGGAATTGTGTATGGGGTGCTGTACCTACATCAGAAGATGTGTTTTTTTCCTTTGAAGAAAGTTCTTAAGATAACCTTGTAGCCTCACTTAATTCTTTTTTTTTTCTCCTCTTTTTTAAGATGTTTCATTGCTGCAAATACAATAACTTAGCAGCAATTGTTAATTTTCAGCATCTGTTAAGTGTAACAGTCTGACTGGGTGGTGGTTTCTCCTTACTAAGAAATTTTGCCAGCCTTGACAAAATTCTGGGTTATTCTGATGAATTTGAATTTTGGTTGGATTTTCCTGCTTGATATCACTAACTATTTCTTTCTTAATAGATACACATTCCATCATACACTGTATTCTCAAACTTCCCAGTGTTCAGAAGAAAGCAAATTTATCTTACTCAGTCTATGGACTTTTCTCCTAGGAGTGGATTTTTCTCTATAGCAAACAACAAAGGCAAAGCTTTGTTGTATAGGTATGTACAAAGTTTGGTTGCCTAATCCCAGATAGCATATTTATATTCTGTAAGATGATGCAGATGACTGTAAGTGGTAAAATTTGACTACTTGATCTGATTTTTACTCAATGAGTTAGTGGAGTGTGGCACTGAATTCCCACTCTGGACAATGAACCTGGTTGTTCTGTCTGGTTATTGACTGTGTGACTGCAGACACGCCTGTGAAAAATGTTATTGTTCTTTGCTGAATAAAAGTAGGAAGGAAATAGCAGATAATGGATGGTTTTTGCCGTTTTGTTTTCTTTTTAAGCTTTTACTACATCTGTGTTTCAGATTAGTGGTAGTGGTAGATTATTGGGAGAATACTCAGTGATACTACTAAATGTTCATTGCTTGTTATGTTATGTTTACAACAGGTTACTGAAAAGCTTTACATCTGTCTCAACTATGTTTTTTCTTCAGGTTGAAACATTATTCAGATTTCTAAAAGATACGGGAGAAAATGGACTAGTATCTCAGGTAAAAGTAGCACTCAAGCTGTTGACAAGATTGTCTTGGCATTCTTTCTTTTCATTCAGCTTCCTAACATTCTTTGTGCTGATCCTTCCCCAGGTGTTGTAACCTGCAACTACAAGTATGCTGACAAAATCAAGCAAACTACTTGAAATGGAAGTTGAACAATATTAATATAACATCTGTGGTTTGTGAATGTTTTTACTTAATAAAGTTAGCTGATAAATTTCCAGGCAAGTTCTTTCAGCTTTTTTCCCCATGCTTTGTGTAAGCAAATGACTAAGCGGGATTTGGATGGTTGGTAATCAAGGTAATGTCTTCAAGAAACGCTTAAATGCTCTTTAGTTATTATGAGAATGTGATGTGTTACAGTGTTGCAACAAAAACATCAATTTTGTTTAAACTGTAAGCCCTCCTTTGTGTGTTTGGCTTTAGCTTTGCCATCGGCCAGGGACGTTTCTGGCTGAAAGCATCGTTTTGCTGATGAGAGGAACAAAATGATAACCTGAAACCTTGTCAGTGCAGGTTTTGAAGCTCAGCCTGTGGGCCAGCTCTAACTTCAAGATAGCTGAAGTTGACGGAGCAACACCACCATCATTTGTGCTTAATGTCACGTGTATTAAAGCCAGCTGTTTGTGCCATGGTTTTAATTCCTCAGGGAGGACCCCATTCATTATGTGAAAGCAAAGCAGAGTATTGTTCATGGTTGATTTTTTTAATCAGTTGTGAAATCCTGATCTGATTAGGGCCATCTAGCACGGACTGCAGTGCAGCAACAATTGCTGATTCCTTCTGATGTCAAAAATGCATCTGATCACATTTTTTTCCTTGAATTTGACACTTTTTTAAGATAACTAGCTAGGAATAGCTAGTAAAACTTCGATTTTGAGAATAAATTGTGACTAATATATCAGTGTCCATAGGAGGGAGCTTTTTGAGTGGAGTAACATCAAGAGCAAGGTGTTCCACTGTAGTGGAAGTGCAAAATCAGGGCCTGAAGCAGTGATGGAGCACCTGGTGGGAAGGCAGAGCCAGCCCAGGGGAGCTCAGGTGCATGCAGTGCTTCTGAGTGACCAGCAGGGGTGTAGCCAGCATCCACCCCTTCTCCAGCCCTCATTTAAGGGTTGGCAGTGGAGGTGAGGGCATCTTGCTGGAGATCACGGTGTGCATGAAGCTTTCTGAAAGTAAGCAGCTCCTTTTCTTTATTTCATTGCCCACAGCTGTTGTGTTTGAGCAAATCTTCACTTGCTGCAGCCTGGGACCTTGCTACTTTGCTGTCACTGCTGTGCTTTCTGTTGCATTGCATCCACCAACCAGTAGTGAAGTTGATATTAAGCCTTTGGGGAAAGTGACATGCAAGATAGGTACTCTGGGTTATGTAGGGCTATTTCTAAATCCTTATCATAACTGTCTTCCAAAGCACTGTGTTCTCTGAAGTACTGCAGTTTTTAACACAGCTTTACCAACAATGATGAGAACCTGATTTCGCAGAAATAGTATGATATGGAGGTATTGAATTGACTAGTGTATATAAACTCATTGCAGTGATAAACCTAAACTAAATATCCTAGTGCAGAGTAGGGAAATTAAGCCATGAGCACAGACAAATCTGACTAAAAATCCAGTTGAGATGGAGGTTTTGCCAGATTTCAGGAATCTGGAAGCTGAAACTGGTTTGTACCTTCACTAGAGGGCAGCACTCCATCACCTGAATGCTTCATATGTCTGTGTAAGGACATGAATGTAGTAATCAGTTTTACCTGTGACAGCCTCCTGAGTCGGCTTTTGGTTGTAGTTCTCAACGTGACTCAGTCTAATTTAATCCTTTCTGCACGTCCCTGTTAGGTTTAAGTAGTGTGATATAATCCACGAGACCATTAAATCTCTTTTTTTTTCCTTGGAATTCTAATGACTTTTAAAAGGGTAGGCTTTAAAAACAAAAAGTTAGATTGTCTTTTGTCAGTTTGTTTTTGTACCATTCAATCTACACCTGGCTGGCTCTGCCCCTCTTCTCCCAGTGTGTCTCCTCTGCATTTTTCCCATAAAGAAATAATCCTGAATCTAGCAGTTTCTCATGCTTTTCTCCACCCATCCTGCTGACTTCTGGTTAAGGTAAAAGGCTGAGGATGGAGGTGAATGGAAAAGGTGTTTTCAAATAAAGCTGGGAAGGAAGGAGAGTTTAAACATTGTTAACAAATTCTGTGATGTAAGCTGTAAATATTAATCTCTGTAATCACGTGGGGAAGGGGAATGCTGAAGAACAACAAGTTTTAACCTTTGCGCTCAGTATCTTCTTGCTATTGCAAGAATTGTGATTGTGTCTTCTGCAAAGCATAATTTACACCTCCATCCAAAATGGAGTAATGAAGATTTGCCTTTTGAGAGGTGAAGGAGTCCTCGAGGCGGTTGTGTTGCTGTTTGTGAGGAGCTGTGAGTAATGGCACTGCCACATACTGCCCAGATTCCTAACAGGTGATGCCACTGCAGGAAGCCGATGTGTTGCAGTGGGACACAACTGCCACAGCTGAGCTGCTCGTACCACAGTTTTCATCTCACTTTGAAAAATGCAGCCTTGTCCATTTGCTATGTGCTAATAGCACTTGTGCTTCTGACCTATTTAAAGCATTGGTATTTAATTCCTTTTTTCCTAGCATGGCTTTTTTTTCTGACGTTGCTCAGCTGAAGTTCTTTTAATGAATTATTTCTCTGCTTTTCCTCTCTTGCCATTCTCCTTGGCAAAATAACTTTTATTGATGTGACCCATTAAATATTTATCACCGCAGCCTTTCCCCTTCAGGCTGTGATCTTGTCCAATTTTGCAAGCTAAAGGCAATTAGTCTTGTGCTTAGAAAGGAAATCTCCAAGAAAAACAGCCTGCCTGGATGGCAGTAACGCTGGTTACTTAGAAGTTGACCAGCTTTGCTACTGACTGTCTCCAAGGTGCTGTTTGCCTTTGTTTTCAGGGCTAGGTTTGGGTTTTCAGGGCTAGGTTTGGGTTTTCAGGGCTAGGTTTGGGTTTTCAGGGCTAGGTTTGGGGTGGAGGCAGTTCAGCAAAATCTTAAAGGGCTAGAATTCCTTTTTCTGTGTCTCATCTGCTGTGCTGCTCAGGAGTGCTGTGCCCAGAGCTATCTGGAAAGCTGCTCCTGTCAGTCTTTTCCTTGTGGAACTGTTGCAGCCCCTATGTGATTTTTCCAGTTGAATGGAAAACTCTTGAGATTTGCCTCCTATGTTTAAGTGATGCGTGGGATCAGATCTCATAGCAAAAGGATTACTTTACAGGTGGTGAGGGATCAGGTAAACACAGGTTATAGTGCAGTCAAGGGTCAGAATGGGGGATTTAAGCTTAGCTTCTTGATTTCCTGTCCCTCTAAAGCAGCAGATCAGCCCATCTCATTACAAGTTTTGCCTCGTTCTGTTTTTCACGTGCACCTGCCATGTCCTTTCTGGCTGCCCCACAGTTCCTGATGGTACTCCAGGTGTGGCACTGCTCCTCCAATCTGCTCTCTTTCTGCCCATACTTAAAGTGACTGCTGATGAATACGGTGCTTATTTTGTGCACAGTTTTGTGAGAACTGACACCCAGTGTTTCCAGCTGACGTGCAGCTTTGGGAGGTTTGGCAGAGGCGCACACCGAGGCTCGGGTTGGTGCAGGAAAATCAGACGTGTGCAGAAATCCATCGGTTCCTGTGGTTCCTTTGGCAGTCGGTGAAGAGGCAATCCAGGAGAATGGGGGGAAAGATGTAACGAAGCTGGCTGGAGCCATCTGAAAATAATTACCTTAATTATAAATGTACATAAATATCCCGCTGTCTCCATGTCTAATAATGCTCAAACTGCTTTTGAACAGAGAATTTTTATTTGTCTGAGGTCCCAAACATTTTGTGACCATCTGTCTTTTCTCTTTATGTGAGACGTTAAGTAAAGCCCTTAAGAGCTATGCAGCAAACTTCCCCCTCCATCTCTGAGGTGTTTTACACAAGGTGAAGGAGATGAGCTGTCTGCTTTCTCGTCAATGAAGCAAATCCCAGTGATGCTGGAGGTATAACTTGGCCCAACAATCAGGATAGTGACGTGGTGAGCAGCCCAGCACTCAGCAGCACGTCCCAAAGAAACTATACCATGATTTCTATAGCCCACATGGGTGCTCTGCAGGAAATACAGGTGACAAAATTAATCCTTGTTCAGTAATACAGTCAGAATGATACTCATTGCTGAACTATTTGATTAATACTGTTGCATACTCGGAGCGCCTCCGTAAACCAATGTCTCATAAGGACTGGAACTGCTGGGAGGGCCGGACCTGTCCTGGCTGCTCACCACAAGTAGATCTGTCTCTTCTGAGCTTTGCCTTTTCCTGCTCTGCCCTCTGAGCTCTGCTGTGGTTTCCCGGCTGCCCCAGAGGAACCCCTCGGAAGAAACTGAAGTAAATCTGCAGCTCAGCCAACGCTCTTAATCTGAAAATATGAGGCGCATAATTGCTGTTAGTGCTCATAACAGTTTTAAGTCCATGGAAAGTTAGCCAGTGTTTTTAATGGAGCTCCTTGGCAGCTAGATGATGTTCCTGATGAGCGTGTCATTGCTTCATTAGGTTTCTCCCCTCCCCGTTTCCCTGCATTTCGTTAGCAAATGGTCGCTTGCTCTCAAGGACGTGGCTGGAGCTCCTGTTCCTGGTGTGTGCTGCACCTGTGGCTGCAGTTCCTCACCTGAGTGCCTGCACTGCTCCCACCCAACGGCCCCTGGGAAGGGGCAGGGAAGAAAACTTGCAGGAAAATGTGTAGTGATTTTTTTTTTTTTATGGCAATGATCTTGTATGCTTATGTATAGCAGCGGTGAAAATGATGAGATTGATGTACTCCAGACAGTAACTTATCCTTCATTAACTTTATTAGGCAAAATTGCTTCAGACTCCATAAATACCAAATGGCAGTCCCTGCACGCAGTGCCAGCGCAGCATTTATGAGCACCATTAACAGCAGAGCACGTGGCTGTGTGTGTGAGGTCACACCGAGCAGCTCCATGTATTTATTTCCTGGGAAATGATATCCTGAATTCCTGGGAGCTTTTGAAGGAACTCCAGGCCCTGTGCATTGTGTTATTGTGTGTACGAAGGCCTCGTTCTGAAGTGTTTGCCTGGTGAAATACCAGCTGGCTGTGCCAGTGTTGTTGTGTGGATGGGGGCTCATGGGGTGTAGTGGAAATGCTGAGTCAGGGCCTGAAGCAGTGATGGAGCACCTGGAGGGAAGGCAGGGCCAGCCCAGGGGAGCTCAGGTGCATGCAATGAACCTGACTGATTGAAGGGGTGGAGCCGGGATCCTCCCCAGCCCTCATTTAAGGGCTGGCAGTGGAGGTGAGGAGATCTTGGTGGAGATCCCTGTGTACCCGAGGACTTCTAAGGGTAAGTGGATTCTTGCCTTTGTTTCTGTGTTGGCTGCATTTTAGCATATCTTCACTTACTGCCTCCTAGGACTTTGCTACTCTGCTATCTTTGCTGTGTTTGCTCTCAAGTTGCAGCATTACATGGGGTCATGGCCCTGGGTTGCAGTACCCCTTTGTTTTGGGATGCTGAGCACTGGTGCTCTGGCTTGAGCTGGAGCCAATGCAGCAGCATGTGTCCATGCTGTGTATGTTTTTATTGTGCTTGAAGATGGGATCTCCAGTGCAAGGTGACATCTCCTGCCCCAGAAGGTCTGCAGGGCTGTATTTTTGCTGAAGTCAATCCAGTTCTGCTGCTTTAATTTCTCATTCTGTGGGGCCAAATTGATCTCTTCTGCTGCTCAGCCTGCTGTGAGCCTCCAAAGTCATTTGAAGAGTGTGGAAGAAGGTTAAAAAAAATGTAACAATCTTCCAAAAATTTGAAATGAGCAGGTTTTGTGACCCGGCAGATTAATGCAGAGGGAATCAAGAGCTTCGTGGCAGAGGTAAGGCATCTGATGAACAGCTCCAGTACAGAAGGGCAAATGATGTCAGCTTCATTTGGAAGTAATTGTTTTTGTACATGGCTGGCATATAAACCACGGTAACCTGACCCTACAGCAGCCTGGCACCACAACGTGCTCCTTGCTCCAGATGGGTGCTAAACACAGGTGTTTTGTTTTAGTATTCAAGCAGCAGCACTTCAACGGCAGCTAATTAGCTTATAGATAGATACAGCCATTAGAGAGGAAAGTACTGTAAAGCAGAGATGTCTTTAAGTACCTCTCTGCAGCCCCCAAAGCACTGGTGTGTGGGGCAGGCGTGTGGGGAAGGCTGGTGGCCCCAGAGCAGCCCATGAGGTCGGTTCTCTGGGGGGGTTTCTGGTTGGTAGATGGAAAATAATCACTGGTTGGCTGCCAAAGGAGCTTTCAGTCTCATGCTGTGCTTTAGCAGACAGGTATGCTCGTACGAAAAAGCACTGATCAGCTGCTGCAGTGGAAGCTTTTGCCTAGAGAGATGAAATGTGAGAGGACAGCGGATGTTAAAATGCCCGTTTGTCCTTTATTTGCTCATTTTCTGTCTGTCTTTGTCACTTACGTCCACGTGGTGAAAGATGTGGGGCTGGGTGTGGTGTTTCTAGGAGAGACCCAGGGAGATGGCAGCAGGTACAGTTCATGTGGCCACCACTTTGCATTCAAGGCATCAGACTTCTTGTGTTGGGAAAAGGTGTTCTGCTTATACTGATGTTTTTGCCAAGCCTTGTGATCTGCTGGTACCGCTGGGCCCAAAGTGGGCTGAGCATCTGCTGTGGGGTGGACTCTGCAAGCTCTGCTTGGAGCCAATGCACCCACCAGGGTGTTTGTATTCCTCCACGTCATAACCTTATCACAAACTGAAATGAATTCATCCTGCTTTTTCCTTCCTCAGGCAGAAGCCCTGTTTGTAGAGCTAGGGAAGAGTCCTTCATCCCTCAGTGGGATGAGGATAGGGAAAAGCAACAGCTTCTACTTGTGTCGGGTGCAGGAAGGCAGTGTGGGTGCAGGCAGTGCCCTTGCAGTGTGGCTCGGTGCGGCTCCCTGCCTGCACGTGTCAGGAGCTGGCAGTGGGAAGTGGAGGGGCAGTGCATTTGCTGTTGCCACGGGGTATGCATCTTCTCAGAGCACTTTAATATATATTAAAAATCTTACTTGATGTGCTCTATTTAGGCACTTGTGGTGTATCGTGGGCTTACTGTTTTCTGTAGTGACTTCTCTGACAGTGATTTTTTGTAGCCATGTGGTTTTCGTCTGCTCTATGGAGGAGTCATATTTTTACAGCAGCGTAACCTATTTTTCCCTTATTGTAATTGTTTTGGAATAAGAAGTAATCATCCAGGACTGACCAACTTGCTCTACCACACGTTCTGTTCTCAATTCTAGTAAATTGCTTTGAGAATTGAACAAAGCTCTGCTCAATCATGCAAGATATCCATTCAGAACAGCACCAGGCAAGTAAACCTACTTTAGCCTGTTGCAATCATCTTTAGTTCTACTTCTTAAAGATAAAACTGTAGGAGCATGATACCAAATGTGCAGAACTTAGGAATTCTCATTCATTCAATAAGGAACTTAGTCTTCATGTCCCTCATTCAAATTCCCAGCCTTGGAAGGTATTTGACTTCTAATTTATTACTAATAGACTTAGGCTTTGGTGGAGACTTCCACTGGTGGATGTCAGCATTCTGTGGCTATGAGTGAAGCTGCAGAGCTCCTGCTGGGAGGGCCCTGTGTAGGGCGGGTGGGTGGCAGCACAGCACATCTCTGCCCCTCTGGGACGTCTCTGTGCCCCTGCTTTCCTGTCTTAAATGCTGCCAGACTGTGCCTACATGAGTTAGGTGATGGTTACGTGCTGGGTGTCTGCTCTTGTGGCCAATCAATCCTTTTTGCTTGTTGAGCTCGTGCTGTTAGGATGGCCGGAACTTGGAAGCTTTGCATATTAGTGTAAAGTTAAGCCAGTTCATATCAAACAACAGCTTGCGGTGGTATCTGTTGGCCAGAATCTAAGAGATAAGTTCAACTTGAGTGTTTCACAGAGCTGGGTAGGACGTATGTTTCCTATTCACATAGAACCTTTTATATCTAAGTTTCTTGAAGAGTTCTGATGAATAAAGAGTATTGTTTAATCACAGGTGTGCATCTCTCTATTCAGGATTCAGCTTCACAAAGCAATGGGGCACATGACAATGGAGATTTTGTCTTCTGACTCTTTTATTTTATTTGTTGGTTTTATTTGCTGTTGTATGTCATAGTTAGTTAAGACTGAAACTAAATATACAGGTTCCAGTGCCATATTGAATTCTTGTACTGATGCACAGAGTGGCACATGGACTTTCCCATCTTATAGGAAGGAGAGTGAAGGAAGCTTTTATAGGAATAGTAGAAGGAGCATCAAAGGTAGTTACTGTGCACAGAAATATTGTGTTTTTCAGAAGGATTACACGAAGGTTCTTATCTTGTATGGAAGATGGGTAGTGACTGCTTGAAAGAAACCAACCATCTCTTGAGTAGATGGTTTTTTATGGGCTTCAATAGACTTTCTGTCCTTTTTCTTCTAAAGATGATAGAACAGTAGGAACAAAAATTAGGGCTTTGCCATCGCTCAGCTGTAACAAGCTAATAATGATAGAGCCTTTAAAAGGGCAGCACACCTGGGAGAACACAGGCATCTTCAGGGCCGGTGTAAATTCAGGTTAGTAAAACTAAATGTCATTAACATTATCACTGTGAGGGTCTTCAAACACCAGACAGAGCACTGCTCTGTCTTTTAGTTTCTTGTCTTTTGCAGGAGTGAAATGAAATAATGAAAAACAGATCTGGTTTTTTTATAAGTAAACCTTTTAAAGATGAGTAAAAGTGCATTTATTAAAACCAAGTATTTTAAGGGTTGCCTCTTTAAATGGGCACTATCAGAGCCATTTAACGCCAGAGGTAACAGATGCCATCTGACGTGAAGCTCTGGAGATGGCTCTGCACGCATGGCAACAGGACGGCGGATTCTCTTTCTATGCTGTGTACACACGTTGCACTCTAACACTGTGAACAACTGAAAGAAACCAATATTAGGAAGGGGGGAGGTGGGGGGAGGATGATGCTGTTTCAACAAAACAAATATTCTCCTAGAAGAGAACCCTGAGGTCAGTGTGTGGTGTTGGGCCGGGCGCTGTGTCCCCAGCACAGCTGTGCCCGTGAGGCCCCGCTGGAAGGCACTGCACCCGCAGTGGGGCAGGATGAGTAGGGCTGGGAGATGTAAACTAATCCCTAAATACTAATGATGTCAACAGCCAAATTGGAAGCTGCAAACAGTGTCATAATTTCCCTTTCGATAATGGGTAAATAGATCATAAAAACAATTGAATAAACTTCTAATGTTTTCAACTAATGATTTTTGTTTCTTGCAGTTAAAATTAATTGCACTGTTTTTTCATTGGTGTAGGAAAAATAGGCTGAATTGTTATGGATTTGTTACTGCTGAGGACTTCTCTTTGTGTCTATGCTCTCTCCTATGCAGTACCCTACTGCTTGGGGCAGTCCTTCAGCACAGCATCTGTGTGGGATGGTCCCCAGCAGCACTGTCACATGAGGGGCTGCAGTGGGGCTCACCTGGTGCAGTGTGTTCAGGACTGCTTTCACTGTCCCTGCTAATGATGTTAATTTGGAATGTGTCGTGTCTGGGTGCTGGACGCTGCTAATCCCATTTTGCTGTTTATCTTTGATAAAAGTTATGTTATTGCACTTCAAATGTACTTAAGAAAGGCAGCTTATGATTTGTGCTGTCCCCCCCCCCCCAAAAGGATCCTCATTGCTTTCTGGTTTGAACAGCGCTCATTAATGTGTTTCTTGTTTATATGTGGTAAGTCCTCCAGATGCTGCACTGTCACTGTTGTAATTGGGCTTAGGGTTTCACCTGGGTTGTACTGCTCTCTTTCTGTCTTCCTGCTGCTGTGTGGCTTTAAGAGGCTGAGTAGGGTGGCCTTGGCTCTCATTCCAGCCATCCACAGCCTCCAAAGCTTGTTCTCACACAGTTTCTACTTGGAGCCCTTGATGATCTTGAGCTGCAGGGACCTTTCTAAGAAGGGCTTTGGTGGATGATGTCTGCCTATGTGCTCTGCAGTCTGTGTTCCTGTAGGGGGATGTGGGCAGCAGAGGGGCGGGTAGCTCTTTGCCATCTCTAGTTGTGTTGTATGGAAGAGGGTATCACAGACCACTGTTACGAGTCCATGGTTCTAAGTCAGTTAAAAGCAGGCTTTTAAGGTGGGGAAAAAATGATGTGGTTTCAAGGAAATAGTGTAGGAGAGAGAGTGGCTGCCGGCTGGAACCTGAGGGCTGCGTATCCTCTGCTCATCTCTGTAGGGAGAGCTGTTTGGGAGACACCACAAGTGAGGAGGAAAGTCTGTGTGTAGTCATCACCCTTCCTTAGCAATTGGCCAAAGAGTAGGTTTGGTTCCCTTGTGGCTATGGGGCAGGTGAGGGAGGGTGAACCTGAAGAACAAACACTGTCCTGTTCTGTGCTGGGCAGGGCAGTGCTGACCTCAGCCAAAGGCCAAGCTCTGCCTCTGTGGTCTTTGTGTAACTGAGGAAGCACTGCTGGAAGATGCTGGAGGAGAGAGAAGTTGGGTGTGTGGGGTCTGGGGGAGCTGGCTGAGCTTTTTGCCAGGACACTGCAAGCTGGCTCTTTAACAGCCAAAGCCCTGTATGATCCCCTGTAGCTCGAGGTATCCAAAAGCATTATGTTTTCCAAGATGGATTTGTTTTTGAGCAGTGATTGCTGAGGAGGACAGGTTTACACGGCCACAAGATGGCAATCACAGAGCAAACTTGTGACACTGCTCTGCAGCGTCAGAGGGAAATGAGCGCTGCGCTCCTTGAACTGCAGATGCCTATAAAATAAAAATAGCATAGCAGGTGAGAAAGGTGCTGTGCAATGGATGTGTAAGATGTGCGTGTGTTTATTTAAACGGTATTTCTTCTCAAAGCCCCTCAAATACAGGCTGCCTTTTGTAAATGTCTTTCACTGGTTCTGGCAATCACCAGGGATAACTCTTCCTGCTTTCTCTTGGCCGCCTTAGGACTGGGGCAAATGGAATATATGCGTGCGTGATGATTCTGCCGTGCTGTAGCTGCTTTAATGCTGTTTAATAGGGGCCTTTTTATTTCAGCCTTTTAAGCAGAAGCTGCACGAATCGTTTGGTTACTTTCATACTTTGGTCCCAAGGGGAAAAAAAATCACTGTAAAAAATCGGTTTGGAACGTTTCCTGTTAAACTATTTTCATGGGTCAGAGGCATGACGTGAAATATTCCTACAGAGAAAATAACAAATTCTGCAGTGTGTCACTGCTATGGGCTCTGTCCTCACATTCTGTGAAATAGTTCCTATCCTTTTTCCCCATTGTTATTGCCGTGAGAATGGAAATAGAAGTATTATCCAGGTTGGCTGAGGTGCCCTGTGCTGATTTTGATGAAACTATTACAGAAACAACAGTTAGCAGCATTAGGCCCTTTGGTGGGGATTTGAGTAGAGGGCTTGCACCGTGTGATCACTGCATTAAAACACATCCTTTCCTTTTTGCATCTGCTTCTCTTAGTCTGCAAAGGCCGGGTATCATCTGGTGTGAGAAAGGAGCTTTGACAGGCGTGGTACCTTAAGGGGGTCCCTTGGAGCCCTGATACCATCCTGTTGAAATCTGAATCAAACAAAAATTAGCAGTGTATGATAAACAGCAACCCAAACAAGTATCAGTCATATAAGTATTGTGTTTATTTAAATAAATGTAATCTGAACTCTATGAAGCCTGAATATGGGGAGCGATAACGCCAGTATCAACATCCAATCCTGCTGATATCTCCTATCTAACTAGTTATGAGGCCATGTAGGATAGGAATCAAGGCACAGTAGGCAATTCTTTCAAGGTCTTGAAAGAACTAACTTCTTCTTGATTGTAATATGGCAGGTATGGGAAGACTGGGTCTTTGTCTTTTGCTTCCTTGTTTTGACTGAATGGACTTACAGAAGTAAGTTATTGCATTAAATCCTCTCTACTCTATGGGATCCAAGTTGTAAACAAGGTAGAGTTAAAAGTGCAGATAAAATCAGAATGCTGAACACATTTGATCTGTATCTTTCACTGTAGCTGCTACTCAGAGCACATCTCTATTTTGCTTCGTTTTTGACATTGAGTGGAATATGGCTCATGCTCCCTAATAGAGCTGGCACAGTTTCAGGTTGACATGGCTGTCCTGGCAGTGTCAAGTCTAGCTTGAGCCATCAAGGCACAGTGGCTCGTTACATACTCGTTTTTATCATCTCCTGCTTTATTCTGTTGGAAGCTTACAGCAGAGGTTAAAAACATCATCTGCACTGGGACTCCTCTCCAGCTGCTATGGGCTCATTTTCTCCCTGACCCTTTACGGTACTAAAGCCAGCCTGCTTCGTCTGTCACAGGCTTGAAAGGAAGCCTGGTCCTTAGACATGCTACATCATTTATTCCTGTTCTTCTTTTTGATCCAGCAGACTTGAAATCCGTTCTATTTCCCATTAATAAGGGTTCTACCAGATGCACAGAAAGGGTAGGGACCTTCTGACGTTAGAGGAACACCAAACCTCTGCGGGGCTATCAGATCTTTTTCCTGCATTATGACACAGTGACTAAAAAATAATCTGCAGCTTTGTATAGAAAAAATGTACTGCTAGATGCTTTAATGAAGATGGTTGCTTGTTAGTTCTGTTGGTTTATCTTTTCAAAGTGTTTTACTGTGAGCATTCTGTAATTATGTCTGTGCATGGCGAGCAGTGTTGTGTGTATACTCTTTTGGGCCAAAGCAGTACTTTATAAGTTCCCAGTTTGAAGCTGATGAGAAGAGAAGCCTGAGGCTCATGCAGAATAGCAAGCTTAGACATTACAGTAAGAATGACAATAAGCATGGCTATAAAAGAGGCTTTAAATCAGCAGTCCCTCTCTTTCTTCCCCCTCCCTGAAAATGTTTTGTTTCCTCAGTCTTCTGCCAGTACTGCTTTTAGGTGCAGTTAAGGACTCCTGTTCTTCCACTTGTCCAATTAAAATATACATTAAACTTTGTCTGAGAGGTCCATTGGTTCTCATGGCTCCACTGTAAGGGCTTACATTTGCAATAACCATAGCAGTTCCCTTGAGGATCCTTTTAAATAGGAAAATTGGCCCAAATTATTGGAGTTGCCTTCAGAAATTGCACCTGTTTTTCTTCATGACTTCAGATATTGTCTTTCATTATCCACTGTACGATCTGGGTTCAGATGAGGCTAAGCAGATTCCCAAATCTCATAAGCATTGTAGTCACCAGAGCCAACAGCATATAGATGTGCATGTAGTGAGATTGTTTCCTTACTGGTGACTTGTGGAAAATCCATCAGATTTG
Source organism: Gallus gallus (assembly GCF_016699485.2). Lineage (NCBI taxonomy): Eukaryota > Metazoa > Chordata > Aves > Galliformes > Phasianidae > Gallus > Gallus gallus. The sequence continues at coordinate 5,742,718 of NC_052549.1, forward strand.
CTTTCAGAATGTTTCTGTGCAGAAGATGATCTGTGGCAGTGGATGGACTTTCCATTCCATTCCCCAGAAGAAAATGTCACGTTCTATCTGTCAGTATGGAGGAACCACTACTGCTATTTTTACACTGACAGCAGATAGCAGCTCAGGGCTTGGTGCTGTAACTCAGGAAGTTCATTGCTGCACTGCCAGCTGCCTCAGCGATCAGAGGGGAGGGAGCCTGGGACTGCATCTCTCTGCATCCCATTAAACTATGTTGCGTCCAGCCAAGCACCAGAACTCTGCCAGTACAGGACTCCTGTGGCACATCTTTAGTTGGGGAATCTCATCTCAGGCAGGGACTGGTGTCTAATTTCTGGTGCACAGGATATTTACTGCTCTGTTGCTGAGAGCAGATGAGCCATTCCCTGTGTCTTCATAGATTTAGAGCTCTAAAAACCTAAAGCTGCTGGGTCCTGTTTCTGACAAATGTAGTAATGACAGTAAATGCTGAGGACTGCGATGCCATTAGACAAGTAATCACATAGTTTGCATTTCCTGTGAGTGTCTCTTTGGGGACCTCGGAGTACCTTAATTATGCGTTTAGCATAGTTGCATTAAGGATTATTAAGTGCAGTCTTCCCTGTTACAGGAGTGAGGTCCGAAGTGGTTAAGAAATTTGACCAGTGGTGCAGGGAGAATCTACTGAGCTGTGAAAGCTGCTCTCCAGGTCTTGATCCCATTTCTGTCCCCTAATCCAAAGCCCACATTTGAGCTTGAGTTGCAAAAATAACTACAGCAGCTTATGGGCACAGAGGTCTGCAGCCTCACTGATACTTCTGCCAGCGTTGGTGCTCAGTCTCATAGATAGAAATGACCAGAAAAACATTTTTTTTTTACCTGCAGTAAGGATGCATGGTGTCAGTGGAGTTAATGCAGCTTGTAGCTGTGATCCTCTGCTAGAGGAAATCTAACGGGAGAATGGTGCATTACATCAGGATCTGATTAACTTTTAATTGGGAGATGATGAGAGTAGATTTCCCTGAATAAATACGTAAATGTCCATTGAAACACTTCTTAAAGAGAGCTCTAATTCAAGCACTATTAATAGTTTATAGCCTGTAACATGCTATTAGTCACTCAATAAATGATGATAAAAAAGTATGGCAAAGTCAACACCTTGTATGAAGGTTAGAATTTATTCTGCTTGGTAGAGGAACAGAGATGAAAACAGAAAGGAATTCCTTTCTCTTGACTGAAGACATAAGGAAAACAGCCTGTTCTTGGCTGTTCGTTCTCTGTGTGGTTGAGGCAGCAAAGGCTGGTGAGCTTTAGCGTAGTTCCCTGTCTTCTCTGCATGGTGTGGCATCCCTGTACCTCCCTGCAGTCCCTGTTTTTTAACTGCCAAGGAATAGCCAAAACAGCATTTATATTAATATCTAAATGTCACAACATATTTATACATTTTAAATTTACAAATATGTTTTTATATTATATTATATAAAATATAGGAATAATGTGATCTGTGACCAGATCTTCAAATCAGTTAGGAAGCATCAGTAGTAGTGGTTCCCCCGCTGCACACTGTGCTGCTCTTGTCCCCTGAGCACAGCAAATATTGGAATGAAAATGAGAACTGCCCAGCTGAGAACACCTGCTGGACTTCACTCACGAGAGGACTCTGTCCTTAATGCATCTGGTCCTGCCCATGCTGGGCTGGCTGTAAACTCTATCAGAGCTGAGCCTTCTGTGTTTCTAATTCATTTACTTAGTTGATTTGTCACACACACACACAGAAAAAACAGTTATAAGCCTCTTTAACAGACAGAGATGCAAGCTTCTCTTAAGGGGCTTGTTGAGTGGTTGCTGTTGTTTGGTGTTTACATAAGGTATCATAAAGTAAAAATTGAGTATTTTGAAAGCTTTTATAATGCTGGGAAGTGAGCTGGCAGGATTTCATGTAATGATCCTTTATTAGAAAACTGGATCTGTGGGTGGAAATAATTCAGGAGTTCATATGCATTGATGAGGTCCTAGAAAGAAGGTGATGTTAGTAATCTTAATGCCACAGGCAGGTCTTTAAGTAAAGGCTTTTCTTGCTCTGTGTTGCTTTCCTCAGGGATCTTTAGTTGGGATGAAGGTGACCAGGAGGGAACAGATCAGTATGAAAGAAAGCTGTGTGAGTTCCCTGTTTGACCCCTGCAGTGTGCCTCCTTGTGAAGTGCATGAAAGTGTTTCCCTTGCAATTAGGGAAAGACACTGGTAATGAAGCTTTGTGTATCCCCAAATCCAGTTCTTATTTTTGTTCCTAATTTGCAGGCACCAAAGTTAGATGCATCCATCTTGTTCTTTGAAGTACTTGACTTTTCCTGTAACGTGGGAGTACAAGAACACAAGGAAGCTGCACAGGCATAGCTGGGTGCGGTGTGACCACTCCTATTAAGGAGACAGAAATACAGAAGCTGTAACACACAGACCTTGCTGTTTTAACCTGTCTGTCACGGCAGAGTTCTGAATTGTACACTGAGGACTCACAAAGAAAAACATTGATCCATTTCTCTGTTGAGAAAGTACGTCACATTATAAATAGACATTTCCTCCTTCACCTACCCCATCCTGCTCCATGGAGCTCTTTGCACTCTTGGGATAGGAGACAAAGCAAAAACCAAAACAATAAAAACACCAAAAGAAACCCAACAAATAAAAACAAAACTCAAACCTGCCTGTGAGGTTTTAGCTACAAGTTCTTGGTGCTACCAAAATGCTTTGGAGTTCATCTTGTTGCTCTCCATACACCCTCCTTACGGTAGCATCAAAGTACTTATTATTTTGTGAACAGTGCTGCTTCTGTTATTTTTGCAACCTAAATTCTTTCAGTTCTTACCGTATTGCCCATTTACGCTGGCATTGCTGAGTATTGGCTTATGATACACTTTAATACAGAGAGTTGGTTCATAGAAGGATAAATGCTTTGTTTTACTGGTCATCAGTTTTGATCGCGACTTGAGGCTAAATTTAAACCAAAAAGGGTATTTATCCATGAATCTGAGGGGCAGGAAATAATGCTTAAACCAGAATATAGCTCTGGAAATGTGTGCACAGGACTTGTCTTCTGTATTCATAACCTGCCACTGCCCTGAAGGGATTTATTAAAATTCAAAGCATGCTGATCCCAGACTGTTAGATTTCAAATGTGAAATTGGGACCCCGCTTTAATTTTATTTATGTTTTTGTATGTGTGTGTATATATAATATAAACATATATGAAAAATTGTACGTATAAATAAGAAACCCCTGCATTAAAATGCAGATTGCTCTGTGAAGATGTGTTCATATGCTGCTTACAGTAGAATAGTGGACTTGATAAAGAAATAATGACTCTGGAAAACAAGGACCAACCAGTATTTGATTTTCTTCACAATTTTACGGTGTATGGGGAAAAAAAAACAGATTATCTTCAGCAGCTATAGCTGGTTTTGAGTAATGAGGCCCTCTTCCTCATAGCTGCTAATACTCCATGCATTGATGGAACATCAAATGTTTGAAGCTCTAAAATGGACTACAGCTCTTACCTGCATAGGGAAAACTAGAAGACAAAAATCTAGATGGCCTGGGTTGTGCATTTATTTATTTCTATGGATTTATCATTTCTCCCCTTAGATATGACTGTTGCTAAAAAGACTTGGAAGACATTCAGTTCTTCTGGTCCTAATCTGGCATCTGCTTTTGTTTTCTGCTCTTTTAAATCAAATTTATGAAGAATACTTTGGAGATGGGGTTATATGGCTCTCTTTTCTGGTAATTGCAAAATATTAGTGAGAAATACTTAGTGCCGGAGGGATCTGCTCTTTGCAATAGGCTGGAGAGATCAAACAAGTTGTTATTAAAAACAGATTCCTGACTGATAATATCCACCATCTGGGAGCAGTGATTGCAGATACAAAATTGGATTCACCAGGGGAGGTGGTTGTGGTGCTTGATGTTGAAATAGCCTTTGATAGGATAGGAAGACGAGCTGTTTACTGCAGATAGAATTCTGTGAATTTCTTGCACGAATCCATTAAAACTCTCCGTCTTATCCTGGGGGCAGTGGTGATAAGCCAGTATTTTCCAATATCGTTTCAAATCGTGAATGGGGAAGGCAGGTTAGGTAAACAAGTAGTTCCCTTTCTCATCATCACATTTCCTTGCTTATTATTGAGTCTTGGCAGAGTAGGTTAGAACAGCCACCAGATTAATGATGCTTAAATGGATTTTTCTTTGTACGTGGGATCTTTTCTCTTTTAAGTGCAGAGTACTTAGCACTATCAGCAGATGTTGAACAAAATCACTGTGCGACTTATCCTTGTTTTCTAAGGCTGCAGAAAGATTTGGTAGAGGAGGATGAGAATGGAGGGGATTTTAGCATCCCCGTGCTCATGCTGCTAGCCCTGAGGCCCTTATCCTTTTCCACTGGGGACTATATCGAACTGCCTTTATCTGTTTGCTTTGCTTTTGGATGACAAATATCATGGCTGGAAAAATACATGAATACTTTGTGTGTTTCTGAAGCTGTATTTTTATAATTAGTGCAATTTTGGTGGGGTCAAACTTTTCCAGAGACAAAAGGTTAATAAATGTTCCCCTAGAAAAGGCTGAAGAAGGACCACCAAACATGAGTGTGCACTTGGATCAAATCACTCTGCACAGAATTTCATTCTGGGAAGTAATCCAGCAGGTTTTTCCATCCTCACTCTCACAGGCACTACAGTTTTCAAACTTCATATAGGAACAGAACACATCCACCAAACAATCCACCAAATGCTTCCTGCCCAAATTCTGATCAACCATCAGCTCAGCCGTGCACAGCATGGCAGAGAGGAAGGCAGACTGAGGCCAGAACTAGGCTGTCTGTGGTCTGGGTCACAGCAGCAGGATATCTAGCTTGAGTAAACCTCATGTGTGAGTTTAATGAGTAGACCACAGAGCATGGCTGGGATGTGAGGCATGTGAAGTTGGGTCTCAGCATGGAACTATGATAAATATTTGCAGTAATAATAGGCAATTTAACAGGTGTTAGAGGACAGTAGTTTAAATTTTCCTCAACAAGATCCGGTATTGCATGCATCAGCGATTGTTCTTTCTTAGCAAATAATGGTAAAATGTACATGTTTCTAACCCTATTATCTCAGTGATTCCTGGCTCCTACAAGCGTAAAGAATTTATGAGCAACAGAGGATGCAATATTCTGAGCCTGAGACCTTCTGCTCTCTTTCTCCTTTCTCATTAGCAGCAGCAGGCCTGCTAGAGCTTCCCATAGATGTTCAGACCATAGCTGTTCCTCTGTGGGAAGGTCTCACACTGCAGTGTGGCAAACCTCCAGAGGGAAAAGCACTTTGCATCTGTATGCAGTTGTTTTCACAGATCAACATCTGCAGTGTGCTGCTTTTTCATCACCTCTTTTATTAAAAATGGGAATAGTCGAGGAGGAATGGCAGGTTGGGTTGTTTTTTTTTTTTTTGACAAAAAAGTACAGATGTGAGGTTTCAGAGGTTCTGCTTAAAATTCTAATGTGTGGTATGTGGATGTAAACAAAGTAAATGAAATTAGCAGCATTTCTGTACAGAAAACCTATTGTTGCTCTAGAAAGTTAGTGTTCTATTAGCATTGTTATGTAAATACTGGAGAGTACTGCCAAAGATGGATTAATGCTGGGTTTCAAAGCAAGTTGGGCAAGCTCTTTAAAGCTTCTATTTCTGTGGCTCGTTTATCCAGAAACTGTCCTTCTGTCACACTTCCTAAGAGGGGTGCAGTGGGAGGGGGGAGGTTTTGGTCAGAACTGCTGAACTGGCCATGATAAATAACCTGAAAGATTCACATCAACCTTTCTGAAATTTCCAGTAATTCTTGCTGTTGATGGACTTGGAAACAATGTGGAAATGCTTCAGTATTATTGCTTCTGGTTTGCTCTGAAGCTTGAGGTAGTACAGGTATGTCTCAGCAAAGTGGAGCAGTGGTACCTGATTATGGATTTGTTGTGTGTCGAGGCTGATGTTATTATTTTTGTTATGGTATCCTACTGAAAGTAACTGAGTAAGTCATTGCAAGATGACTTAATGCAAGGTTTTTTTAATTACTTTTTTTAAAAAAAATCCAAAGCATTTATGTATGTTTTTAAGCTTTCAACAAGATAACCAACTTAAAATAAAATGAAATTGTATGGGGGCTCTCCGGTTGTAGTATGTGTTTGATTATAACAATATATATGTGTTTGATTATAACAGCCTTCAAATTATTCATGTTCCATCTTTGCCCCGAACTGTAATATGAATGTTTCTTCTTAGGACTCAAATAACTTCAAAATCCTGTGTCTATTTCTTACCAATACTAATGTTTGGAGATTATGGTTAACTTAAGTTTGATTTTTGGATATTTTCCCCTCCGCTTCCCTTCGTGCTCCTATTTCTCTTAATAAGTGAAAAACATCTGGCACCAAAGCAAAGTGAGGCAAGAAAAACATGTCATAAAACATCGCATTTGAAAAAATCTCCTGCAGTTACTGTTGAATAATAATTTAAAAATAACTGAGGTTCAGCAGGCTTAAAATATTTTAAGGCTTTCTGAAGAAACTGTTTTAGGAAAAAAATCATGTGAGAAAATATTCAGCAAAAATATAAGCTCCCTTCGCTGCCAGGTGACTGCTGGAAAGGGTTCCTCATCTTCACATCTGTCCGGTTTGTTGTTTTTCCACCTTTTGTCGTAGGAAATGGCTGAAGAGCACAGCACATTGCATGGTGTTTAAACGTGAAATATATTGAAATGCTTTGGGGCTTGGATGCTGCTGGGCTCATGCATAGCAGAGATTTGCAGGTGCTGCATAAGATAATTTCCGGAGTCTCACAGTGGCGCCATTTTCTTCCTTTGTGGAGGAAAACTGGGGGAATTGCACTATTTCAATGCAGGAATGTAATGCATCTCTGTCACAGAACGAACTGTTTCCTTTTTCACCAACTAAAGTGCAACAATTGCAGCATAACTTCAGCACTGAGAAGCACTCAGTAGTGATGCCACTGAGGGGGCACTGCCCTGAGATCCGTTTTCCATGCAGCCCCTTCCCAGAGCAGCTCCAGCAGAGGGGCGCTGACAAAATGGCGCCCAACATGGAGGCTGTCCTGCTGCACTCAGACTGACTGAGCAAGGCCTGGCTTTGTTCATGCAGCTTTGGGAAAAAATAACACCTAGGGAATTTTCTCAAGTAGCTTGGGAGCAGGAAAATTCTTCTTTTTGATGCTTCTTATGCAGTTCACCTCCACCTGATTGCCATGCATGCAGGTGTGGGACCGAACCTTTTCCCGCCACAAATTGCGGCGTCCTCAGCGCTGTGTGGGGAAGGATTTGTCACCTCACAGCAGAGCAAAATCCATGCTCAGTCCTCCCCCAGACATTATCGATGGAAAGAGGAAGTCTGTCAGGATGGCGCGGCTGTTTTTAAACCACAAAAATCATTCTGGAGATGGTGGTTTTCTAGAATTTTCCCTTGAGATGCAGGGAGGGATTGTGCTTCCTGGTCCAGCTCCATCTGCAGCTGAAAGGTAGGCTGTTTGTGCATGCATAGTTGTGATTAAATAAAGAAATATGTGATTTTTTTGGTCAGTTCTTAGTATTCGGATTGAAAATAGCCATGTGGCTGCTGCTTGGCAGCTTGCAGAGCTCAAGGAGAGGCTGCGAGGAGATGTGGGGCTGGGGGCATTGCTTAGCAACAGTAGCCTCCCATGGTTGGATCTCCTGGGGGCTGTGGATGAGGCTCTTAAAAATGTACATTTAAGATCATGGAATCATTTGAGTTGGAAGGGAACTTTAAAGGCCATCTGGTCCAACTCCCCTGCAGTGAGTAGGGGCACCCACAGCTTGATCCAGGAGCTCAGAGCCCATCCAGCCTGACGTTGGGTGTCTCTGAGGAGATTGGCTTCCACCACTTCTCCAAGCAGCCTGTGCCAGTGCCTCACCACCCTCAGTGTAAACAGCTTCTTCCTCATGTCTGATCTAAGGTGTGTGTACAAGTGTGTATATACATGTCATGTATGTATGTTTTTGGCTTACTGTGCTGCATAAGGTGCCCATTACTCTATTATTCTGAAGGAAATTGAGTGCTGTTTTGCTGCATGCTCCCTTTGCTTTATGCAAAAACAATGCAAAAAACCAAACCCACCTTGATATGGGGCAGCTCTGGCTGGGTGCCAAACGTGGAAGTTTGGCTTTATTTACAGATTGTATTGATATTTTTCACCTGGCTCTGCGGCAGCGCATGCTAAAAATAACTTTGGAAGTAATTCAGGTAGGAAAAACCTTTACCTGCGTAAAAGGATGTTATTTATTTCTAGGGTCTGAATTGCTGTTAAATTTCACCCCTTTCTGTTTTTCTTTCAAATATGCATTGAGTGCTCTGTATAATGTTGATAAGCATCTGGGTGCTGTCAGCTAATGAGTCCTGGATAACAGTGTGTCAATCTCCTCAGACTGGGTGGGATGGTGTAGTTACTAGGGTAGAAGAAAATTCTCAGAAAACAGGGAGAACTGCCATGATGAGGATTATCTCTGCCTTGTTAACAGCCTCTGAGTTAGACCTTTCTGTAATTGAGCTTTCCCTTGCCATGTTCCAAGCATGTGCTTTCACAGCCTCCCTACCTTGCTCTAGTGTGAGCTCCAGTCCTATGTCCATTCCTGTAGCCTGTAATCATCAGTAACGTTGTTCTTGCTGGGAGCTATCCCTCTCTTGTGAGCTCTAATTTTCGTCTGCTTAAGTGTGGAACTCTTTTTTTTTTTTCCTTACCTTCTAAGAAACATGTGGAAGTGAAATCTCTTTGCTCTGTGCCAAGGCTTACAGCAGGAAAAAAAAGGGGAAGGTGTGGTGGCAGGAAGGTTTGCCTGAAACGTGCCTGTCCAGTCAGGACCCTTTGTGACAGATTATTAGACAAAGCAATGGTAGGAATAGGACCTTGCCATGGAGAATATCCTTCTGCTTTCTGAACATCTTGTGATATCTTTAGTGATCTGATTTTTCTTAAACAAGAACCATCTGGAAGGTGAGTAGAGGGAATCCAGGCTTTTCACCAAATTTGTTTTTGCTGTTTGGCAGCTTTTCCTCAGCTATTGACTGTGGAGTTCAGGTGGGTTTTCAGTGCAGGATGAAGAATCGAGAAAAGAGCTCACTAGGGAAGTGTAACAGCTACAGGGATTCTATAAACTTCTGACTGGATTTTTATTGTCAATGAGGAATGACCAAAACATAATCTAGGTCCTAACTCCATCCAGCTTCAGGGAGAATTCAGACTTAGATTTGCAGAAGAAAGCTCTGCTTTGTTACATCAGTAATTCCTGCTGATCTGTCACAGAATGTGTGCCTGTGTGAAATAGGGCAGGACTGAAGCTTTTAAGGTTTCCCTTTACTTCGGTAAGTATTTCTGGTCCTCATCCTACCTTAGAATTGGACTTTAAATGTCAGATTTTTTTTTTGATCACATTTAAAAAGGTGACTCCTTTTGAACGCTTTATTGTATGTTGGGCTGGGAAGGACAGATAATGCAGTTTTGATAACAAAACAGCAGAAAGTAGGAGCGACCTCATTATTGCATGAGCTGAAAAGTTAACATATTTATTAAAGTTCTGACAATTGTGGCAGTCATCCTTGCCGGAAAATGTCAGAGCATCATAAACCTTCATAGCTTTCTTCTTGTTTTTCAGACTCTTGTCAATCATCATAATTATTACGTAAATCGACACAAACAGTCATTATTTTTCTGCTGTATTGTTTTTAACTTTAATGTGATGGAAACTGATTTTTTTTTTCCAGGAGTATTTGACAACTACTTGCTATTTGATAGGATGTTGATGACAGCATTGACTTTAAATCCTACACGCTGGTCTAATTGCCCAGCTACACCAGCCCTGCCCAGCTTTGTTGTTGTTGCTCATGGATTTTTACAAAACATTGTGATTAGGATAATACAAACTTATATGGGGGAATCTATTTTGCATCATGCTCTGATTGCATTTTTCTAATCCATATGCATAATGTCTAACCTGGACTGTTTTAATTAGCCACTTCTGCAGTAGCGTGTTTCAAAATAAATCCTGATGATGAGGAGGACAAAACATGCTGAGGCTTCCCCAGCAGCATACAGGTCTGGGAACAGATCTAACCCTTGAAGTCCCTTGCTGGAAGGTTTTTCCCACAGAAGAGGATAATAGTTCAATAGTTCATTTCAGATTTTTTTAAACTTTTTAATGACTGTGTTAATAGTGCAGCTAAAATTTTTAATTAGTTTCTTGATCCTTTTTTTTTTCTTCTTGATCAAAGTTGGTGGAGATGCAACTACTTCAGTGAATGTAAGGGCTGTAGAGGAGGCTGTGGTACTCTGCTGTGTGTGATGTCTGTCATTCAGAAGTTTCCCAGTGAATGTTTTTCCATATCTATTCTGGCAAAATCTGACTGGAAAGGATTTCTTGACTTGGCACTGTATCTTTATTTTCCAAGTCCTATTTGTATTTACATCTAAAAAGACAGCATTAATTAGCCCATTATAAATTACTTAAAAGATTAACAGACAAATCCTTTCTGCTGCTTAGGCTGTTCTCTTGTGAACTTAGTTGTGTGGAGTTCCTTTGAGCAATTTCTTCCTCCATCATCAGAATGTGTCTGCTTCAGTCTGGCTGTGTGAAGTAAATAAAGAAGTCTTGAGGTTTTTTTAGGTGCCAAACTTCTGCAGTTCAGTTTTCCGTATTTAAATATATGTACCAATCACTAATTTTCATATAACAGCTGAAGTGATTAAATAATTTGATTAGGCTCACAACTTGATTAAGGAAAGCTGAATTTTTCATCAATTATAACATACATATCCAAAGCAGTTTAGTATATTTAAAACACAAAAGTAGTCTGAATAGCTGAGATGTTATTTACTGGCTTTCCCATTTTATGAGAACTGAGTCATTTTGGGGTAAGAATCTTTTCTTATTAGCCATACGCTATTGAAAATCTGTGACAGCATCCTTTTAATGAAGCCAGCAGCAAAGGTTTTCTGGTTTTCTGTGGGTTCAGAATTTCACCAACAGGTTGTAATCCTCAGGAAGGCTCCTCCAACCAGATCGGAATGTGATGAGGAGTAATCAGAAATTCAGCTCTGAACACAACCTTAGAAACTCCTGCTTTTCAGGATTTATTGGTAACACAATTCAGTCATATATTATTGTGTAACTATAGGACATCCCGTGCATGCATTTACAGAGAATGTATTTTGTATTTGCAGGAAGAGTTACAACAATTATTGCATTTCTGTCAGAACCCCTTGCAGGGATCTTGCAGTTGGGATAGATAAATTGGACACTGTGGGTGCTTAAGTGTGCCTGTATGTAAAAGTGTAAGTAGGATTTGGAGCCGAAAGTACGTGTTCCCTGTCTCATTGTGCTGGAGAAGTTTCAGTATGGAGCTGTGCTGTAGAGGTACCTGGGTATGCTAGGGCCATTTTTTAATAGCTAATGTTGGGAATGTAGTATTCGAGGTACAACATTTTTTTTTTTTTCCCTCTGTTCACCAGACTCTGAGTGATGCAGAGCAATGACACTGAGGGTGCCACATGCTGCTATCGTTGTACATATCTTTGTTCATTCTTTGTTATAAGGCTGCTCAATCCTAGAGTAAGCAAATCCAGATCTAAATTAACTCTGCAGTGGAAAACATACCCTGACAAGCCAAGCTCCTTATGCCTGATTAGGTAATTGATACTGCTACATGGCTGTAACTTAAAAAGAGAGCATATTTAAGTTAGATTGAGAGGAAGTGGGATATAAAGGGCGATAGATGTAGTCTAAATTTTCTTCTTTGTCTTGCTACAAATTCTAAATAGGAACATTTTGTTTTGAGAAGGCTTTTTGTTCATTATCGCTGGTCACAGTTTCCAAAGAAGATCAAGGAAATGTGCCTTGGTCACATGAGTTTGTGTGCTGAATATCTAAATCCAGATAACTAAAATATTAGCCATGTTTAATAAATAGAACAATATAGTTGAATAGTGAATTATTATTTTGCCAACATATTGTGGCTTTTATTTAAGTATAATGTGAATCTTATTTGTCATTGTTAGATGTAATCAGCAGCCAGATTTATTGCTTTATCACTCACCTGTTAAATAAAATCAATGAAGACTGGCAACTTTTCCTGTCTAGTCACTGACAATTAGCTTAAATCTTTTGCCGATGACTTTGTAGTCTCAATCACTCTTATAACACAAGTTTGTCTTGTACAAATTAAGAAAATAGGGGATGAAGGCTTTGACTTACTAATGACAAAATTAGGCAATTTACATATTCTTTGTAAAGGTCTGGATGATACTGGCATTGCAGGTAGTGACAGATATTTCAGCAACATTGACACACTGTGGTCGGGATGTCACTGTAGTGAAACATGGTGTGGTTACAAAGTACTGTGATTGAGGCTCTAATTAATAATTAATTCCACCTGAATACTGATTTAATGTCATAATACATTTGCCAGTGGGTAGGTTCCTCTGAAGGGGTGTCTGCCTTATTCTTCTGCTAAGCTTTGCTAATCATCTTTACTGGTTCCACAGTGCGTAATTTTCTTGCACATTTGCTGCATTGAAGTAGCACATTCTGTGTGAGAAATAACATGAAGTGAGTTAAAGCCTTCTACTAGTTACAGGAAAATTGTATCTTTATACTGTAGTCACCCATGTCCTCACAGATTGTTCTACTTTCACATTGGCTAACATACCATTGATGGAAATAAATAGGAAGTGCCATCCTGAAGAAATAATCACTTTTGCTTGCTGAACAATTGGTACAAATGACAGGAATGTACAGACCTGCTTTAGTTATCATTGTGTTACGAGTTATGATGGGAAATTTCTGCTTTTTTGGCTTGACATTCTAAAACAGTTGTATCAGTGAAGTTATATCAGTGACTGAAAGATCTAGGCTTGCTTTATTAAATTGTGCTTGCACTGCCCTGCTTCACTTGTTGCTCTCCCAGTCTGCCTACAAGCCTGAGCAGATCTGTGATGTCTGTGTTCCTGATGGACCATCTGGAAAATGAAACCTTGATAATCTGAAAGTGTTGAAAGGATTCAGTGTTTGTAATTGATAATTCTGTGAAGCCTTGTGCAGCCGTGCAAATGATTAACAGTCCTTTGAATCAGGTATTTGTTATAAAATTACAAATTCCTAACCTTTAGAATAACAGTGATCTTTTATGATGCTCCGGTGATTCTTAAGAAGTGATATCTGTATCACAAATATTTTCAAGTGCTACTAAAGGGAAAAAAAAAAAAAACCTTAAATAGCTGAGAATTTGCTCTATCAAAGTGTTATTCTGCTGTTTGTATCTATTATGGTTTTCATGGAAACAAATAGGAGGTATTACTTTCAAAGCAATACGTTTTCTCTACTTAAAATGTAAAGTGCTTTGAGATGATTAATCAGACCATCTCAGTAAATTACCCTGACCTTGTCATTTACTTTAAAAACAGGCCATACATCTAGACCTTATTCCTGTTCCATTTCATTAAGGATGTTCTCCATTTACAGGCTGTACGTAGGTTTGTTTTAAGATTTTTCAGCAAGTTGAAAGCTGTATATAAATAGCTGCCTCTGCAGGAAGGATTTGGAAAGAGAATGAAAAGGCAATGAGTAGTTCTGGTAAGGTAGGCCAGTATTGTAGATGCACTTATCATCAGCAGTGGCTTTTTTTTTTTTTTTTTTGCCCAGAAAATTACAAATGTTATTTTAAAAGGTTCTGTAGTAAGATTTTGTATATGTGTGTGTCCACACATACACTTGTGTACAGATGTGTGCACAGATTTCCACATTCAGTGCTCAGTTTAGAACAAGACCCAGCTTTCTGGAAGTTTCTGCCAACCCTTGTATGTTTCTAAAAAACCCTCAAAAATAATAATAAAAGGAAACAAAGCCCTCCCTCCCGCCCCCCCCAGCACCCCAAGCCCTGCCCCTCCCCATTAGAACAGCAGTCCTGTACTTATGTCTTCCTGTTTATTTTTTTTTAAATCCTAGACTAGAACTCTTTCTGTACAGGTGAAGGAGAGCAAATTTCCTCTGCACAAGGCGCTATCTGCAGAACTGTTCCTACTCTGAACCTTGAGCTTTCTCTCTTTAAAAAGAGACAGTATAACTTTAAACTCACTGATTGTATTTTGGCTGTATGCCTTCAAATAAAATGATACACTTCCAAAATACACTGTTTCAACAAGTGCACAAACAGGTTGTTTTTATAGTTCATTTCAAATGTGATTTACCATCTAGTACATCATCTCACAACACAGCAGTGACAGCATTTCATGACCATCAAAGGGGTAACGTTTCTGGCTTCTGAGACTTTACTAAGGTTACTTATATATATATATAAAAGTAACCTTATATATATTTATTCTTCTTGAACGTGTTATGAAATAGATGATTTTGTACTCATTTCTATGTGCTGTATTCTTTCACATTATCATGGAGCTGACCTCAGCACACACTCTAGTTTCTTCAGACTTGGTGAACTATACTATTCAATCAGTATTCAAATACAATAAGATCTGATTGACAAAGGAAGAACTGTCTCTGACATCCCAGGCTTAAAGATTGCCTTCAGTGATTTAAAGGGCACTTAAAACTAGAAGCAAATCATAAATATTTATTCTGAGTCCTTAAGCAATTGGTAAGAACAAGTAGCCTGACTTGATGAAGAAGTAACAAATACTAAGCCTCACCATTTATGATTTTTTTCCTTTGTTCCTCATCTGCATCCTAGAACTTGAATTTCAAGGTAAATAGATTAACAGTCCTACCAAAAGCACAACATTGTCACTCTTTTGTTTCTCTCTCTCTTTCCCCCTCCTCCCTGCCCCCTCTCCCCAGTAATTGCTACTACTCCTGTATGAGAAGAGTTGGTTGTTTCTCTAACCCAGCTGGGGGTGGCATGGGAATAAACAGTTCTCTCTTGCTTCAGCCATTGCCATATTCAGACTGCGGGAGCTTGGAAGTCAAGTGAAATGGTATGGGAAGGGACAAATACTTTTAGCAATGAATGTTTATATGTGGGCCAAAGTTGAGAGGGAGGGGTGCAGCAACTTATGGTGTGAGAATAACCCTATTTAAGGGTTAATAGAAATACGGCATTTCTTAATAGCTGCTCTTTTCTTATTGACATCTCTTTAAGTGTGTGTGTATATATGTTTGCTGTCATTAGTAACTGCTTCCTTTGGGGAATGTTTTAGATACAAATCACATCAGAGAACCAGAATTGCTTTCCTTTACTTTAGAAATCTCTTTAATACAGAGATTTTACAATAGTCACCGTGTGCAGACAGAACGATGCAGAAGACTTTAAAATCATGCCAAAAGCATTTTCATCAAGAAATGTACTTTTTTGAGATTTTTTTCTCATGCATTTTACATCAGGCTATCAATCTATTACACTTAGAAATCCACCCGTACTGTACATTACTACTACATGTACAGCAAGTATGAAGATAACTATCTGTTTGAGTTCAACGGCTGAATTGCCACGTTCAGAGTGGTCGGTAGTGTCTGCAAACAGACAAAAGGTCATTTGGCAGATATTTTAAACTTGTACCTGTTTTCAGTTCATCAGTACAGAGGCAGGAGAGTTTGAGAGGTATTGCTAAGGATTGTTTCTTTCAAAGGTGTGTATGGTGCTGCATTCATTTCCTGTTATTGGAAAAACTCAATGCTGAGCAAAAATCAAGTAGTTTTTTTGTTAAGGAGCTTAAAGCAGATGCTTTCTAACTCTTCAGCAGTATGGAAGAGTATTAGTATTGCTACCAAGTGCAAGTAGGGTGACAAACATTAGAAGCTGGTTATGTTTGTGTTACAATGAACAAGAATTTCTTCCTGAGCATAGAAACCTGAAGTGTATGTTGCATCCAATTTTGGATAACGTTTTGTTCTGCAACGAAATTATAATTTCAGTCTTTATTATAATTACTGCCATTCAACTTTAAGTATGTTAAACCATTTAAAATGCTCTAACAGCTTAAAAGATTACGTAGTGAGTAAGCCAACTGGCAAAAAAAAAACCTAAACATGGAATATCTGTTGTGATGCTCTTGGAAGCAGCTGACTCTCTCTTTTGCGTCTGAGTGGTTTCTTAGGATTCTAATTCCTTCATAATAAAGCACATAAGCCCTTTAAATTGAATCAAAATTTTTGAATTGGGAACTGTTGGATTTTTTCATCTTGACATGTGAGATGAGGAAAACCTTGAACATAGTGGGCTTTATTCCTCCTTTTTCTCTTTTTTTTTTCTTTCTCCTGATGATATTTTTGTGTAGTAGATATGCTGTTAGTTGCCTGTTCTTGGTTTTTTGTTTTGTTTTTTTTTTTTCCTCTGGACAGACTTGGCACAACCAGCATGAATGGGACTGGCTTGAATTTGTGAATGAAAGTAAATTTTGTCACAAAAACGCAGTCTCGTTTGGTAGTCATATTCAGCTCAGTAGAGGCATCAGCAAATGGATTCTGTTCTGTGGTTCAGCTTGTTCAGATTTTACTCATGGCTCTGGCCCCTAATTCATAGAATTCCTCTGGAACGAGTAATGTTAGTAGCATATTTCCTTAATGTGTGAAGGGATAAATTTCCAGACGGTTCTGATGCAAGAGTCAAACATTTCCTTATTTGAATATGTTAGGAGTTGGTGATGTTTCTGCTGTGCTCTTGGTTTTTCCACTTGAATTCCTCTGTAAATTGTATGTGTGAGTCTGGTTATTTTGTTTGTTGTATGCTGGGCAGGTCACGAGCTGCTACTGTCTTAGAGTCATGAACAATCAATAATACAGCAAGCAACTCCTGACAGTTATTAAATGAATTTTGGCATCTTCCTGTTGGCAAAGTACTTGTGAACAGATGGCAAAACTTTAAAATTTAGTAAAACATCAAAGTTTTTCCTACTCTGCCACCTGAATCTATCCGATCTGAAGCCAGTTGAGTTTTAGGGTAAATTTACTGCCAGTGTGTGGTGGAATAATTTATTCTCTTCAGTCTTCTAGATGACTTGAATGCATAAAATATAACCAGCTTTCCAGCAAAGGAAGAGTCTTATGAGAGCTGGAGTTCTCTAGTGGTTAACTTTGTGGCTGTGTATTGGTTAGTTCAAGCTGCCCTTGAAATTTGGTTCCCCCAGTTTTCTTAGTCTGATCAAACTCTCTCTGATTTAGAGAGTTGTTATCTTCAATGAAAAATGCATTTATTCAAGTTCTTTAATGTGCTTTCCAATTCTTTGATGACATACACTGAGCCAAGTTGATTGCTCTGGTCATCAAGAGTGGGGTAGAGGATCCTGTATCCTAGAAGTAGTGTCGTGAGCTGTTAAATAGATAAATAAAATTAATTAAAATGAAATAAACATTCAAGTAATTGAGAAACACTTTGAATAGTATTAGAATAATAAATGTATTAATGTAACGTAAAATAAATACTTCACCTTAGTTCTGTAATGAATTGTAGAGTATCCTTGATTTAATTTTTTTATAGTGGAGAGAGTAGAAATTCCTGAATGAAAAATTAAGTACTGTTCTGCAGTTGAAGGAGTTGACTTGTTTGGTTTTTGAAGAGCTTTCAGTACACTGTGTACATTTTTGTTTACATGAAATTTTATCAATGATAACTGACTCTATAGCTGATTTATCATAGAGCATGTAACCATCTGCAAGATGATCACAAGCTAGGGATAATCACTGAGGCAAAAGTAATTATATATAATATGACTAGTGGATTCTGGTGAAAGTGGACTTGAAATGAGAGGCTGTAATGTAACTTAGTCACAGTTTCAGTGCTGAAGGCCAACATGGGCATGTGAAATGAGTCGCACAAAGCAATTAATGATGTGTGTTTCCATTCCTTCTTGTACTTCTGTGGGTTTTGAACAATCTCAGTCTTCTCAAGTTCTAGGATACATCTCTGACTGTGTGATACATCTGTAAGTATCTCATCCAGTTTACATGGTAAAAGGATAACTTCTTTATCCTCTGCACTTTGATTTTTGTACATGACCTGGTAATTCCGCAAGGATGACAAATGCCTTTTCACGATGCATAAATCTGATTCCCATCTAAAATAAAATTGGAAAGAGCTAGAAAGCATATAAAACAATGGTTAAACTAGTCATAACCATATGGTTTCTTTTAGAGTAAACTGTAAGCAAATTATTTTCTGTGTAAATATAATGTAATAAGCATAGCAATAATAATTTTGATAAATCATGGTTTTTCAAGCTCAGTCATTGTATTTCAGATGACCGATGCTGTGCACAGAAAGGGTGTGCCAGAATGAATTTGTGGAGTGCCTTATTTTAGAGCGGATCACATTTTCATTTGGTTAGTAGCTCTTTTGAAACAGTGTGGTGTGGTAGGAAGGCAACGGGGCTGTAATAATGTAGATATTTCTGTGCTTGGAACTAATGCCCAGCTGACATATCAAATCCAAGTCATTACTAATACAGCTTTTCCTGCCCTGTGGTAACCCTTCATGCCTTTTTATTCTTCAGCTGTCTATCCGCCTAACAATCCACTCTTTAAACGGACTGAATATACTGGCAAAGAAAGCTTTGCTACTCTGTAGCCTAAACATGTTCAGCACACACTCCTCAGTCATGCTGTGACTGTGATACAGCATACTGGGTGTGTGTTGTAGGTGACTGAAAACAGTGGAAAGAACTAAAATTCAAAGCCAGTTAGATTTCAAAATGAGATTTTTAATTGCAGTGATTGATTTTTTTTTTTTTTAACTGTATGTCAGATCCTAAACTTTTGCTGGAAAAGATATGATGCCACCTTTTTTTACTACTTTGAAATGCCACAAGAAGTCATGACTTCTTGTAGTAAAGCCAAGGAAAAACAGGTGACCTTCTGCCTATAAGTAACTTAGTGCTTACATGAAGCATTTGATTTGAGATGTTCAGTGCACCTGACAGATACTAATAAAGTCTCATGACCCCGCTGTATGGCATTCTCCCCATCCAGAAGATGAATTTTCTCTTCTGTAACAAAACCAAGCGCTTGATGCACTGAACTTCTGAACACAGTAGTAGGAGATGCTTGCAAAATTGGAAATTCTTCAAAAGATTTGACACTTTCCAAGAAGTCTCTTGTTCTTTCTTATCTATTTTCTTTTCCATCACCATTGTCACCTCCTCTTGGCATTTTCTAGATGTAGTCTTATTTTCCAACCATTTATGGTTAGCAGTAAAAGGTTTCAGGGAAGAATTGTGTTGTATTTAAAATATACTGTCACATCAATTTGTTTCAGAACTGATAACAGGGTGTCAAGAAGCACTAAAATGCTCCTGAAATGGCACTTGAAGCATCTTTAGCGTTTGTTGAAGGAAGTGTGATGAGACACTGAAGGATATTATAGATTAGGACTTAATACAAATTTTTACCTTGTCCTAGCATTTGATCTAACAGATTCTATCAATGGGAATTCTTTACAGGTATCAAGCATCTTATATTTTATTTAGATTGCATTGCTCAGCCTTTCTTGTTTTGTCTGTTTATATCAATGTTGACTCGTTATTTCAGTCTGAAGTAACCTGAGAAAGAGCCAGATCCTCAGAAGTGGAAAATGAGTATTCTCCATTTAATCTCATCACACAACATTCATAATTGAGCAAACCAGTGTATGTACTGTTTGTTAACTTACTAAAGCTGTAGTTTCATGAATGCTGTAAAATACTGTAGGTGGCACTTCTGTTATTTTGCTTCCATGCTCATTTTACTCCACATTTTGTGCCAGAAGATGCATTTACTTGAGGAGCCAGATTAAAGCTGGATAAATATTTTTTTATGGATGCGTTTTTCATGTGGTTTGCTTATCTAGTTTGCGTGTCTCACAAATGTATCTTCACATGTTAGGGTCTGGGAAAGAGTTAGCAGTTTGTAGAGAAGGTAACAGGAAAAAGGCTGTGATCAAAGTTGAAAACTGCCTGGAACTTTAACACTGCCTTGTGCATCTTCAGGTGTTTGCAAACTTTTTTGCATTGAAACCAGATGAGCTCAAATGGGCCAAATCTTTACTGTAACTAGAGAGATTCTATGATTCTAGATACTTGTGTACCGGCACAAGGCAAGAGGTCTAGGTGATGAAAAAGGAGAAGAAAAATAGAATCCAAAAGTGCTATACATGTAGAGATATTAAGAGCTAAAATGCATATCCTGATGACTGACAATGAAATGTGATCAACCTCTACCCCTTCAAATCTCCTTTACTGTTTAAAAAACTAAAATGTATGCTTCTTAAATTGAGATCAATGGTCAAATATGCTGACTTGCAATCTACGTGTTCTTTGTAAAACAAACAAAAACAAACCTCTGAAACTTATTACATACAACAGAAAACTAGGCTTTGAATTATTCCTAAGCAGTTTAAATTCCCCTTTGCAGCAATATAGTTTTACTTCCTTTGCTGTAGAAGCTACTTTATAAATTAATTGCCTTGTTCAAGTATGTGGATTTATACATGTTTATTATCTTGTACCCAGTTCTGCTCATAAACAATACTAAGCACACTGATATGAAAATGGTGCTGATAACTTGTCAAGTTATGAACACAACTAAGTGCTTTTGTGGGACTTGTTTGGATCATAGCACCATAGAGTTCATTGGAATATATTGCCACAGTGCTATCAAACTCACTGGGCTTGTGGGTTTTTCTTGCATCTCGTGGTTTTCTTTTTTTCCCTCACCTGTGTATCTGGGCTATTTAGAATGAACTGAAAGTAAGGATAGGGATGTATAAATATATGTTACTTAACTGATCATTACAGACAGTAGTTAAGCAATATAATTTCTGTACCACTGTGACTGTTTTGAAGCCAGATGGCTATCAAAAATCCTAGCAAACCATAATGCTTAACCGTTTGCATGATTTATTCTCTAGAAAATGAGCGTGATGAATATTTAACAAATAAGTTGTAGGAAAAATCAACATGTATTTAATTTAAGATGTGTCATATGTTACCGTATGGTGAATTTTAATATTATGTTGTTGAGACAGATGTACCGACAATACACCATCCACCTTGGTACAGTAATTTATGCAGACTTGTGTTGCACTGCTGGTGTTCTCCATTCATTTAAGCTATGCCATGAGCTCTATTATGGCACCCCACATGAAAACTGGTATTCTTCTTTAGTATGAATTCTTCTTTAGTAGCTTTTGGAACAGCTGAATGTCAAACTAATAAATACTAAATCATTATTGCCTTGCAGCAAATAAGAGAAAACTTGAAGTCAATTGCTATAGTAACTTCATGAGGCTTTCTGTTTAATAAAATGTGTTGATATATTCATGTATATTTTGGAAATGCTGAAACAATATAATATCCTCTTATAGTAAAGACTACATCTGAGGATGTTGCGAAGTTATACTTAGCTCAGTAATGTTTGAAAACCCTCTTAGACAAATTTTGTAATTGGCAAGAGAAACAGGATAACAACACTGAACTGGAGCAGGGTTCGAAAGTAAAACTTGTTGTTTACTGATTGTACTCTGTTTATACTCCTAAACTAGCAGACCCCGTCTGTATCCTAGGTCACTACTCATCTAAACATTGCATAAAAGTAGTGTTTTCTTCTAGAGTTTTAAGTATTTGAAAGAACTGCCATGTATTTTTTTTTCCCCCCTTTGATTCTCTTTAAATGATGGATAAATATTTTTAAGTTACAACTACATGAAGGTTTTGTCTTCAGTGGAAACTTTGAGCATGACCTCTCCTATTGATTTGAAGAAATGGCCTAGGGGTTCCTGGTGTATGAGAAGCTCTGACCCATTGGACAAAAGGACACTTCTGTACCCATGAAAGTAATCTGGTCTTTTATGCTGGGGAGAGTCAAGGTGCTCAGCTCTAATCCACGAGAGTGAGTGCTAAGGAAGCTCTGGATAGCAGCACTGTGCTTGCAGCAGAGTATGTGATGTTTTAATGGCATCCAGGTTGAGTGCCTAAGTGCATGCAGAAAGACATAAAGATGTGCTGGAGGGCTGCTTGGTACTTCCAACTTTGTTATGTATTTCCTGACTAATATAAATGAAGTGATATACCACGTTGAGCCAGTGATTCATAGCAGGTTGGAGTCCAGCAGGGTGATTATATCTAGCACTTGAGGGAAGCAGACGGTATGGAAATAAATGTCAGAAATATAATTAAATGTTTTGTGCTGCTGCTGATAGATGTATAATTACAACACCACCAATATCACATACCTGCAGAGAAGAACAATGAACAAGGCTACGTTTGTCAACTTACTTGCTCCCTAGGAATTCCCCAACTTTTTTTCTTACCTCACAATCCTGCTGTTCCCTTTTTAATTGAAAGGTTTTCTCTAGCACAAAATGGAATCATTCAAACCTATATGATTTTTCCAAAAAAAACCAGTAGAAACAAACAAAATGTCCCCCAAACAAACAAAAACCTCAGCAACCAAAAAAACAACCTGTCAGGTATGGCAAAGGTGTAGGTGAATAGACCATTGATTGCTATGCATTTATTTGCCATGGCCTTAACATAGACAGTGAATAAATTAATTTAATGCAAGCATTAATACTGGTGTGCGGGGGTAACCTTTTGATTAAAGAGAGTTGGGATCTTGTTAATCAGCTATAGCCACCATGCCTCTGGTCATACAGTTGGATAGATTTACTGTACTAATAAAAAAATACATTGAAGTTATGGAATGCTTTGGGTCCTTTAGTCACAAGAGACATTACATTCAGAAAGGGAATATCCACAATTCATACCTTACTCATGGAGTACATCGCTTTACATCCTCAAGACTACTTTTTGCTGATGTGAACGCCATTAGAACTATTACTTTTTCAATTACAAAAAATATTCCTACAGTTTGCAAACAAGTACTTCTTCATACAGGTTCAGTGTCTAAAATGTGCCTTCTGTACTCAGCTAACCTTTGTGAGTGAGAAGGTAAAAGCTGAAATGTCTGGTTTTCTTAGTTTTGATATTTCAGTAAATATCTGGATTAAGTTACTCAATTTTGGCACTAATTAAAGTTCTGTTGTGACAGGAATTGTGTTGCTGATGAATTAAGGCTCAAAACTGACTGACTCTTAAAGATTGAGTAGTTAAGCCTCCATTAAAAAAAAAAACAAAAAAAAAAAAAAAGAAAAAGGCAAATGATACATGTGTGTCCCACAGGTTTGTGTATTTAAATATCATAATACCAATAATCTTTAGTCTTTTTTTTTTGCATTTACTCCATAGTTGGCTTTTATACTGACTTGTGGTTGTAGCTGTTATAATTAAGAGTGATAGTATTTCAGTAAAGTGAAAACAGTAGTAGATCTCAGCTTAGTTTTCAATGGACTAATGAAAGGTATCGACCCCATATTTTCCATGGAGGGGACAAGTGTCAAAAGTGCACTGATCTTTCATTCATCCACTGTCTAGATAAAGAATTAGTGGTGCTATTGTATCTCATTTAGGTAGGAAATCAGAATTTCTGTGCTTGTCTTAAATCTGTTTTATATTTAAGTGAAGGACTCCTCTCTTGATTCTTGCCCTTTGACATCATTACCGGGGTACCTAGAGTCACTCGGTGTGTGTAGGTGACTTTGCAGTGTCACTTGTCAACAATTCCTCACATTTTCAGAGGACTTTAAGGCTCTTAAAAAAAAAAAAATCAGAAAAGCTATTAATTGTTTATCTTGAAACAAACTGAGAAATGCTACTCTTCATCCTCCAGCCTCTTTGCTGAGGAATCAAAGCTGCATTCCATAGGATTCATACCTTAATGCTGGAAAGGGTTATGGGCATTAAATCTGTAGGGGAAGCTGAGGGTACGAAGAGTTCTGAAAGTAAACGTATACAGAATCACAGAGTGAAGAAGGACATAAGTGCAGAAAGCAAAGGAGATTGAAGGTCAGACTGATTATGTCTACAGCGTGTGTAGAGAAAAGCATTAGTAACAGAGATTTGAACTTTTCTGGAGACAAGATTGTAAAACCTTAATTGAAACATCAGTTCCTTCCTCTATGCTGTGAGCATGGAAATCCTTCTCACACACACATAATGTCATCAAGAAAGGAGGGATTGAGACAGCAACAGATGTAACTTTAAAGGAATATTTTAACTTATTTTTAAATAAGACATGTTGCCTTAGCTTAGACTGCAGGGATTTCTAATCAAAAAAAGAAGCATATCTGGCAGATGTTGATCCAAGTGTACTGCCCAGCCCTGACCCTCTTCCCTTTCAGAACTGGATCAACTACTATTACTTTACTATAATTACATCCACAAAACTCTCCTATGTATGTCACAGCTGGCAAGAGATGGAGGCCTTTAAGATGTTGGGTTTTTTCCTTGTGTGAGGAAACAATTTTTGTTTGTAAGCAATATAGTCAATATCTTTTGATCAAAATGCTTGTTTGTTGCGAGCAAAATAGGGCTTTTGGGAGGGGTTCAGAAACATCATTTCAGCTGGGCTGGGACAGCATACGAACAGAATCATTCCCATTGTATCTAGTGCGTTTAGTCAAACTCACAAGCAGGTATCCCTTGCCTTTTCTTCTAAAGAGAAAGAGAAAAAACAAAAGCTTTGCCACCTCGTGGTTACGATGTAATGGAGGAATTTCCAATAACATCAGCAACTTCTGTTTCTTACAAACATAGCCATCTGTGGCAAAACTGGCACAACATGTGCACAAGCCTACCATGGCTGGCCGCTAAATGGTCAGAAACTATCCCCAGTATCTCTGCAGGTTTTCCTTTAAGCAGGGTCCTGTGGCGATTACTGGAGTCCCCATGAAGCAGGATATGTTCTTCAGAGCTGACATTTTTTCTTGAAAATAGAAGTCAGATTTCAAGAAACATTTCTTGCAGTAGGTTTATTCTTAGACTGAGAAAAGCTATTCTATGAAAACTGTTTTGTGTCAGAACAAACTCTACCACATCTTATTGAAAAGAAGCAGAAAATGGGAAGATTTGATTAAGTGTGAAGTTTCATCCCAGGAGAGATTTTTGACATTGCTAAATAATGTCTAATCAAGGAGATTGGGATCATTAACAAATGGAGTGTTTTGTAGTCATCGTGACCAATTTGGTTTGAACTAAAAAGCCATTTTGTTATTAAGTTGTTCTTCTCTTCCCCATTAATCATTTTACAGTTCTCTCTCCCTGCTACCTGGGTGTCATACTGCATGTGTTTGTCAGCTCTGTGAAGGCAGTGTCTTGACTATGGTTATATATGGGAACACTTCTTAGTTTGAAGAGGATTTTTGGAAATGTCATGTAAATTCCCATTTATTAGCTGTTGAAAGGAAGGAGGAATGCAGATTTTTTTCACTCTAGAAATTCACCCATAGTATTTTCCTTTATAGTGATATCTGTGGTAAATAGTAAACTAACAGTGCTAAGATAGGGTTTTTTTTTTTAATGCAAAATTTGAATTTTGGTGTAGCATGACGATGAATAGGAAGATATCTAGTTAAAACATCCATGGAGCTCTTGCCTCTCAGTCCTGGACCAGAAAGGTGGATATTATTTGAATGCTAATAAGCCATTTTAAAAGTAAAACTTCATTGGAAGAGAACAGGTAATTGTACCATAACAGGAGTTTAAATGCATTGTCTGCATTGAGTTTATTTACATCATAAGGGATAAATAATTTTTCTCATTATTTGAAAAGCGTTGAATAACTGAGGGAGAGAAAATAAATGCATGAAAGGCAGCTTCTTGACAGTCCTGTCAATATATATGTTTGGAACTGACAACATGAGAAATTACAGTAGCAACCTAAAAAATGAAAATCCTCAGGGCTCCAAAAGCATGGGATGAAGACAGTAGCATTTGTATGCCACAGCTGTGATATATGAATCCCTCTAACAGTCATAGAAAGATCAGTGGCTGCCGCGTGTATGGCACACTGTGTGTCTGTGTATGTATGGTTAAATGTTTTGAGTGGTAGGGGAGAGAAGAGCTGGCATCTCCCTTTTAACACTGTTAGCTCCCTGTTACAAGCACTCAGTCTTAAGAGAAATCTGTGGTCAATTTTAACTCGTATAGTGCTGAAAGCACAAGGAAATAACTTGATGAAGTTTTTACAGACCTGCTGGTCTTGCACTTTAGAATGATATGCAAAGTTATGGAAATAAACTTACTTTGAAGGCATTAAGAAGCAAATTGGAATATGCAAGGAGAAGAAAATTTGCTATTAAAGAAATGAACGACTGTAACTCTATCTCCTTCTGGTGGGATCTGGAGAGTCTCACATGTTTTTCTTTTCTTATATTTTGTTTACATTGGTGGGTTTTGTAGATGTCTTTTCTGAAGTTTGATGGAACAGGGTCTGGTATGCTTTGATATTTATTTTTTTAAACTCTGTTCTTGCTCAGCAAGTTTTTCAGCATGCATTTCTTTGTGGTCACTGTGGTGAGAGTGGCAGGAGATGCAGAGAAAATATACGGGCACTGAAGTGAACTGGAAATGAGCCATGCAGCCCAACTTGTTGGCCTGAGTGGCCACTTCCAGGGCTAGTGCAGGGCTACTAAAAAACTATCTCAGCTGCCTCACCTGAAAAGGCTGGTGTGTCATTTTCAAGGCTTAAGGGAAATTTAGCTCATTACGTAAATACTAGCTGTTGTTATTTAAGTGTTGCTGACTGCAGTTTAATGGCTCAGATCTTCCCAGTTATGTAGATGAAGCAAGTTCCTGTGAAGTTGGATGGGGGTAAAATTCCTTGTGGCAAGGAATTGGGATTAGGTATCTGTCTCATCTCCCTGGAGGTGTTTTTTTTTTTTGTGTGCTGTGCTGTGAATCTCCCTGAAACTCTATAAGAGCTTTCATTATTGCAGTATCTGAATTGTTTATGTGGTTGTTCTTGCACCGAGTCTTCTCTATTGTGCTAATGTTTTCTATCGCATTTATTATGTGTGCACAGAGACATAAAGAGGGGGCAGTGATTTGTTGCAGACTGCAATTACAATGTTTGATGGAACAAAAGTTTCACAAGCCCCAGGCTGTGGGGAAGTCCAAGAAAGATGATTGCTTTTTTTTTTTTTTTTTGAATGGCCATATTTTCTATTGCTGTGCTGTCAGCTTCTCACTCTGCTCAGTTCATGTTATAAATAACGCTCCAAATGAATATTTTAAGATGGATTCTCCTATTGGGCTCTTACTCCCATGAAAAATACTGATGTCTGTTAAGACAAGTCAGCTCTTCCAGTTTTTTTGTTTAATAGTATATACTCTGCATTGTTTTTATGGATTTTTAATCAATATTCTTCTAGAATATTACTCATGTTTGATCTTTCCATACTTTGTAGATTACTTTGAGGGTAAGAGGAAAATTATGAATATTTTCATGAATTAGTACCTTCAATTAATATTCTCCTGCCCATTAAAACAGGAAGCAGAGATTTGTTAGTGTATTTGTATATGTTAATATAGCTCCAGCATTTATTTTTTTCTGCTAGCTTTTCCAAATCTCAATTAGAAAATATATTTGAAGTGAACTTGATTTCCAGTGACTGTGCATGATTAATAGGGATAGGTTAAATGTAATTTTGTTTTAATGCATTGAAACACAAGAATTATTGGGAACACTGAGGCAAAGCTCAATGAAGAATGATGGTAACTACAGTAATTGCCCCAGATTAAGTTGTACATTAAAGGCAAAGGTGTTTAAAAATATAATCTGCTTTAGGAAGAAATAGGGAAAGGATAACAAATAACAGTATGTTGTCTGTAACCAGTAATTTTTTTAACATATTTTTGTAGCAGCATGGTGACATCCCTATTCTTATGGTAAATAGAAAAGTTCCAGTAAGACATTCTTTATATTTATTAAGAACTTATTTACTGGAGGCACAATGCATTTGGCATAAAATGCATCAAAATAAAATGTTTTACATAAGCGATATACTGTTGGAATTCCAGTTCTAACATACAGTTCTCAGAAGAAAACTTCATCCAGAAAGTGTTAACAAATAATCCTGCTGTGAATTTAGTGCTTTCAAATGCACTGTAAAATACAGAGGAAGAGTTATCTTTGTTTCCTGAATTAATCAGGTGTAGGACCTAAGTAATAGCCCTAGAAGTACCCATTTATTTTTTTCTGTACGCTTTTGCATGAACATCTCAAAACTGATACTGAAAAATGATACAAAGTGAGCAGCTATACTGAGCAAAGCCTGGTCAGTGTGAGCTGCTCCTAGTCTTGGTTATGAGGTTACCACAGTACAGACAGGAATTTGAGCTCCAGGCTATAAAGCAGAGAGCAATTTTCAGCATCAGCCCCCCAAACAGAGGAACTTTAGGCCAAACATGGCCAATGTCTGGTTAAAATATTTCACAAATACTAATTAGTATGTGTAGAGTACATTTAATGTGCAAATGGATTTGGTAGATGTTGCCACCAGTGCTGCTTTTTAAATGATTTTGTCTTCCTAACTTTTTAAAGTTGGAAAAAAATGGATAGAAAAGCAAACAAAAGACAACACAATCCTGAATTTCAGTCATTTGCCACTAAGCTATAATAAAAGTGAAAGAAGCTTTGTTTCTGTGCTGATTTTTTTTTTTTTTCTTAAAAACCTACTCAAGGTCATGGTTTGAACAGAAAAGTAATTGAATTTGAGACACCATATGTTATGGGATGCTTATGACATTGCTAATGAATGTTACAGGGTAGGGCTTCTTCCAAAAAAAATGCTGGTGTTAACATTGAAATGACTGACACAAAAACTTTCATTACCAGAAATAACGTGAAGTCAGTCTCTTCTGATTATTTTTTTCCAACCTAAGATACCCGCTCAAGTAATGCAGAGAACTTGCTTACCAGCTTTGACCTGTCACCATCGGTCACCACACTCTATTGCCATTTCACAGTATCTTCTGAT